>NC_048229.1:16993252-17019932 GCF_002007445.2 Ailuropoda melanoleuca
AAAAAAAAAAAAAGAAAACTCATACTGTAACTTAAAACCTGCAGTTAACTGATAAACCGTGGGTGGGAAATCGTTACATCCAAACAGAGCGCTGCCGGCTGCCTTACTTCTCGCATCAACACGCACGGTCCGCGGGGCACTAGCTCGCGGTGCTACCTGGAAGATGTGCACGGCTTACCTGCTCAAGCAGAGAGGTTCTACTTTGCCCCGGCCGTGACAAGCCTGTGTTCCACTACTCCTCTGGCCTTGAAAACCAGCCACTTGCTCACCCCCGGTAATGGAAGCCTCCCCCATCGCACAGAAAATAAATTCCAAGGTAAGAACCTCAATTTACCTGCATGCTTGTGGGGATGCTGAAGACTTCGCTGGCTTTGAGGGCTGTTTCCCTGCTGTAAGAAGAGGGCCGCTCCTTTCACCATGAAAAAGCTCTCACTTAAGCTGGGAAGAATAAAACCAGAGAGCACAGTCAGGCCGGAATTCAGAGAGGAAAAGGAGCAAAGACGTGCAGCAGAGGAAAAGCTTTGTGCGGACCAACGGCAGCACATACGATGCACGCGGGACGAGACGGCTTTCATGATCATTCTGCACTGCACTCTTCCCACACCTTCACTACAAGCTTGCTGCTGGAGAGTCTGCGTGATGGACTCGGGCTTCGGCCAAAGCGCCCCAGGTTGTTGGGGCTCTTGCAAGGCCGAGAGCCCCCTCTTGCAGGATTACTCTAAAAGATCTCGCTGCGGAATCTTTCTGACTCCCTGACAACGTCACGGATCTCAGAGCCTTCCCTTGATGGAACATAGAGAAGAGGAAGTTATACTTTCACTACTGGTTTGCATCTTAACAACAGCCGGTGGTTCCTGAAGGGTGACTGAACTTAGTCAAGGTTACAGTGTCACTGCTGTGGTAGAAAACCTCCAATTGACAAAAGGAATTTCTCAGGAGAAGGAACCTTTGGTTTTTTCATTATTTTAAAACAGCAATAACATTTACAGTCGACATACAACTTGAGAAGTTACCATTTAAATTTTAAACATTTCATGATTTGGCTATCCAAAAAAAATCTTTGGCTCACGCAGAAATTAAGACTATAAACTAACAGGCTGTATCACCTACTAGTTATTACCAATTATTCGAAAATACTGCTGATGCTGAAAATTACCCATAAAATGCACTAACGTTATTTAACAGTGGTTGTTTTGTTTTTTGTTTAGGGGGGCTGGACCACCTACTATCATCTTCTTTCTCTTTTTGGCTTCTTCCAAATCTTCTATACTGAGCAAACATTCACTTTTTAAAATGATTATTTTTTGATTTTCAGAATAAGGGAAGACGTACTACACGTTACAATGGAAACGCATTTTATTTCTATTAACTTCGTGAAAGATACGGTTCACAATGAAGGGAACTCTAAAAATCATTAAATCTCTCCTGAGCAAACAGCTGACATATACATGATTTGAAGGGAAAATCTCCAAGAAAAAGCAGCGCTTTTTTGTGTGTGTTTGTTTTAACAGAAAACAAATCGATTCCTGACAGAAATACGGGGACATTTTCTGTAAATATGAAAAAAGCAAGATCACCTTCTCCCCAGACGTCCGTCGTTAGTAGTTAAAAAGTTCTAAACCCTGGAATAAAAACCTCAGCTTTTACAGAGGTTTTACAACTCTAAGTCTAATATACAACTAATATACAACTCTAAGTCACTAAGGTCCTAAGAACACTCACCACATTGAACTCAGTGGCTCCTGGAATCAGAAAAATAGTGATCTTGTCTCACATGAAGTCCACAATAAAATCGGTGGCTTCTCCTGCTTGACTTCTCACGCCCAGAACAGTGACTCTGCTCAAATATCCAACGATAAGGCTGAGGGCTGCCTCTCTTATTCGGGACTTTGAGTTATTGATGGTTTTGTAGATTTCATTTACCAATACTTTACATCTGTACAGCTTTTCACTTTTCTTCATTTAGTACCCCCAATGTGCTGCCACCCCATCCTTTCCACTCTATCAGCTGTACGTTTGTGTTGCCAGTTTCAAGAGCTGAGGAACCCAGGATTATAAAGACTGAAAGAGGGGGCGCCTGGCTGTCTCAGCTGACCTGTGACTCTTGATCTCAGGGTTGTGAGTTCAAACCCCACACCTTAAAAATAAAATCTCAAAAAAAAAACCAAAAAAAAAACCAAGGGGCGCCTGGGTTGCTCAGTCGGTTAGTGTCTGACTCTTGATTTCAGCTTAGGTCATGATCTCAGGGTTATGAGATTGAACCCTATGTTGGCTCCAGTAATGGACATGGAGCCTGCTTCTGATTCTCTCCCTCTCTCCCTGCCCCCACAAAAAAAGAAAGAAAGAAATGGAAAAAAAAAAAATCCATACCGACCAGAAGCCTGAAAGCTCTGGAAACAGCCAGCCATTAATGGTGACCTTTGCCTTGGAAATCATGGGCAAAAATTCCCCTTGGTTTCCCTTACATTTCCTTCGGGGGGGAAAAAGGGGAACAATGCAAAAGAATAGGCTGGTTTTATCCCGTGACTGCTTACAAGGCCAGTTGTGTGTTCCTGTGACTGATAAAGAATCGGAGGCCCCCATCTACGTATGAAGTCAGGGGCCCATGTGGATGGGGGCCCTGGAACACTGCCTCCGCCCTCCCCTCGCAGCCACGAGGCACAAGCGTTTACGGTAAAGAGCGAGATGTAAAGCTGCGGGGAAGCCCGCAAAGTGAGACTGCCCTGAGTCTGGGGAGACAGTAAGCAGATACGGCATGAGGGTGACCGCACACTATGACTCTTGCGGCCAAGAAGCTGGAGAGCATAGGCAGTCACAGCATGTATGAAAACAAAATGCAGATACTCTCTGTGACCCTGTTTCCTGTCTTCTGCTCTGAGCTCACTCCAGGCCCTGAGCCTCAGGCACCCTCTGGGTGCCCGATGAGAATACCCTTTCCCGCAACCAGGGCTCCATGGGGTTTTCTGTGACAGGCTCCTAATACAGGGAAGCATGGTACCCCAATTTGCAAGTCCCGGGGCACCACGCTGGGGGTGTCCTTTAAGAAATCCATTTTGGGGGGACGTCCGGGTGGCTCAGTCAGTGAAGTGTCTGCCTTCAGCTCAGGTCATGATCCCGGAGTCCTGGGATCCAGCCCCACCGCGGCTCCCTGCTCAGCAGGGAGTCTGTTTCTCCCTCTTCCCCTCCACCCCCCCCCACCCTGCTCATTCTCTCTCTCTCTCAAATAAATATAATCTTTAAAACAAAAAAAAGAAAAAGGAAAAAGAATCCATTTTGGGGATGGCACACCCATTTTACTAGGTTCTTGGGGCAAGAAAATACAGACCCATAAACTACCCAACCCAGCTACAGAAAAATCAGCCTTCTTCCCCAAAATGCTTGTGTCCTAAAAAGTGTGTGACTGAAGTTCCAGAAAGGTCAGACCCTGACCAATAAAAGTGAACTGTTTTCCTCCATGGCTTTAAGAAAAACCCTGATGGGAGAGTAAAAATGAGTTCAGCCCCGGCCCTCCCTGCCTGCACCCTCACCGAGCGCTTTTATCTCCGCAGTACAAATATGCTCTCAGACACTGGTGACCGCCCGTTTCAGGAGACAACACAGCATTAAGAGTTTTCTACGAGGCAGTAAGGACAGATGAAAAACCCCAGCCCTCACAGCATAAACGGCCAGTGTCCTCCAGAAACCGATACGTGGTAGGAACAGAGAGATGGGGTGGTGATACGTACTAATTCAGGCTGGAAACCTCAGAAGAGCGGAAGCCGTGAGCTGGCTGAAACTCGGAGACGCAGAAGTCAGGGAAATAAACCACGTTCATGACAGCCGGCTTCCCATCTTTAACTGCCCCAGAGCACCCGCCTTGCACTGCCTCCGGAGAAAGACGCAAGGGAAGGAAGGGGCCAGAGTCCTTCCTTCGGCAGGAGTCCCCGTCCCTGATGATGTTCCTACCCAGAGCGTGAATGGCTCTTGTGGGACTCTTGTCTTCCCCTGATATTTGGGTTTAAAAAGGCCCTTGTCCCTGCATATCCAGATGAAAGAGGGCCATTCAGAGGGAGCAAAACAGCTGAAGTTCCTCTAATCACTTTACTCCTACGGTTTTTGTAGGCCTTAGGAACAAGCACCAGGGGGTGTATTACATCGTGGGGGAAACAGCTGGCCGCCAAGGAACAGCTCCAGAGCAATGAGGACCCCATTCTGGTTGAAATCGACAGCCTGAAGGACTCCTATTTCTGTCAAATTGCCACCCATTCACTCAGAGGTGACCTTGGACAGCTGCTGCAGTTAGCCCGTGTTGTCAAAGCATTCTGAAAATTCTTCAGTCATGCTAATCGCTGCCTGAGGAGGCGAAGGGGGCTGAGCCGGGAGAAGCCAGGTAGAGGGAGCCGCGTGTGCACACACAGGAGGAGCTCAGAGAACCGCAGGCACGGTGGGCAGGGCAGGCTGCAAAGGGAAAGCAGGCCCAGGTCCCCAAGGGCTGGGTTGGAGACCCTGAAACCCGCCCTGCAGGAGTCAGCAGGTGCTGTTTTTGGCACTTCCTGGGGCAGGTGAAGTAAATCACCCTGCAGGGCAGACTGGGATAAGCACCCAAAGAAAGGAGCCCTGCTGGCGTTCTGAAGAGGGAAGAGGGGAGCATCTAACTGACGGATTTTGGAATGCTTCCTGAAGGAGGGAGCACCGAGCAGAGACTCCTGGGGAGGCCTTGTCTGCAAGCTTCAACCTCCCCCCCCCCGCCCCCGCAAGCTTCCGAAGGATAGATTGATCCTCACAAGAGCATTAAGTGGGGGCACATACTACAATGATTCTGCAGTGGAGGAAACTACAGCTTGCCCAGGAACATAATAACAACTTTACAAGTTGGGACGAGACCCAAATCTCTCTGCCCCACGCCCATCTTCATGAGCCTGGGAGCGCCCCGCGTCCCTACCAGCCCGGAGTGAGACTCAGAGCCGTTATCCTGAAGTCACCTCTGCCCCTGCCTGCCCTGGCGGCTAAGTGCAGGGTAACTGCAGGCCGCTCTGGCTACGCTACAGCACATGTCACTGCTAGGCAGCCCCTCTTCCCAGCAGGGGAAAGCATCGCGCGGAGTTAAGGGAGCAGGCATGATTCAGGGAAACAGGACTCCAGCAGGAGAAGACTCGGCATCAGAGCTGTCCCACCAGCCCTGGGGGCAAGCAGGAGGCCTGGGGGACCACCGCCATTACGCTGCCCACAAGCTCCACGACAGTTCTGGGGCGGGACACGGCGTCTGGTCCCTGTGGACTGAATGGGAATCCGGAGGCGGAGTTCTGTGGGCAGCAGGGCCACCACACTGGTCGAGAAGCCGCCTTCAGGACAGGCTTCTTACCAACAGCACTGTCATTTACTGAGCACCTGCTGCGTGGCAGACACTGTGGCCTGGTGCGAGGCTGCTCTGTGGCGTCCAGCTCCCACAGCTCAGCAGGCCAGGCAGCGTTTTCTCCAAACAACACACGAAGCAAGCTGTCAAAGTCCTACAGCACAACGTCCAGGGACCACCTCGTTTTTAACCAACTCCCTTGGTGGCTCTGGGACACACTGGGCTTCAAGAAAATAAAATGCAGTGGTCTCGGAATCCATACTTCTGGGCTCTAATTTATGTTCCACTCTACGTTTGTTGTGATAATCACTTACAGGGTGCTGTTCATTCACTCCAACAGCCAAACACCTGCAGACGGGGGAGTTCAACGGGAAGCCAAGCCTGCCCAAGTGTCAACAAAGGTACAAACAATAATCCTCTCTAAGGAACGGGTCTCTGTTCGGGTGGTTTGGGTGTGTGCTGTTCCTTGAAACAGCAACACAATTCCTTGAAAAAAGGAAAGACGAGGTGTAGAAACACCACACGACGGAAGAATTACGCTCCCGGCCCTGATTTCCAACACTGGCTATACATCTGAACAACGCGCAGAACTTCTAGAACACAGTCGTGCCCAGGTCCAGCCTTAGACGATTCTAACTGGAAACGTCTGCAGTTAAGTGCAGGCATGCGCGTTTTAAGAAGTTCCGGAAGCGCTCCTGATGCAGCGTGAGAACCTCCCAATGTCACAGGAACAGAAGACACAGAGACAACAGGCGTCCGCCGTGGGCTTCACACAGTAGGTACATGATCAATGTTTCCCGCTGGTGAAAAAGAACACCAAAAACAGGAGAGCAGACAGATTTGGTGCAATGACGGGAGGTCATGCTAGGTCAAAAACCAAAAGAATACCCTCCTTGGATTAGCGTATAAATGCACTTGCCCGTCTTCTGCCAAACACTTTCAGAGTCCCGGCCTTTGAAAGGCAGCCCCGCCTTTGGGATGGGCTCTGCCGTGGACAGAGCATTCTGGCTAACGTCAGGCCCTTGGTCCTTACGACACTCTTCCCTGCAGGCCAACCCAGGGGTTATTATACTCATCTTACAGATGAGAAAACAGAAAGTTTAGACTAATTGGTATGACTTTAGTATTTCCGATGCTACATCGCACACAAAATCAGAGAATCGGAGCCCAAAGCAGAGGCTCTGAAAAGAATCCCAAACTGACGGGACTGGCTGAAACACTGAACTATTTCTATGTGGAGATCAACCCTCGACTCCCTCGGCTCTGCACAGGTATGGCTGAGGGCACTGTGATTTGTCTAGCAGGTGTGATGACAATTCTAGGGGAAAAAAAGGAATGAATGTAAAGTTGAAGTTGTCACCACAGAAAAGGTGGGTGCCAGTGAGGGCTCCTGACAGGAGTTTCTGTTAAGTGTGTTTCGATGAACAAATACTTGCTGTGCGTGGTCAGTGCTAAGTGCCGGGAATGCAGAAATAAACCAGACGCGGCTCATGCCTTGGAGCGACGCTACATTCCAGGGGGTCAGACGGATGCCAACGTAACTGCGGTGGGACAGAGCAGGTTCCAACCAGAGGGACCTACAGGGTGCTACAGATGCACGCACGTATGCACGCGTGCATAGACACAGGAGGGGCGCCCAGCACAGCTTGGGGATCCGAGATCTCCCTGGAAGAAACGACACCAGGCTGGGCCTCAGAGGACCCGTGAACACAGAAGAGGGGAGTGGGAGCAGGAGAGCAGGAAGATTATGTTAGACATACCCCATGACAAACACAGGAAGACCTGGTCTCTGCTGTAAAAGGCCCCACTGTGAATTCCTAAATGCCTATTCTGGTTTACAAGTCAGTGCCTTGTAAGTTTGGTTAGCTTAAGTTGGTTTCTCAGAACTTGATCATCCCCTGGTGTGCTAATAAATTCAAGTTTCAGAACATGCAAAGGTAAGAACCAAACCTTGGGCCTCCAGCTGAGCCATCAACCTGTCAATATAAGTTCTCAGCACCCGGATGCTTAGTACATCGATGGCTCTCAATGGGAGCTGTTTTAAATAAATACATGTTAATGATACCTTCTGCCTGAACAGTGCCCTACAGTTTTTGGAGAGCTTGCCCTTCCATTTTTTCACTTAATTCTTACAATTTCATGCTTCTGATGAAGGGGTCAAGACAGAGAAGAGGAATGACCTATCTGTGGTCACGTGTCTACTGAGCGGCAGAACTGCGCTGAGAAGCTCCATGTTCAGCGCCCTCGCGGCAGGATGCCTGGGTCAGAGGGCACGATGGCCTGCCCGCCCCGTGGCTCTGGAAGCAGCAGGCAAAGCCGGATGGATACGGATCTGCCTCAAAACCCCTACTGGAGATGGTCTGGATGGATTCAGACCCCATTCCTGGCAAAATGAAGTTTGTGAAGACGGAGAGATCAAAGACTTATTATTTGCTCTCCCTTGGGTCCTTCCCTCACTTTGAACTCATGGTCAAGAGTCGTCAAGAACCCAGAGTTGTGCCAAGGCCCTGTTCCTTTTCACTCTGTGCTTCACAGTGCAGCTCGGCGGGGCCTCGTCCCAAACACCATTCTTCAGAGCATGAGAAAACAAGTAACTCACCTGATACACCTCCCAGCAAGAGCTCCCCAATGGCTCCCTACACACAGAATGCTGAGGAGAGGGAAATTCCAGCTCTGCAGGGCATTCGACTTAGGGAACGGGGTCACAGGCAAGAAATGCTGGCAGGGCTCAGTACAAATGTCTCTGCTGCTGGGGCATGTATTGTTTGGCTAGAAGGCGTAGGCTTTTCTCAGAGAGAAGGAATGTCCAGAAGTATTTCAGACAGTAAGAGACATTCTCTGAAGCCAGCTACACAGCTCTCCTTCATATCAACGGGTAGGAGCGAGCAGCTCCTACCAGGAATATGCCAGCAAGTTCGCAGCAGCAGGATTTTCCCCCACCCCACCGAAGAAAGATTGCAAATGATGTGCCGGGAGTTGGCTCTCCAAACCTTTGGATGGTTCTTTCATGCATCCCCCTCCCGCCCGCAAGAGCCTCAGGCCCCCCGCCTGTGGAAGCTCAAGCTAGTGTATCTTCCTCTGTGCATCTGGGATACCAGGATCTAAGCCCCCTGAGGAGGGCAGAAGACACAAAGGCTGCATTGTACTGGAAATGCAGTGGCAGCAAAGACAACGTAGCCAGCCAGAAATAACAGGCACACGGAGGAAATGTTTTTGAAACAACACAAAAATTCCAAGGACAGATGATCTCAACCGTCCCAACCGTCCCAGGTCCTTTGCCCTTTCTTTTTGGTATGCAGCCCCATCCCACATTCATTGGCCGCTGAGTCCTAACCTTTCCCGAGTTCCCTTCCTCCCCAGTTCCTCAGTCACTGCTCCAGTTTCTGGCCCTCCTCATGCCCGCGAGCCACGCCACATCTCCCGAGCCACGCCACATCTCCCGGGCCCCGCTGCGTGCCTGGCTCTATGCTGGGTACTCAGAACATTCCGGCAAGAGAGTGGACATGCTCTCTATCTGCACTGTCCCAGAGGGGAACCACTAGCCACAGGCACCTACCGAACACTGACAGTGTGGTAAGTGTGACCAATCAACTGAATGTGTCATTTTATTAATTCTAATTAAATTCTAGTTGAATGAGCCACATGTGGCTAGCAGCTATGGTGGAGGGTGGCTCAGCCTCCAAGAGCTGTCTACAGAGAACCAGGGCCGGGACCTCTGGCCTCCAATCCACCGCACAGATCCTAACCACAGCTCTTGTTACGCCCTTCCCAGCTCCAGAACTTTCAACAATGGCACATTTTCTGTAGAGTCCAACCTGCTTCTGCTAGCTGTCTATAGTAGCTACAATTAGCCATGCTGCTGACCTCAATTTCATTCATCTGACACTCTCTGACCTCAAGGAGCTCATAAAACAATCAGAAAAAGTGATTTATGATAAAAACCTTCCGCGTATGACCTTGTACCCGATTCCTCCCCATACTCCACGTAGTCTCTGCTTTCTCTCTGTGCAGTCGTCCTCATCGACTCCTCTACCCTGGACTCGGTTCACTGCCTTCCCTCTCTCATCTGCCTCCCCGCCTTGTGCCCACCTGCCAGTGCTCCCACCTCCTCCGGGAAGCCCTCCCTTGCCGCCCCAGCTGCCTAGCCATGGGTTTTCCCTTTCAACATCTCAAAGCACCTTCTCTCCTCTTGCAGGTTAAGGAAGCTGAGGCTTAGAGGTTAAGTCACTTGCCTGAGGTCAGACACTTAGGACGTGATGGGAACCTAAGGCCCCTGGTTCCCAAACTGTGTTCACAGACATATTTACTACTAACTAATGGTGAAGTTATCCTCACGCCAGCGTATCTAAACTTCGCAGTGGGACTCGAGGGCCAGAACACATGTCATTTTCTAAAGCTCCTTCTTCACCTGGGATACAGGAGACTCTAACTAAATACTCACCAAAGAACTCAGCGAGCTGGCCTCCTCTTCAGTTTCAAAGCACTGCATGACTAACTCACCTTAGTAATCTCTAAGCAGCTCGAGCATGGGGGGCTCACCACCCGCAGGACACACTGGACACGGAAGACTCACCACATAAAGGCCGTAAGTGGACATCAGTCACCTGGCAGTCAGGCCCTCTTGGCAACCCAGGGCACTGAACAACACAACAAGTTTTCCACGTCACCTTGAGTGTTTTGACAGCTAGACCTATGACTTCTCCATCTCTGGATCCCCGAGGGCCCACTCAATGACTGGAATGCTAATACCGAACACCCTTGTTGAGTGTCAGGCTAAGCAATCTATACACATTAACTAACCTAATTCTCAGGGTCTATCTTGGAGGGAAACTGAGGCTCAGAGAGGCTGAGCTGCTTGCCTGTGTTCACAGGGCCAAGAAGTGGAAGAGCCAGGACAGGGAACCAGGAGGAGGACTCCGACACACAGGACCTCTGCTGAACAGACACCTCAGGAAAACAGCATCAAAAATGCTGAACGTACATCTCAAGAAAACAGCATCTTCTCTGACAATTCAGGCCCAGACCATCTGGCGGAGGGGCGCCTGGGTGGCTCAGTCGTTAAGCGTCTGCCTTCTGCTTAGGGCGTGATCCCCACGTTCTGGGACTGAGCCCCACATCGGGCTCCTCCACTGCGAGCCTGCTTCTTCCTCTCCCACTCCCCCTGCTTGTGTTCCCTCTCTCGCTGCCTCTCTCTGTCAAAATAAATAAATTAAAATCTTTAAAAAAAAAAAACAACAAAACCATCTGGCAGACAGAACCAGGCAGGCATCTGAGCTGGGCAGGGGTGCGGTGAGCAGGGCTGGAAAGGCATCTATGCAGACGAGAAGTGACTGCAGAGATGGGAGGCTGGTGACAGCCAGGGAGACTGATCAAATGAGCAAATGTTTTAGGGACAATTTGGAGCCGGGTTTCTGATGGTCGGGCGGGGGGGTCACAAATACAGAGAGAGAGAAAACTAGAATGAACTCTGAGATGTTGGATCTGAGAGGAAGGTATCAGTCTGAACTCATGGTTCCCAAAATTATTTAAATAGAGAACTAGAAATGCAGGTGCGTGTGCACGCGTGCACACACACACACACACACACACGCACACATATTCCCTGATTCTGCCCTNAAGTGACTGCAGAGATGGGAGGCTGGTGACAGCCAGGGAGACTGATCAAATGAGCAAATGTTTTAGGGACAATTTGGAGCCGGGTTTCTGATGGTCGGGCGGGGGGGTCACAAATACAGAGAGAGAGAAAACTAGAATGAACTCTGAGATGTTGGATCTGAGAGGAAGGTATCAGTCTGAACTCATGGTTCCCAAAATTATTTAAATAGAGAACTAGAAATGCAGGTGCGTGTGCACGCGTGCACACACACACACACACACACACGCACACATATTCCCTGATTCTGCCCTCTGAGAGGGCCTGAGGAGGGCAACACCCCCATAGTGATAAGCACACCTTGTAAATTCTATTCTCCACTAAACGGAAGCAGGGCCCCTTGGACAAATGACCGATTCCAGATATGTGGTAGAGAAAGTACAAGATAAGGCCTGGGACATCTGGTATCAGAAAGCAAGGCAGTGCTGAAGGATGGCAGGGACAGGTCAAGGGTCACAGAAGCCAGCTTGAACATGACCCCAGTGGCCAAGTCGGGGACTCTGAAGTCAATAATACGACCAGTGGATTATAAACCGTGGAATAAAACAGAGAAACATAAGTCCATATAGATATAAATAAACAGACAAGTTGACAGAGGATGGGATTAACATGATTTCCAAGTATCGCCCCCAAGAAATACTTCTTAATGATAAAGGGGAAAAGAAGAACCACAGAGTAAAGGAGCCACGCAAAACTCACCTGGGTGCCCAAAGTGAGCATCACCAGAAATGGGACAAACCGAAATCGAGTGCCCCCTGGCGGGACTCGAGGCTAAGTGCACAGCATGGCTCCTGGGCTATTCCTGCTAGAGACCCCACCCAGATCTAAGCTCCAGGGAACACCACGCGAACCTAAACCCAGGGACAGTCTACAAAATGACAGGCCTGTCCCCTGCACAAGTGTCCCATTCATAAAAGTCAAAGAAAGACGGAGGACATGTGCTAGAATGAAGGAGACTCAGGCAGGACACCTACAAGCCACATGCAATCCCGAACTGGACCCTTACATTACCGAGGAGGTTACTGAGTCAAAGGGCCAACCCTGATTGGGCTCTGAGGGTGGTCATGTGTCAGGGTCAAGGGTCAAAGGTCTGCTCTGTAGAAGGCCATTACCTGTATGCAAAGGGCTACAGGCACCAGGCTGGCAACTTTACTCTCAAATGGTTCAGAAAAAAAGTTCTTTGTGTAGAACTTTCCTGTAAGTTTTATATTGTCTCAAAAATCTAAAAAACTATTTGGAAAATTTCCACTTAATTGGATTTTGGGGAAATAGTACTTGTAATTTTTCTTTATTGGCAGGTGATAAAAGCTTTTAAGACTACTTTATGGGTCATTGCCACGGGCATACTTCACGGCCTTCCTCTTCCATGTTTTGGGAGACTTTTATACCCTCACCCATGGAGATCTCCACCTGCCTTAGGACCCTTATCCTTCTCTGCATTTTCCAAGATGGAGGCAGCCTTGCTTCGTGAGTGAGGCAGCAGAGAATGATGGGAAACGCTGCTCTCCCAGTTCCTCCTGGTCTTTGTGTATCCAGAGTTTGGGGGCCTCATGCACACACAGCCCTGACCCATGGAAAACCTAATTTTAGCATCTTCCTGCTAGAGACCACACTTCTGAAACAGCGGGAGGCCAACCTGCCCATGCGAGCCTCCCATTGTGAAGGGCGCATGAAGTCAGGACGCTACAGGCCCACAGGATGTGACTCAGCATCCTGTTTTCAATGTTTGGGGCGGCCAGCAGCTTTGGCACCAAGTCCTGCAGCTGACCTCACCTCTCCAGACCACAAATACCCAGGTTAATTGGTGGGACGGGCCTGTAACATCAGCTCCCTCTGTGGGCCTCAGGGCTAAACCTTAGACAACCTGCTTATCCGCCCACCACACTGGGCTGACTTAGGAACACCCACAGGTGGCCATCAGGAAGGGTTCTTCGGAGGAACAAACCTGGTGGTATTTTAAGGAATATCATGAACCAAGCAACTGATCTTGTTTCTCTCTTTGCTTTGACTACTAGGATGCTCAAAGTCAGATCTGTAGCCATGCTCCGGCAATTGTACCAATGTTACGCTGTGCATTCCATGTACAAATCTCCTGGCTTCATCTTATTTTCCCCTACTTTCCCGCTTTTCTCGTTAATTTTACATTATATTGTTTTCTCTGAGTTTTCATAAGGTGTTTCAAATCCCCTTTGGACAAAGCTATGGTAGACACAGCATACCCACATTGTCTGCGGTGGGTCAAGACTCTTTTTTTATTTAACAATGGATCCCCAGCATTCGTCAAAGAACCCGATATATATGCACTAAATATATATGGCTGAATTGATAAATAAAGCAAATAGCTCAAAAACTGCCTCCATTACCATGACCATTACATGCCTCACAGGAGACACTTCTCCTTCCCCACCCCACATGGTGGGGTTGGCACAGGGGTGCCCAGGGCCCAGAGACCAGGCCCCTTAGGGAGCCCTCTTGCTGCGTGGGTCAGTGGCCTCAACCCCAGACCTAAGGAGCCACTCCAAACCTCCACCTGCTACAGACCAGGCATGGAACAGACAGACCTGGACAGGTGGGAAATGACAAGTGATATCCAGGGTGGCGCCTCCTGGCTTTCTACAAACTACATCCCTCCCTGGTGGGAATTTCGACTGCGCCCAGATTTGGGGAAACACACCTGGAGAACTCTTGCCAAGCCACGTGCCAAGACCCGACTGGGAGTTACTTCTGTCGGTGCAGGGTGGCCCCCCAGCAGTGAGAGCATCAGATGTTTCCTAACACGGAATAACCACCGCTTTCTTTGTAACAAAGTCTTTTTAAAAATAACTTCAAAAGTAGCCATTAAAAAAAAAATCTGTAAAAATAAAGGCCTACAAGACATGATGCTTCCCCAATAAAGGCCTGGTACAAGGTTCAGTAGAACTTGGGAGGGAAACAGGTCACACGTTGGCTGTTTCTCCTCTCGAATTCCACAGGGTTGATCTTTCGGTATTTTGTGGCGAAACTTGGAATCTATGGAGGGGAAGAAGGTCAGGAAGGGCAGCTGGAGGGGCTAGTAGTCACTACCATCAATGAAAATAACAGCTAAAAAAAAAACCCAACTGAGCAAACACCCCATGTGTCCAGCACTATGAGCAAGGACTCTGTGCCCATGCAGTAAAAGATTCTCCCTAAGCCTCCCGAGGGTCCCCAGAGGGAGAAGGACTCTTCCTCGGTTTCGAGGAGGGCAGGTGGCTGGCCCCAGGTCGCAGTCATGCAGGCAGCTGGGTGGCAGGGCCCATACCCTGACCTGGAGGCCAGGCCCAGGCCCATGTGGGACCTCTGTAATTTACATGGCAGCCTGCCATCTCCCAGACTCCGGGGGCACAGTGGGGCGGGCCACCTCCCACGTGTCACAGTACTGACTCCGCCCCAAAGTGGGACTCACGATACGCCCCCAACCCCCCCCCCAATCAGTCGCATGCCTTGAAAATGGCTACTCCGCACTCCGCTTAATCCTATTTTGATTAATCCTATTTTCTCATTGCAGCCTTACTTGAAGCCGAAGACTTGTTTTGGACCTTCTCCTAGCCTTAGGAGTTTTCTAATAAGCAATCCCAATCCAGAGCCCTGACCACAGCACAAGGTACGCCAAAGGAAAGTTCCGAAGGTGGGAGTCCATCCTTTCCAGCCTGCTCCCGAGAACGAAGGGGAGCTGGCCCAGGGCTCTGCAGAGGAGTGTGTGGGCCCAAAGGGTCCACATCCTCTCAGAGGCTGCGCTAGTGTTCTCCACGTCAGGGTCAGACCATAACCCTGACCTGGCTAGACTCCCCACAAATGTATGACCCTGACCTCAGTGCTGGAATGAAGGAAAAAGTCTGGGCAGTCTGTCACAAATCTACAGCGAACGGTGACAAGAACAGTGCAACAGAGGACAAGACGGGTGGGTCTGAGGACTCTCAATCTTGGATCTCGGGGCCATAATATAATCTCTCTTCACTTTACAAAGGAGTAGGTGGAGGCCCAGAGATGTCTAGTGACCTGCCTAAGGTTGCACAGCAGATGACATGTCTCAGGACAGAACCTAGCTTTTCTGACTTCCTCTCACAGCTTTGTTCCACTTACCATAGGGTGACTGGCAGGACCAACGTCAACCACGAAGGAAGAGCTGGCTCGAGCATTGCTGGTGTACGCACGGGCTCCCCTGGCGCACTCGGTGCCTGGGAAGAAGACCAGGGCCCTGTGGCATTCTTTTGAAGTCTAAGTACTGGTATTTCGAAAGCTTAATGAAACCTACTAGACTCTGAGCAAAATTCATTTCAAGTTAACCTTAATAAGAAGTTTAATTAAGTTCCAACAGAATCAAATTAACTCTTTTCCTCTGTCCTCATCTGTCCCCACTCCAGAAGGAGTTTTTCTAACAACCACCAAGAATTTAACCTGCCCTGAAGGCAAATTCTGATTTGAAAATCAAATGTCCCAACACACCAGGAGTAACACCTGAGTTAAACTGAACGGAACAGCAGGACAGCACAACAGCCCCAGAATTTTAAAAGTCTGTGTACCCCAATGTGGAAAACTGGGGGTCAGTGACAAGCTACTGCCTATAAAGCCAGGGGGACAGGAAAGGATGAGCTGAACACAAAACTCCATGTCTCCTGTGAAGGCCTGGACGGAGCAGAAAGGAGGGGACATGGACTTCTGAGTCACAGTGACCTGCACTCAAACCCTGGCCCTGGCCTCCCACTGGCCTTTTCCAACTGCAGTTTCCAAAGTTGGGGCTGGCAGCACCCCCAGAGGCTTGTGACAACGACGCAACCTGTGAGCAAGGTTCCAAACCCAGTTCCTGCACCTGCAGTAAGCAGGAGCTCCGCCCGGTGCCTGCCCGGGAAGGGGGACACATCACAGATCTTGCTCTCGGTGGGGCTCGCCGGTGCAGGGGGGTCCGGCGACCTGCTAAAGCACACAGCTCACGGCGGGTCCCCTAGGCTCCAAGCAGGAAGAATGGCTGCACGGCGGCGGTTCTTCCGGGGGGACTCCTTCCTCTGTGCCTCCTGGCGAGAGCCCCAAACCATCGGCAAGAGGGCTGGTAGAGGTGGCTCTTGGGTCTGGGGGGTGAGGACAGGTTTCGAAGGCAGAGAGACTGGGAGCCTGAGGGTCTTGCCTCCATCACTTTATGCTACAGAAGGTCAGGCCAGCGGCTCACTCTTCGAATCCACAGGATGGGAATCAGAATGGCGCCCTCCTCACAGGAGGTCTGCGTAAGTTAAATGAAGTAACGCACGCTCGGCGACTCACAGGGCCGAGCGTGTTTGGAGGCTCCCTTCCACATCCTCCGTCCCTGCTTCCCTTTTTCTTCCTCGCACTTACTCACATGCTATTAACGTTCTTGTTTATCTTCCTTACTGCCTTGTCTTCCCCGACGGAATGTCGGCCGTGAGGGCAGAGGTCTGTCGTGTGCACTGCTAGATTCCCAGCTTCTACAAGAGTGGCTGGCACAGAGTAGGTGCCCCGGAAATATCTGTTGAATGAATGGCTCATAAGCAGACAGGTTAGGACAGAGGGGTGCCGCAACTGCTCTAACCGTCTGTGTTGCCCAACTGTCATCCAAGAGCACCTCGAGTTCCTCCACGTGAAAAAGAACACAGTAAAGTCACTCTATGACACCTTGGTGGCCCATCCAGTGTGTGCCAGGCGCTGCAAGGGTTGAGGCCAGGAAGGCCCTGTCCTGTAGCTCAAGGCCCCGGGCGCAGGAGGGCCTCAAGCTTGGTTAGCTCTGCTATCACCATCTTGAAATTCTTAACCATTTTTTAACAAAGGCCTCCACGATTTTCATTCTGTACTGGGCTCTACAAATTAAGCAGTCGGCTCTGCTAGTGGGGGAACATTTATGTACGTAAGTAAATACACAACAAAGCAAGTCCCAAGGAAATACGAAGGAGAGAAAAGCGCACGTGGGAAGGAAAAGGAAGAGCCACGAATCACAACAGAAGCTGGCCCCTGAAGGAGGTACAGGCAGAGGGTGTTTGTTTAGTGTTTACGACAGTGAAGACGTTCACGGAGTCATGACATTTGATTCTGACAACAACCCCACACACTGTGTAAGGTCTGGCCCACGGCCTAGGTGAGGTGACAGATGACAGAGGTGAGAGCCAAACCCAGGCCTGTCCCCTAAGGCCAAAGCTCATGGAGGGAGATCCAAGGATCAATGCAGGTGGTATTTCAGAGGACAAAACAGTCAAAGTGGGGGGTGAATCCAAGAGATGCCAAGCCTGAAAGTAAGAACAAGTGTATGGGCCCTGAGCAGAAAGAACGTGGAATTCACTGGCGTGACGGTCAAAGCCCGCGGGCTCGCTGGTGCTCCTGACCTCTTCCCTTGAGGACCCTGACAACATCCCTCAGTTGGCATCACCTTTACATAATGTACCCACAGGCTGAGACCAGTGGGCAGAATTCTGAGAAGGCCCAACATCCCAGCCCCTGTTGCCGGTGGCCTGGGTGAGCCTCTATCCTGAATGTGGTGGGACCAGGTAACGGAGTGGGACAGTTGCTCCCTTCAGGTGACAACTGTATGGAAAAGGTGACGGGATGGTCACTCCTGGGATGGCATTCCATTACAAGATTCTATAGCCATAGATCCTCGTGTCGGCCTTGAAGAAGCAAGCTACCATGACCTCCACAGCTGGAAGAAAAGGAATTCTGCCAAGAACCACGTAAGCCTGGACGAGGACCTGACGCTCAGATGCGACCCCGGCCCTGGCCGACACCTTGAGACCCCAAGCAGAGGACTCAGCAAGACCATGTCCAGATTCCTGACCCAGGCAACTGTGAGGCAATGACAGGGCATTGTTTTGGATGGCCCAGTTTGGGCTAACTTGTTACACAGCAACTGCTAATGCATACAGTGAGCTGCTGCAGAACTGGGATGCAGGGGTGCTTGAGGCCCCTCGGCAGGACTTCACCGGACGGACTATCCACAGGGACAAGAAAGGCCAGGCTGACCATTGAGAAGGGCAGAGAGGAAACCCACGGGTAGACGGGCAAAAAAGACTGAATGGAGATGGGGAAGTGAGGACATGGGGAACAAGGCCATGCCCACCCCCAGCCCACCCTGCTGCTGTGGGGGAAGGAGGGAAGGCACAACCACACTCCAGATGGTTATCAGGACACTGGGGGCCTCTGGAGAATTCCAGGTCACGATCCAAAGGGGAAGGGAGCATGGAGAGGTGCAGGGAGGTCATAGTTTACCACGGACAGCACACGAAACAGAAGACAAAGTCCTGCTCTCCTGGCCCCAATATCTGCCTGAGTAGGCAAGAAAAAAAATTAGAAGAACTCTAATGAGCATTTTCATACGCTTGACTTGGAAACTCTGGATGGAAACAACAACAAAAAAACATTCACTCCTGATCCACCCTCTGGAAACAACACAACCAGATTCTCTCCCCGGGGCCCCGCCTGGCACACAAGCGCTTATGTCTCATGCCAGACTGAGGCAGCTCCCAGGATGGCGAGGGAGCCAGGAGCTGCTGCCAGCAAAGCCATCTGCTCACCAATTCCCACAGTCTGAGAGGCACAGCTTCCAGAAGGGGATTGCTGGAGGCCGGCGGCAGTCTGCACACACGGAGGGCAGGGGAGAGGACACAGAGATCTAGATCTCCGTTGCTCTCATCAGCCAGCTGCGTTCTGGGCAGGAGGTGATCAGCTCCTGCGAGGTTTCCCGGAAGGCCTTTCGAGAAACCATCTGAATCCCAACACTGACTCTGCAGAGTGTGCTTTCCTATTTGCATCTTACAGGGATGCAGCCAGGATAAGGCCAGGGCTGCTCCAGGTCACGGAGCATCCACGGTGGTGGCCCTCCCTGGGGCCCAGCATGACAGAGTGGACACTGCACCCACAGGAAGTCCTGGGCTGTGAACTGACACTAATACGCACATCTTATGGGGACCAAACGTCATGATGGTTCTTCCAGCCTGTCATGAGCCTGGCTCCGTGCAAGGCGCCCCACCCCAGCTACTCCACGACCCTGAAAGGTCGTAGCTGTATCTGTTTGACAGATGGAACAAAAGAGACCCAGGAAGTGCAGTAAGGCACAGAGGCAAAAGAGCTCAGCCGCTAGGGTACGAGCCAGATTCTGAACCTAGGTCTGCCTGGCTCCAAACCCCAGGCTGTCTCCTCCGCACCTCGCTCTTTCTCATACGGGTGTGCAATATACCGCAGGGCCAGAACAAAGTTAACATATTTCAACTGTCGAAACATCCTGCACAGGCAGGGAACTAAGGCCCTGTCCCCTAAGGGAGATACCACCAACGGTGAGGGATGAGACAAAAGCACGTGCACCAGCCACGAAGGGCAGGTGTGGTACCTGGCCCACAGAGAGGAACTAAGAGTGACCCGCCAAAGAGAGGGACATCACAAAAGTGTCTGGGGGCGGGACTGAGCAGGCCCAACAGGAAACGGAACTGGCTTTAAGACAGGGCTCGGCCAGGGAGTGGGACTGAAACACAGCACGTGCGAGAGCAGGGGGGCAGGAAGGGACAGCAATGGAGGGGGAAGGTGGAGAGCAGGCAAGACTGGATGAGAGCAAGAGGCACAGGGGTGCTCAAGACCGTGTCCATCTGATGATGGGGACAAAAACCTGAGCGGGAGGGAGGAGTGGATGGGATGATGGCCTGACACAAGATGGAGAGTGATAAGGACCTGAACAGTGGTGCCAACAGGGGAAAGCGGGGAAGAGGAGCAGCGGAGACCCAGAAGACCCCCCCATGTGATTCGGCCATTTCCTGTCCATGGCTAAGTCAAAGAGAACTCCCGAAAGATGAAAGCTTCCATGGGGGGTAGACAGAGGGGACTATTCTGCTAGCCCAGAGAAATCCTCTCTCCCCCAGGCAAGCAAACACCACGGACTAGTCCACTATCTCTTCTTCTAGAAGCCTAGACAGCTAAGGCTTGAAAATGCACATCAACACATGGGTGAATGCGTTGCCGTCAAAGCTTAAACCAGAACACCAGAATTTCTCCTGTGTGGCTACGAGGGTTGGAAAGCAGGATGGTGTCGTCTGCCTAAACATAGGGAGTGAACATCAAGGTTGGGGGAAGAGGGACTGAGAAGGGAACCCAAGAGGACAAGCTCAGAGCCCAGGTCCCCAGCTCCAGGCCAGGGTCTCCCAGTGCTCACAGGGGCATGGGGAAGGGGGGAGGCCTGCTGGGGGCAGTGACGAGGGATTCCCGTGGTCAGCACACATCGAGGGGGCACCACCCCAGGTCAGCGGGACTCCTTGGTCCTGGTCCCAGCACCAGTCTCCAGAATGGCAGGGGTGCCATGGCAAACTCAGGTGTTGGAAGCAACAGAGGCCTCGCTTCCAATTTAGTACCTGCCACGTGCAACCTTGGGGCTCAGGTTCCTCCCCTGTAAACTGGGAAAAACCCCCTCCTAGTGCGGTCGAGAAGAATAAATATGGCAATACACAGAGCTGACTTCCCTTCCCTTTGTGAGGTCCTCTCCAGCTCCCAACTGTGCAGACAAAGGGCCTTTTACTGGTAGCCATGGTACTCACATTTTCACATCACTGCTATCTGTGAGCTATTAATTGAAATAATTCCAAACGCTATGCTGTCAGGTAATTGAGGGAAATTTGGGGGAAAAAAAAGTTTTTTACCCCAAAGACAATCTAAGTGAGGGCACAAGCCCTGCAAGGGGAGGGCGCAGGGATGGAAGAAACTCCCACTGCAGGGCAGCACTGGAGGGAGGCTAGGGGCAGGAAACGCACCTGCAGACGCAGCCGCTCTCGTGGCCTCCACGGCGATCAGCAAACCCTTCTTCCAGCACTTCCTCCCCCAAAGAGCCTCCAAAGAGCAGACTTTAACCGCTTCCCCTTGTTGCCTCCACCCAGGGAGCCAAGCATAGAAAAGTCTGCTCTACAACACGGCCCATGACTGCCCCCACTTGGGAGTCCGGCTGATTCCAGCCTTCGAGCCCTGACCCAGACCCCGAGCAACCCAACACCCCAGGTGATAGGGTAAATCTGTCACTGTCCCCAAAGGGAACATTAAAATGAGGACCCAGCTACTGAAATAAGACCGCTCTGATTTTTGCAGGCTATTATTTCCTTGCGCGTTATCATCTTTAGAAATAACGTATGCCACAATGAAAGTATCTTCCCTCCTTTCACTGAAAGACACAGAACCTTCAAAGACACGTGAGTTTAACCAGGAGAGCATTCTGCTCTCGGTAATGAATGGTGGACCCCAGTTTCTGAACGCACATTCCCTTTCCCAGCTGGTGTTCCTCTTCCTCACGAGATGAAACAGATTTTTCCCCCCAAAGAACAATATCCTTGAAACTCTATTGACTTTTTTAGACTCTAAGAGTCTGAGTTTAAGACCGGTGCCTTAGTGTGCAGTACGTTATATAATAAGAATATGTTATATAACGGAGTGCAAAATCTTCTGTAAACAAAACACCCAAAAGAAGGCCTTTATTTTTGGCAAAGAAAAATAAAAATGCCTTTGGGGTCTACTAGTGAATATAGCAGCCAAGGACTACAGCCTGAGGAATTTTTTTTAACAGAGCGTACCAAAAAGATTTCTCACAAGCACACGAAAAAAACCCCACCTTGAATTAAACTCAGGGGGTAGGAGGTCTGTTTCAAATCAGCAACGTGCTTACCTCCGAAGGAACACCTCCAACCAAAAGCCGGATGGAAAAGTGAGAGCGTATGACAAAGAGTATTTTTTTTTAAAACGGTAAAATCTGGAAGGAAGTATCTAAAGATGTTCAAAGTGGTAAAGCAAGGAGGGTGGTGGAGTTCTGGCACCAATTCTCCTTCTTTTCGACATGTTATACAACGTTATGAAAGCTCTTTATGGTTAAACACACTCACAAATGGGAAAGCACCACCTCTGTTCATGCTCGTGGTATAATTTCTACAGCCCTCGCGGAACGCGCTGGTGTATTCTCTTCCGAGGGTTCCCCCTTCTGGAAAGGAACAAGAGTATTTCAACCTGCGGGGAAGAAACGACTGAGGAACAAAACAGTCCACTTACCTGAGGTTTACCTTTCGCTCTTCATCGCTGCCAGCCTCCAACTGCAGAGAGAGAGAGAGAGAATGTCACACCAGAGACGCCACTAGCAACGAGCCTCAGACACAAGTGTCACGTTTTCTGCTCCGATGTCTGAAAAAGATACAGATGTCCAGGAAACCTAGCTGCGTCCACATGGTCGCACCCTTTCCTCAGCAACCCCGCTCCGCTGTCCCTCTGAGAAATTTCCATGGAGGGATTTTTCAGGCTTCCCAGCATTTATCCACATTCCTTCCGCAGTGTCGTGCACTGATTCCTGCTGACTCAACTCCTACCTAGCACTGGTCCTCATCACGCTCTTCTCAACTTTCCAGGGTTGTTCTGGATCTCACCCTGTTTTTTGTTTTTTTTTTAAAGATTTTATTTATTTATTTGACAGCCAGCGAGAGAGGGAACACAAGCAGGGGGAGTGGGAGAGGAAGAAGCAGGCTCATAGCAGAGGAGCCTGATGTGGGGCTCGATCCCAGAATGCCGGGATCACGCCCTGAGCCGAAGGCAGACGCTTAACGACTGAGCCACCCAGGTGCCCCCACCCTGTTTTTTAAGGGGAGCGGCGGGGGGGGCGTGACGTTTTAAGAGGAATCTATTTCCTCCTTCAAGCCAGGCAATAGCTGAGCGAGCAATACCATTTTCAGCCCCGGCACACGGGTTTAAAGAAAAAGAAGGAAAGGAAAGAAAAACCACTCCAGGCAAGTCTTTCAAGATGGAAGGGGGCCAGGAGTAGCCTGTCTGTCTGGGTCTCAAAAGCTCTTGGTGGTTCTCAAAAAGGCTTAAATGTTTAATATAAAACTTTCTAGGGTATTGGTTTATTTATATGAGGGAAAGAAACGGACATTTAATATTTTCTAAAAGTTTAAAGGCCAAGAGGATTAGAATCTAAAAGTAACTGGGACTTATGCCCGATTGCAATTTTTCTTTTTTCTTTTTTTTTGCATCCAATGAGGAAACTGAAATAAGAACGCCTCCCCATCCCCAAACAACTCTGCACTGCTGAGACCTGGCATGTTTTGTACGTTCCACAGAGGAGCCCATTGAAGAGGAAAGAGAAACCTGGAAAGCAGTGATCCCTGGGAGAGATGCAGAGCTGAA
This sequence comes from Ailuropoda melanoleuca, assembly GCF_002007445.2. Classification (NCBI taxonomy): domain Eukaryota; kingdom Metazoa; phylum Chordata; class Mammalia; order Carnivora; family Ursidae; genus Ailuropoda; species Ailuropoda melanoleuca. The sequence continues at coordinate 17,016,385 of NC_048229.1, forward strand.
CGAGGACAGAGACCAGGCAGGAGCCAGCGGTGATGGGAAATGGGTACAGAGCTCACGTGGGAAGGGTTCTGAAGAGCAAGGGACACAGAGCAGAGGGGGGCAGTTTCAACAAAGAAGGGGGTACACTGGAGAGTGCTGGGGCCCCTAAACGTTACGAAGATACTCTGTGTGCAGTATCGTGCAGAGGCGGGCACTGGTGGCCGGTCAGTGAAGCTTTCTCACGCCCCCTACCCCACGGCAAAGGAGAAATGGAACACATCAGGCGAGGCTGCGTGGACCACAGGGCTGTGAGCTTCCGTCCCAGAGCAAAGCATAAACAACGCCCACAACCACACACACTCGGAAGAGAATGTTGGGTCTAACCCAGTGGTCCTCACATGGGGATGCTTCTTCTCAATGGGAGGACACTGGGCAACGTCTGGGGCCTTTTCTGAGCGGCTGCTACTGGCATCTAGCGCGTGGAAGACCGAGTGAGGCTAAAGACACCATAGCACATAAGATAACCCCGCACGACAGCGAATGTTCTGGCCCCAACGTTAGCAGTGCCAAGGCTAAGAAACCCTGATCCAACCCCAACCCACCACCCCAGCCCCACACACACACACCCAAAAAGACACTGGAGATCTGCCCATAAAAATGAGTCACCTTGAACATTTGTCAAAAATAACAATGTTCCAATCCATTCCTGAAAGTTATTGATTTATCTGCTGTGGGGCTTTCTGCTTGTTCTCACAAAGGAATGAGATAAGATTAACAGTAAAGTGACATAAATGAGATAATTAAAGTGGGGGGGGGGGAAATTAGGAGAAGAGAGCTGCTTTGCTGGCCAGGCCGATTTCCCTCTGTTCCCACGCCGAACGGCCTGAGTCAGGAAACATTTCGAATGCATTTCAAGGAGTGAGGAAGTGATTTAGGGGTACCGAACTCAAAGACATTTAATTCCTGGTCATTCTCTGGGATTCCCGGGTATGAAATGGAGGCGACGTGCGGTCAGTTATTCCAGGGAAGAACACACGTAGGAGGGAAGCCAGCCCTTTTGCATGAGCTGAGGCCCGAGGAAGGTCAGATCAGAGGCACAGCCAGCCTGGACCCACGTCTCCTGAGTTCACATGCACGTGTGCTCTCTGTGCACTGTCTTGCTTCTTCCTGCCTCAGCCCATCTGGAAGAAAGCCTCGCCTTCCAGGGAACATCCCAACCTCGGCTAGTTCACTGGGCAATTAATGCTGCTGATCTACTAAGGGAAAACAAAAGGGAGCTGAGGGGGGCCTGGGTGGCTCAGTTGGTGAAGCATCTGCCTTCGGCTTGGGTCATGATCCCAGCGTCCTGGGATCGAGCCCCATGTCAGGCTCTCTGCTCAGTGGGGAATCTGCCTCTCCTGCTCCCCTGGCTTGTGCTCGCTCTCTCAAATAAATAAAATCTTTGGGGGAAAAAAGGTGGCTGAGTTTTATTCTCATGTTTAAGAGGTCACTGGCACTTGGTAAAAGCAATGCTCCATATAATAATCTGAACTGTGTCTCGAAGAGATGACCCAATGTCCAACAACATGTGATACATCCATATGATAGGATACTATCTGGCCATAAAAAGGAATGAAGTATTGATCTGTGCTACGACATGCGTGAACCTTGCAGACATCATGCTAAGTGACAGAAGCCAGACACAAAGGTCACATATTGTAGGATTCTGCTCATATGAAATGTCCAAAATGGGCAAATCTATGGGGACATCAAGTAGATCAGTGGGAACCTAGAGTTTGGTGAGAGCAGGGTGGGGGTGCAGAGAGGGGGGCTGCAGATGGTGGTTAAGGGGTGTGCAGTTTCTTTTTCGGAGTAATGAAGATTTCTGGCCCCAGATCGTGGGGACGGTTGTGCAACCTTGTGAATATACCAAAAGCCGCTGAATCATACACTGTGAAATGGCGAATGGATGATATGTGGATTATATCTCAGCTAAAAGATAACATAAAATTTAAAAAATGTGTCTTGGACAGGAACAGATCAGGTGTAAGCTACACAGGGATTGTGGGGTTTAGAATCCAACACCGAGGCTGAGGGTCCCTCTATAGAAGCCCTTACTGAAGTTGAATCCTTCCATCACTTCATGGTTGAGAAAGGAGTATGAGACGAAGTGCATGGAAGCACTCTGCACAGGGCAAGACGGCGATGGAGGAGAACAGATGTCCATGTGGGCAGGAAAAAAGCCACTGCAGCCTCAAGTCTCAGCTTCAGGCAACTGGCCACCAGTGTTCTTTTCCCCGCACTCGACTTGCAGAGGAAGGACTATGAGAATCCTGTCTGCAGACAAGGCAACTCATTAATAGCTTCTCCAGGAGAGGAGGGGGCTCTGGGGGGGGTTCACCCCTTACAGCCACTCTGAAAATGTTCCCAGCTGCTCCTAGCAAAACAAGACCGAAGAGCTCCGAGGCCTGCAGGACAAACAGGGCTGTTACACCAAAACCAGTTCCTCTTCTCTCACACAAACCTTTCCGTGTTATCAGTCAACTTCCCCCACAGAGCAGGGGCTAGACTGGGGCTTGGATGCTGCCCGGGCCACTTCCTGGGCCTGCAGGGCCTCTCCTCCAGCCTTCTCTCCCTTCTCTAAACAGTTCCCAATCTCCTCCTCCAGCTGCTCTGTCTTCAGGCCAACTCTCAGTCTTGCCACGGATAGGAGTTGAGAGCAGAGGCCATAAACGGTTCTCCAAGAGAAGGTGGGAGAGTGGCGGACAATAGGGTCAGCCCTGCAGCTGCCTGAGGCCCCAGGCGAGTGCAGCCCAGGCCAACTGCAGACTCAAGAGGACCCATTCCCCAGTCTACCCCAGAGCAAGAAGGACCGGCCCACACAGGCCTGATCTCACGCAAACACACAGAAACCCACAGGATGCGGCGATGCGATCTCAGCCCCCACAATGCACCCGTGCAACCACAGAAACCCCAGAATCGGCCCCAGCCACACAGCCAGATAAACACAAACATGCAGTCTCGAAAGATATTACAAAAAGGAAAAATCCAGACTCGCACAAAGACAAGACACCCAGTCACAGAGCGCCCTGCGCTCACCCAGTCGCTGTCACACAGTGACACGGTCACCCGACAGGACAGCCACTCACACCATGAGGCAGCCCTCCAGGGGCATGCAGTCTGGGAAACAATCTCAAACATTCACAGGGGCACCCCCGGGGGGCCTCTGTCACAGCATCAGTCAGGCACCGTTCCCAGCAGACAGGCCACAGTCACGCACAGACTCACGTACACAGCCAGGCACACAGGGAAGGGGCCGAGATCAGCCACAGGGCCACAGATCTCGGAACCAGCACCTCCCACAGTCACCAGTTAGAGGAGTCCCAGTGGCACATCCAGTCTCCCACACTGTCACCCCCAGCCGGGGATCAGTCACAAAGCTCACGCACAGCCACCCCCAGACAGAGGTCACACCCGCAATATAGCCTCGCTGAAAGTCACCCCCAGAGGTCACAGCTGCACACACCGTCACCCCCGGACGGCGTGACACTCTCGGTCTCCCGCACAGTAACCCCAGGCCGGCTGCCCCG
>NC_048229.1:17020189-17035869 GCF_002007445.2 Ailuropoda melanoleuca
GCCCGAGGCTCGGCGGGCCAGTCACGTCCCCCCCGCGCGCCCAGCACGCACGCCTCCGCCCGCGCGCCCGGCCCCTCGGGCCTGGAAACCCGGGCCGCGCTCTACCGGGAGCGCTTCAGCCCCTGGAAGCTCGCCCCGCGGCGCAGGCGGGGATACCGAGGCCCGGCGACTGAGCAGGCAGGGCGGCGCAAGAGCCAGGGAATAAAAAGCCAGACCGCAGTCTGCAGAAATTCATTCATTAATTCATTAGTGAAATATTGAGCACCTACTAAGTGTCAGGTGCGGGACAGTCAACAGTGCGCCAGATAGAAATGGGCCTAGCCTCAGGGATTTTACAGGCGTGAATTAAATTGCCGGGCACGTTTAAAAGTTATTTTGCTACTGTTTTTTTTTTTTTTTTAGATTTTATTTATTAATTTGACAGAGAGAGACAGACAGCGAGAGAGGGAACACAAGCAGGGGGAGTGGGAGAGGAAGAAGCAGGCTCTTAGCGGAGGAGCCTGATGCGGGGCTCGATCCGAGGCATCCAGGATTACGCCCTGAGCCGAAGGCAGACGCTTACCGATTGCGCCACCCAGGCGCCCCTATTTTGCTACTATTTTTATATGAATTCTATGTGTCCATGAACCCGGCCAACTCCTTGGGAAGTCAGGGAAGGCTTCTCTGAGAAAGGGACATTTGCTCTGAGGCCTGACCAAAGAGCAGGATTAACGGGTGAAGAGAGGGCAGGCAGCCCTGGGACTTGAGGGGGAACACGGCCCGCACAAAGGCCGGGAAACTGGAAGAAGGTTGTCCACGAGAGGCCAGGGCCTAGTGGAGGAAGCAAGAAAAGAGTGGCTCGTCGAGGTGCGCTCTAGAAAGCTCTATGCTGCTGGGTTCAGAATGTGTGGCAGAGGGTTTAGGGGAGACCAGGGAAGGGGCTGCTGCTGCCCTCTTGGGAAGATGTGACAAGTACGGGATGGAGAGGTGGAGTGCTACACCAGTCAGGTGGTACTGGCTTGACTCAGTGATAGGAAGCTTCTCTCTGATTTCCAAAAAGTCCTCCTCATCTGTCTCAGTATGCACACGGCACAAGCACCCACAAATGGCATGGCCCAATCCTGCATTTCAGCAAAGGGCTCCACCTGCCAGTTCATTGGCCAACCAGAAACCCAGGCAGCCTTCTGGATCCCTTCCCCAGATCCAGGGGCTGGGACCTCCTGCTTACTCCTGGGATCTGGCTCTCAGCACCATTCATATTAAAGGTGGTTCTCAGTGGGGGCGTTTCAGCCCCTACGAAGCTGCTTTTTTTTTTTTTTTAATCGTAGGAATATTTTTGGTTGTCTTGCTGATGGGGACTGGAGAGCCACTGACATTTAGAGGGCAGGAGCCAGGAATACTAAATGTCCTGCCAATGCACTGGAGAGTCAATTCCCACCGACAGTTGCATCGGTGAGAAACCCATTCATAATTCTCTGAAACTAGAACCTAACTCCGTTTTAGATATCAACACAAAGTCTCTTTCACTGAATTTTCAGAAATGCAACTATGTTTAAGTAGAGGGACAAGTATCCTTGGAGAACTTTGTCTGGAGTTGTTCACCATTTGGGAAAAATATATGGATGCCAGCACCACTCCTAATATTAAAGTAGTTGACCCAGCAAGTCTGCACCTGTAGCTGTGATCTTGGCCAACAGGCGGTCATTTCTATTTAGTGCTTATTTAAAAATACCAAATATAAGACAAAACTGGGGACAAAATTCAGTTGAAGGATGAATATCTTATTCTCAAACCCAAACATATTCATTAAAAACAAGACACGAGTTTCTGAGACTTTCCCACATCCTCCAGGGAAGTTGTGCCCAAGTATTTACATACTGAAATCCATTTTTGCTAGGATTTACTTTTCTTGTATGTCTACATTACAGTCCGTGCATTGTGGATTTGGGGTTTTTATTTTTATTTATTTATTTTTTAAGATTTTATTTATGTATTAGACAGAGGTAGAGACAGCCAGCGAGAGAGGGAACACAAGCAGGGGGAGTGGGAGAGGAAGAAGCAGGCTCATAGCAGAGGAGCCTGATGTGGGGCTCGATCCCATAACACCGGGATCACGCCCTGTGCCAAAGGCAGACGCTTAACCGCTGTGCCACCCAGGCGCCCCGGATTTGGGGTTTTTAAACCACATGTGTAGGTCGACTTTATTACCTGTAAATTTTGTTCCCGGTTAGTAATCATTACAAACTATTTGTAAAAGGGATGGGGGGATTTAGGGTTGAGAGCCTTAGTCCAGCGTTTCTCAAATTCAAGTGTTTGAAAATCCCCTGGAGAAGACGGATTTCTAGGCCCCACCCTCTAGAGTTTCCGATGCACTGTTTTCAGTCAAGGCTGGAAATTTTGTATCTTTAACCATTCCCTGAGGAAACTGAAGATCCCGGTCTGGGGACTACAGTTTGAGAACCACTGCCTACACAAATGCCAAGTCATCCTTCTGCTCTTCCTTCTATTTCTTCCACTCCAATTTATCAAGAAATCTGTACCAAGATCCTGTCCTGTGGCATTGGAAGGCAGTAAACCCCCCTACCCCCACTTTTCCGGAGACTATCTACCTTTTGTCACTTCCTCCTCAAGCTGGGAGGGTGTCTTCCTTCCCACTACTAACTCCTGCCAGACACCACCTCTAAAAGCCCCTGGTCCAGGCTCAGGGTCCTTTCCAGGATCCCATAGCCCCCATCCTATCCTTGAAGACGAAGCACGTGTTATTGGGTGTCGTCATAGGTATCTCTGTCTTGTCACCTGGTCCCTAAGAAAAATCTCAGGGGCAGGGCTGGGACCAGGGTGAGGTGACAAAATTTAAGGGGACACCAAACCAAACCAAACACCCACAAAAAAGCCAAACCAAAAAACCCCACCTTGATAAGTAACCTGAGAAATATTTTCATGCCGCTTTTTAGGGCATCAAACTTAATGCCAAAAATCCATGATGAACAAAATATCCACATTTACTGATTTTTCCTTTTGCCTCCAGACTCCAGTAAGGCACAGGAAGACACATGTACTGATCCTGTCCTGCTTGGCTTCTGTCTTGATTTCCAATTGTGCTCACTCTAACCTCCTGTGCAAACAGCCTGTGGGCTTGACTCAGCCTTGGCCGTAAGAAGGATGGGGAAGGGAAAGGAGAAGTGAAAACTGTTTTCAGCTATTAAAAACAGCACTTTATTATTCGCTGTCTACTAAGTGTTATGCAAAATGCTTCGTGAGTATGCTGCAGACACAGTTTATTAAGATGTGAATGCTCCCACTGAGGCTCCAGGCTCACCTCCTCCAGGAAGCCTTCCCTGATGGAGGCTGGATTCCGTGCCCCTTCTCTGTGCTCCTATGGCCCCAGTATTCCTTCCTGGATTGGGCTGCTTTCTTTATTTCTTGTCACCACTGTTGTGATCCTTATTTCATGGATAAGGACATTGATGCAGAGAGTTGTCACGTCACACACCCAAGGTCACATAGCTAGGGAGTGGGGAAGCTGGTGTGGTGAAGTGGTGAAGATCATGTTTTCCACTTAAGAATTCAAAACAGAGGCTCTTCCAGAACTCTATGGACAGTTCTATTTTTATTTTTTTTTAAAGATTTTATTTATTTATTTGAGAGAGAGAGTAAGAAAGAGCACAAGTGCGGGCCCGGGGGGGGGGGCAGAGGCAGAGGGAGAAGCAGATTTCCTGGCGAGCAGGCCCCACCCCAGGACCTTGAGATCCTGACCTGAGCCAAAGGCAGATGCTTAACGACTGAGCCACCCAGGTGCCTGGATAGCTCCCGTTTTAGACCAAACTAATTTACAATTCCTTAACTATTCGGAATTGAAATTCAGAGGTAATAAAGCTTTGGTAGACTAAATAATGGCTCTCCAAGAATGTCTGTATCCCAATCCCTGGAACTTGTGAATATGTTACCTGACATGGTAAGAGGGATTTTGCAGGCATGATTAAATTAAGGGTGTTGAGATGGGGAGAGTATCCTGCATTATCCAGGCGGGCCCGATGTAATCCCAGGGGTCTTTATAAGAAGGAGGTAGCAGGATCAGAGTGAGCAGAAAGATTTAACAACAAAAGCAAGAGGTTGGGGTGATGCAAGCAAGACCCTGAGCCAAGGCCTCTAGAAGCAGAAAAAGGCAAGCGAATGGATTCTCTCCACTCATTGTCTCTGAAAGAACTCAGCCCTACTTGATTTTAGACTTCCGGCCTCCAGAACCACAAGAGAAAAAATTCCTGTTGTTTTAAGCCACTATGTTTCTGGTAATTGGTGATAGCAGTCATAGAAAATGAATATAAAAACCAACCTGCATATATACTGTAAGAAAAAAAATCATTATAATGTCATAATCCAATATATTCCAGTCCCTTCTTGGATATTATATTATTTTCTCATTTACTCGTTCATTCAACACACATTTATGGAGTGTCTCTGCTGTCCATAGGAATTTGGGGTCCATGAGTGAACGAAACAGTCACTGTGTTTGGAGGGCATAGCCAAACAACACATAAGCAAATATATTTGCTATAATATATGTCAGATATCTTGTGCTTAAATAAATACCGACAAAGCTCTTAGAATAAGTAGGTACAGATAAAGGTCAGATATAGGAAAGAGGGTGTCAAGGAGTGAAAAGGGTTTGAGAAAAAAACAAGGCAGACCACAGGGTGAAGGGTGATGGGGAGGACTATTTAGGCAAGTGGTCAGGGAAAGCTCTGGACAAGGTAACATTTGGGCCAAAGAAACACACAGCAATCCCACCAGGAAGGTAGAGAGCTGCTGGGATCTGCCTGGTTCAACCTGGCGTCCTGACTTGGGAGCTGTGGAGCTCCGGGTCAGTCACTTCCTTATTCCGAGGCTCCCCTTCCTCCTCTGTCAAATGGGACGAAGAATGACAGCACTTATTTATTTCAAGGGTTCATTGTGAGGATTGAACGTGACCAGGTGCATCAAAGGAACAGCCATCTGTCCTGCTCATTCATGTTACCTCGTGTAGTGGGTTGAACTGTGTCCTCCCCAGAAGACATCGAAGCCCTCACTCCCAGGACCTGTGTGTGTGGCCTGATTTGGAAATAGGGTCTGTGCAGATGATCAAATGCAGATGAGATCATTAGGGTGGGCTCTCGTCCGATGGGACTGTGTCCTTCTAGGAATTTGGACACAGAGGGAGACGCACAGGGAAATTGCTATGTTGGACTTAACGCTGCCACAAGCCAAGGAGCCCCCACGGTCACCAGCAAACCACCAGAAACTAGGAGAGGAACATGGAACAGATTCCCACAGCCCTCGGAAGGAGCCAACCCTGGCAAGAACCTCATTGCAGACTTCGGGCGTCCAGAGCCACGAGGCGACAGATTTCTGTTGTTTAAACCATGTAGCCCGCGGTACTTGTGACAGCAGCTCTAGGAAACCGATATACCTAATACTATCATTTCCTTGGGTGCAGAAACTGAGGCTTAGAGCAGAGCCGATATTGGAACCCAGGCCAACCAGCCCCCAGGGGCCATATGCAGGTTGTCAGCCTTTCTAGCCCAAGAGGGAACAGTTTGGATGCAGGGAATGGTGTTCTGAGACTGAAAGTCTCGGTCACTGGGCATGGTGTCCAGGGATGGAACTGGCCGTTGTGGGTATCCAGCACTGCTGGCCAAGGCCACTCTCTTAGCAGGTGATGGGCACCAGTGGCCAGGCAGCCCCGGAGCCCCATGTTCCTGGATGTTGGCTAAAGGCTCCCTTCCTCCACCTACCCCCTGCTTTAACCTGTGGCTTTTCCCTGCTAGGTGGGGAGGCTCTGCCTGCCTCCGGGCAGCCCCTCAGCTCTCCAGTGGGTCATCCATAGGCAACACACACTATATCTACGCTGACCCTTCCTGGGCCTTGGAACCTCAGCCTGTGAGCTGGACTGATTAAATGTTCCACGAGAGGGGATTTGTTAGGTAAATGTGGGCATATGCATATGATGGCCCTCCATATCCCCATCTCCTGGTACTCCTGCCTCTGTGGAGTGCTCTCTACAATGAATAGGTCCAACCTGTGCAATCACAGAGGTGACGGGGTGTGACTTCTGAGGAGAGCTCATACATGATACTGTGGCTTCCATCTTGCTGTCTCTTGGATTACTCCCTCTCAGGAAAGCCAGCTGCCATATCATGAGGACACACCCCAGCAGCCCTATGGAGAGTGGTCCTCATGGCAAGGAACTGAGGCCAACAGCCAACTGAGGCCAACCGAGGCCAACAACCAGCATCAACCTACCAGCCACATGACTGAACCACCTTGAAAGTGGCTCCTTCAGCCCCGTTCAAGCCCTCAGTGAGACTGGATCCATGGCCAACATCCTGGCTGGGCCTTGAGAGAGACACAACCAGAACCATCCGGCTAAGCTGCCCCCAGTTACCAGCCCCACAGAAAAAGTATGATAATACATGTTTGTTGTCTTAAGCTGCTAGAGTCTGAGGTAATTTGGTATACAGTAATAGAAAATGAATACAGTAACCATAAAAAATATGTCATAAAACAAAGCACTGCTGCAGAAAGATTTTTATAAAATATTAAGTGGGGGAGGGGGGAGTAGGTCACCATATAGTATATGACAGGACCCCAGTTTTGGAAGAAAAGTATGAACTGTTAGAAAGCTACGAAAGAACAAAAAAGGAGACATACATGGAGACATGGAGAAGCTTTCTTTAAAAAAAAAAAAAAGATTTTATTTTTAAGTAATTTCTATACCCAACGTGGGCCTCAAACACACAACCCTGAAATCAAGTGTCGCATGCTCCACTGACTGAGCCAGCCAGGCGCCCTGGAAAAGCTTTGTTTTTTGTTGGAAAGACTAATTATAGTAGGATTATCAGTCTCTCTATATTAAATTAAATGCAATTCCAATGAAAACCCCAACCTGATTTTTTGGGGTGTAAGGAGTCCTGAAAAGAGATAACAGAACAACCTAACATTTGTTGGGCCCCTGCTGCGCATTGCGTCCTCTGACAATCACTATTTCATTTTAATTCCACAGTAGGATGGGGCACCTGGGTGGCTCAGTTGGTTAAGCGTTTGAGGTCAGCTCAGGTCATGATCTCGGGGTCCTGGGATTGAGCCCCGCATCGGGCTCCCTGCTCGGTGGGGAGCCTGCTTCTCCCCCTCCCTCTGCCACTCTCTCTCTCTCTCAAATAAACAAATAAAATATTTAAAAATAAATAAATAAATGTTTTTTAAAAAAGCCCTCAGAGGTTCTTAAACATCTGTGCAAGCAATTTATAATAAGGGTCAGGGAGGGAAGGCGGAAAGCAAGGCTTCTACGTATGACATAATGGCAGAGACCATGAAGGAAAACAAAAAGATGAATAGATTTGACTGCAAAAAGTTTTAAAATCTTTGTATGACAAATGGGGGAAAATATTTGCAACAGAAGGGGAAAACCCATATATATTAAGGGAATTCTCACAAATGAGTAAGAAGAATAGCCAACCTGATTCAAGAGAAAAATGAGCTAAATACATACATACATGCATGCATACGCACTTTGTGAAGAAATCCAAAAGAGGGGGCGCCTGGGTGGCTCTTGGGGTGCCTGGATGGCTCAGCCGTTAAGCATCTGCCTTCGGCTCAGGTCATGATCCCAGGGTCCTGGGATCAAGCCCCGCATCGGGGTCCCTGCTCTGCAGGAAGCCTGCTTCTCCCTCTCACACTCCCCTTGCTTGTGTTCTTTCTCTCGCTGTCTCTCTCTGTCAAATAAATAAATAAAATCTTTAAAAAAAAACATCCAAAAGGATCCATCACCATATGAGAAGATTTGCAGTGTCACCAGCAGGGCTGGAACCAGGCTGAGGCCAGTGGTGGGGGCGGGGGGTTGGGCAAAACGTAGGCGGCTTTCACTCTTGGGACGGTGTAAGTACAAGGTGCATACCTCCTTAAATTTGTCAATTGAGAGATCGAGCCTTTCTGGAGGGATCAACATTTTAAACATGCAAATTCTTTGGCACAATGATTTCCTTTTTAGGAATTGAGTCTAAGGAAATAATTAGACGAGTGTGCCAAGAAACACGTTCAGGATATTTCTTTGTAACATCAAAAAAAAAAAAAGTATAGGGACACCCCCATAAAGACTGACTTGAAAAATTGTCATATCCATAGACAGTGGTACCTGTGGTCTGAAAGGGGTGCTGTTGTTCTATGGTTGCATGGAGAGAGGTTCAGGACCCACCATACTGATATGTGAACAGGACAGGAGACAGCACATACAACATGATCTCGTTTTGTCACCGGGATATTCACCCAACATTCACAGCCCCTGTTTCTGAGTGGTGGGATTGGCAGCGGGTGATGAGTACTTTCTTCTTAACATCTCCTGTGTGGTACACATTTACAGAGGTTCTGCTGACCTTCATACTTAGAGAAGTTAAAATAAAACCCAAGTTTATCTGAGGGACAGTAGCTATGCGTTAAGTTGTTCCATAACTTCACTTGCCCCATGTAGAATTCTGCTTCCTGCAGGGAATTCTCCTGGTGAATGATTCTTTCGCCTTAACCAGGAGTGTTTCAGAGCTGCTAGGAGGCTGTGCTGTTTGTTGACCAGCCACCGGAACAGGAGAATCTTTGACTTCTAGCTCCAGCCAAATTCACAGCAATTTCTTCCAGAGGTCCTTTTTGGGGGGCTTTTTGGGGGACTTCTATCAGTGTGAGCAGTGAACTTTGGGGATTCAGAGTAGTTTCTTCAGGGCCTGGCGATCACCGAGACCAAGTGGGCCCTATATTGAGTCTGTGGGACTTCCTTCCTTCTTTCCTTCCCCCGTCTTTCTCTCCCTCCCCCCTCTTCTAATTGTGTCAGGGATAGCGACCTCAATTTTAAATGCACAACTGGATGAATTTTTACATATACGTACATTCCCATAACTACCACCTCATTAAGGAGCACGTTTCCAGCCTCTCAGAAGATGTCCTTGCCCCAGCCTGGTCAGTGCCTCTCCCAGAGGCAACCCATCTTCCCACATCCTGTATCACTATTAATTAGTTTTGCCTTTTTTCTTGAACTTAGCACATGTAGAGCCATGTCGAACGGGCTTGGCTTCTTCTGCTCAATACAAAGATTTTGAGGTTCCTCTAGGCTACTGTGTGTGGCAGCATTCGACTTTTTCATCACTGCATGAAATTGTGCGAAATTGTGCAAAAACTCCACCATTGGTTTCATTCATTCTCTAGCTGATAGATACTTGAGTTGTTTCCACTTCCAGGGCTAGGAATGTTCTTGTACAAGCCTTTTGGTTGAGGTGTGTTTTAATTTCCCTTGGGGTATGTGTGTAAGATTCAGGGTTCCTGGGTTTGGGGATAAGTGCGTATTTAGCGTTAGTGGACACAGGGAACAAGTTTTTGAACTGAAGGGAGGGATGATCATAATCGGACCTAGCATATAGGGCCGTTGTGAGATTAAATGAGATAATCCAGGGACGCTGGGGTGGCTCAGTCAGTTACGCATCTGCCTTGGGCTCAGGTCATGATTCTAGGGTTCTGGGATCGAGTCCCGTGTCATGCACCCTGCTCAGCGAGGAGTCTGCTTCTCCCTCTCCCTCTTCCTCTGCCCCCCCACCCCCAGCTTGTGCTCTCTCTCACACACTCTCTCTCTCTCGAATAAATAAATAAATAAATAAATAATCTTTTTTTTTTAAAAATGAGACAATCCAGGCAAAGTATTCAAAACTGGCACATCATGCAGGGTCTGGCTGGCTCAGTCAGTGGAGCACAGGACTCTTGATCTCAGGGTTGTAAGTTCGAGCCCCGTGTTGGGTGTAGAGATCACTTAAAAAGAAACTCTTTGAAAAAAAATAATAAATAAAACTGGCACACCAAAATTTAAAAGACATGCATCATTGCTGGGATAGGAGTGGGGGGCCACATGAAGCTAACCGGTGAATTTCTGTTAACTTTAAACATTCCCATGATGAACTAGGGGCACAAGGTCATGTCATATAAAAGTGATACATGACTATTATTTTAAAAATTGAAATGAAGGGGCGCCTGGGTGGCACAGTGGTTAAGCGTCTGCCTTCGGCTCAGGGCGTGATCCCGGTGTTATGGGATCGAGCCCCACATCAGGCTCCTCCGCTATGAGCCTGCTTCTTCCTCTCCCACTCTCCCTGCTTGTGTTCCCTCTCTTGCTGGCTGTCTCTATCTCTGTCAAATAAATAAATAAATAAAATCTTTAAAAAAATTGAAATGAAATAGAAGTATGTAGAGTAAAACGTGGAGTTCACCCCATCATTTTAAAAATTATTATTAAAAAAATACCACTCACTAAATATTTAGTATGCATTTTCTTATTTTATCCTCACTTGTTTATTCGACGATGCTGAAGATAGGGAAGTGGAGGCTGGATCTTCATAGCTGACCCAAAGAACGCCTTACTCGGGGCTGGTTAGTCCCTGTCTCCGGGCCTCAGTCTCCCCATCCACACAGGGGGGCGCCTGATAATACTTCGGCTCCAATAATCGCAACTCCACGTCTAGCCCTGGCAGAGGAGGGACCTGGAGTTCTGCCGCCCGTGTCTCTGGGATACGGCAGCAAAGGGCCACGCATCCTTATGGCCCCAATAGGCGTCGCCTTGAGTCTCTCCTTGGCCTCATGCACCCAGCATCCAAGAATGGCATTAGGCTGGCCGGCTGGCCGCTGGAGGTCCTGTCCTGTATCTCTGGCCTCCCCACAGGGCTGCCAGGCTGACCAGGCCCACAGTGGCTCAGGGAACAACCCTCCCCTCCCCCAGGGTGGCAGCAGGAAGAGGGAAGAAAGAGGATCGTCTCCAGCTGGCCCGAGAGACAGACCTCCTTGTCCCCATCAGCCCTCCCGCCCTCCCTCCCCGGAGGGCTGTCCACAGGGGCTTGGGATCAGCCAGAAAAGTCAGGCAACTTTTCAGGGACCAGAAGGAGGAGAGGGGAGGTCTCCCAGCCTGTGAGCAGCACAGCGCCAAGCCCCACCCCTCGCTGTGCCCTGTCCATAAGTCCAGATTTTGACCCTGAGCTCCAGTCCCCGTTGGCGGGCAGAGGGCTGAGGACAGGACGCCCCAGAATCAGGAGACTCCCCTTAGGAGATAAGATCCTGCGTCTGCGGCAGCTGCCTCTTCAGGAAGCTTGACGATTGATCCAGGTGAGTGGGGGTGGTGGGGCACCAGGACTCAAGGTCCTCTGAGCGTTAAGGAGAAGGCTCCACATTAGAGCCCAAGGCGGGTGACAGCTAGGCAGCTGGTCAGGAACACAGGCAGCAGGTGCCTTCACCTCTCCAGAACTCCTTCTCCTCATCTGGAAGACAGGGATCATAATCACCTCTTATAGGGTTAATCTGAGTATCAAAAGAGGTTATGAACGGAAAGTGCTTAGCACAGAACTGAGCACATAGCAAGGACTCAATAAATGGTCATTATTATTTGCCAACAGGGGACTGGTAGCCTGGTTGTAAAGCATTTTTAGATACTGTTCCTTTTAAGCGTAAATCGTGAAAATATCAACCACAGAAGAAGTAGCCATATGGCACAAGCTGATTTTGTTCACTCAAATACCTTGCCCGTGATTTGTTGATTTTTTTTAACACGTCTCCTATTTTTTTTTTTTTTGCCACATGCAAATAGCAATCAAAGGCACGAGCTGCCCCAAATTCCTTTTGAGGGACAAGGGAGGTTATAAGCAAACAAACACGCTCCTGAAAAGCAAGCAGAAAGCCTCAGGTGCCGACTTCCTGCCTGCTGCCTAATAGTTACACAGCACGGTTGCAGAAAGCTCAGAAAGAACAGGGTCCAGATCCCAGGGCCGTCCCACACTGGCTCCGTGACTTCGGGAGAGTGACTTCCTCTCCCTGAACCTCAGTCCCACGTCTGTAGAACCCCCCAGAGCAGTCGAAAGGATGAAGCGAGAGGACATCTGTCCTGAATCTACCCGTGTGGCGAGCGGCAGATGCCCCAAATTCCCCTCCCGCCCCACACTTACGGAGACGTCACAATTCCACACGCACGCAAAGAAATGGGAGAACCTGGGCATCTTCCTGAATGCACGCGCCAAGCACGCTCGGTGGACGTAATGACAGGAGACAGGGAGAAGGGCGACACTAACAGGAACGCCAGCAACAACGAGAAATGGCTGACCTAGTAATCGAGCCGTGTGTCTGCGAGTCCGCAAGTTCATTATCCCCGTGCATGCGTGATTTTACCTGGGGCTGCAGCTGTCAGATCCTACAGCTTGGCTCCTGCTTCTCAGAAGAACCGCGTGCATTTATACTGGACTTGAATGCACACACACACGGTTGCTATCATCAGCCTCAGATCTGATTCGTGCAGTTCAAGATGTTTGGCTTAGGAAACACATTTTTTCCTTCTCAATTCTATGCCTACCCGCAACACACTAAAAATTCAGACACACGTTGTATGTTATGGGTTCTTTTAACACAGGACCCTGAAATATTGGCAGATTTTTTCAAATAGGGTGATTTGCCAGCCTCTCATGGTGCTGTTGAGGGACACGGACTTGTGAGTCGGGCTGTGCTGGGCTCTGCTTCTCACCACCAGCTGGGTGTCTGAGCCTCACTTGCTTCATCTGGAAAATGGGCATAATGACAAACCCGAGGGTTGTCAGAAGATGAAAGCAGATAAAGCACGTCAAGCTCTTAGCATGGTGACTGGAACATACTAACAGGGCTAGTGTCATCTCTGTGTTGACAGTTCTTTTCCTGATTCGACCTATTCTTGCCTTTTACAGAGCTTTATCACCCCAAGACCCCACAAAGCCTTTTATCACGAACATGTCATTTTGGTTGAGTCTCTCCGCTTTCCAGGCCTCAGTTTCCCCATCTGCATGACACAGTCTAACTCCTCTTTAGCATTTTACGCTCTGGAGAAACGGAGTCCCGCGCTGTTACTTGTCCCTCTTTATCTTGGCCCTCTGGTCCCAGATGTTGTTCTGGGTGTCCTTCACACTCTTGGGCACGTGGCCCTGCTCCTAACCGGAGCCTTTGACACACCTGACCAGCCTGCTTATCGGGGACCTGCCGCGTGCCTGCCTTGTTTCGGTCCGAGGCCTCTTTCTCCCTGCCTAGAAACCTCTGAAGGGTTTTCACAATCTCCTTCTCATCCCTCACAATCTCTACCATAGAAGCAGCCCCTCTTTGTCTCTGTCCTTTGCTGGTTTTCTAGGTGGCACGAGAATAGGAAAAAACAGCAACAACAACAAAACCTCGTGCCCTGGAAAAGGCAGAGCTGGGCTCTCCCCCCACCTTTCCTCCGACCCTTGTTATGACCTCGAATAACGTAGCTTCCTCTCTCTGCCCTTGGTTCCCTAACCTGTGAACTGGGCGGGTGACAATCACAGCTGTCATTTATGAGCTCCCCAGCACTTCACCAGTATTTTCTCTTTTGATCCTCATAAGAACTAACTTCCTTCCTTCCTTCCTTCCTTCCTTCCTTTCTTCCTTCCTTCCTTCCTTCGTCCCTGCCATAGGCAAGGCACTATCCCAGGCCCCGGGGATAGAGCAGTAGATAGAAGTCCCTGCCTGGGGCCCAGTCGGTTAAGTGTCTGACTCCTGGTTTCGGCTCAGGTCGTGATGTCACGGGTTGTGAGATTGAGCCCCACGTCAGGCCCCATGCTTGAGCTTCTCTCCCTCTGCCCCCCCAACCTGTGCACACACTCACTCTCTCTCTCTCTCTCAAATAAATAAATAAATCTTAAAAAAAGAAATGTCCCTGTCCTCCAGGAGCTGATATTCTGGTGGGGAGACAATGGGCAGGGGGCTTTGCTAACCCTTACCCGTTCACCGAAGAGGAAATAGAGGCTCAGTCAGGATGACCAACTCATCCCCGTTTGCCCCAGGACTCTCCTGGTTTTCACTCTCAGAGTCCACATCCTGGGAACACCCTGAGTCCCGGGAAACTGAGGAGATTGGTCACCCTTGCTCAGTGAAGTTAAACGACTTGCCCAGGGACACACAGCTGGTATGTGCCAGAGCCAGGCTATGAACCTAGGTATGTCTGACCCCCAGGCTGGACTGTTACTGCCGCCTCCTGGATCCATTTGGGGAATTTGGAAATTACAGGAAAGCCCTCTATTTTCACCTTCTTGTTAATGCACAAAAGTGGTCAACTCCTCCGAGTTATGCAGAGTCAGAAGGCCCAGAGAGGGCAAGTAACTTGGTCAAGGCCACACAGAGAGTCAGACGTGAAGCCAGGTCTGACTCTCTCTTCTTCCTCTTCTGCTCCCCCCAGTGTTCTTTCCCTTGTTATCTTCAAGATGCCTGGGGGAAAGAAGGAGGTCACCACGTACTGAGGGCCTACTCTGTGCCAGGCGCTGCATCAGAAACTTCTGCCAAGCTAGTGGATTCATTTTCAGGGTGACCTTGTGAGCTCAGGGTTACCCTTAGTTTACAGATGGGGAGATTGAATCTCCTGAGGCCAAGTAGGGGGAGGAAGGATGGGGGGAGGCTAGGGGTGCCCGAGAGGGTCTGCCCCTGCACCCAAGCCTTGCAGCGGGAAGGAGAATGGCCCAGAGGAGTGATGTCTTTCCGTTTCCTGGTTTTATCTCCAACTTGGCTGCTGAAGCCCCAGTGGAGTCCAGCTCTTGTGGGCTGGAGCTGTTTTTCCCTTTTACAAAACTAGGCCATATTGAGAATGTCCTGCCGTTCAGGGCCACAGGGTTGCCAGGAGGCTCCGTCTGTGGGAAGAGGGCTGTGAGTGTCGAGGAGGGAAAGTTGAATTTAGCCCTTCCGGGCATAAAAAGTCCCCTTGTTCTGCCTCAGCAGGAGCCGACAGGGTATTTCCCTGCTGTGCGGGGGGCCCAAGCTGCTTCAAGGTCAAAAGCTAGGCCTTTTAAACTTCTGAGGACCCAGCCATCGCAGCCCCCAAGGCTGGCGTAAGTGGGAGTGCAGGAAGACCTGAGTTCTAAAGTCAGACATTGCACCCATTGCTCCCAGCTCGGCGCATAGTAGGCGTGCCGTAAGTGGGTTTTGAGTTTACTTGAACTGAAATTAAATCCCAGCAACATCGCTTACTGGCTGTGTGACCTCAGGTAACTTACTTGGCCTCTCTGAGCCTCCTTTTCCTCATCCGAACAACGGGGCCAATAACACCAGCCCCAGCCTCCTAAAGAACGTGGGGAGAAGCACTTAGCACTGGGGTTGGCACACAGCAGGTGCTCCATAAATGTCAGTAAACTACTCCTTTTGCACTTGACCCTATGTTGAGGTTTCTACACTGGCCCTCTTGTTAAAACTCCCATCTTTTCTCCAAGGTGTGAGTTATTTTTCCCTTTTCCCAGAAGGTGAAGGCTCATGAGCGTCCTGCCCAAAGTCAGTGGCCAGTAGGTGGCAGAGTTGAGGCATGAGCATTGAAGTTAGAGCCCATGGTTCTAACCACCAGCTTCCCAGCCTACAGCTGGCCAGACGCTCTGCTCGGCCCTATTTATTTATGTTCCTGGCTTGGGGCAGGATATCTGGGAAAGGCTCCCCAACCAAAGCTGCATCACTTACCAGCTGTGTGACCTTGGGCAAGTTGCTTTCCCTCTGTTTCAATTTTTCCATTTCTTTTCTTTTTTTTTAAAGATTTTATTTATTTATTTGACAGAGACAGCCAGTGAGAGAGGGAACACAAGCAGGGGGACTGGGAGAGGAAGAAGCAGTCTCCCAGCAGAGGAGCCTGATGTGGGGCTCGATCCCAT
>NC_048229.1:17035884-17075290 GCF_002007445.2 Ailuropoda melanoleuca
CTCTGTCTCTTGTCTCTCTGTCTCTGCTTCTCTCTCAAATAAATAAATAAAATCTAAAAAAAAAAAAAAAAAAGAGAGAGGAAGAAAACACAGTCCTTCAAATCCCAGCAATAATTAGAAAGAAGGACAAAAGCACTAAAGTCCTTGATATTGGGTACAGTAGAGAGCAATTTCGCCCTCAGAGCCTTTTTTTTCCCATATATAAATTCATAAAAAGGTCTTTCCATTTATTTGAACTCATTCCAATTGCCATGTTTAATAGCCTCTCAGCTATATTTAACGGCTTAGAAATCTATCTCCCCTGAATTTGCCCATCGTGGCAATCATTTTTATTTAACAATTTCTTTTTTTTATGTTTTTATTTTAATTCCAGTTGGTAAACATACGGTGTTACATTAGTTTCAGGTGCACAATACACTGATTGAACTTCCATACACCAGCTGGTGCTCACCACAATAATCCCCATCACTTATCTCCCCGCACCGCACGGTTAAGAGTCTCTGTCTCGGGGCACCAGGGTGGCTCAGTCGGTTAAGTGTCTGCCTTCGGCTCAGGTCATGATCTCGGGGTACCAGATCGGGCCCCACATTGGGCTCCCTGCTCAGCAGAGAGCCTGCTTCTCCCGCTGCCCCTCACCCTGCTCATGCTTTCTCTCTCTCTCAAATAAATATATAAAATCTTAAAAAAAAAAAAAAGAATCTCTCTTTCTTTTCCCCTTTCCTCATTTGTTTTGTTTCTTAAATTCCACATAGGAGTGAAATCATAGGGCACTCATCTTTCTCTGACTTATTTCGCTTAGCATTACACTCTCTAGCTCTGTCCATATCGTTGCAAATGACAAGATTTCATTCTCTGTTATGGCTGAGTAATATCCCATTGTATATACAGACCGCATCTTCCTTATCCATTCATCAATTGATGAACACTTGGGCTGCTTCCATATCTTGGTTATTGCCAATAATGCTGCTGTAAACATGGGGGTGCACGAATCTGTTTAAGTTCACGGTTTTGTATTCTTTGGGTAAACACCCAGTAGTGGGATTGCTGGACCGTAGGGTAATTCCAGCTTTAACTTTTTGAGGAACCTCCAGATCAGGAATGCCTGTAAGTGGGTGGAGAGGTGATCGGGTGTAGCCAAGACACTGGCAAAGATTACTTTGTTTAGAAACCGCAAGCTGCCCGCTGCCTTAGCAAAGAATCCCCAAGCAAGTAGCGACTCAAACAGAAGTTATATTCTCCCATAAATTCCAAAACCAATATTCCTGATCAGTGGGTGGCAATTCAGGGGCCCGGGCTCCTTGCATCTCACAGCTCTGCTGTCCTCTGAGGCTTCCGATGTGGCCACCGTACCTGTGTCATGGTACCCTCTGATGTCACTATGCTGTGCTTTTGGAAGGAGCACAGCATGAGGACGACGTGTGCAGTCTTCGGGTCCATTGGCCAGAAGGCAGTCACAGGGCCACACCTGGCTGCATGGGAGTCTAGGAGATGTAGCCAGCCAGGTTCTATGCCCAGGAAGAAGAGGAGGAAAGTGTTTGAAAACAGCAAGCCAAGGTCTCCTGCTGACATTTATATGGGGTGGGGGGAGGTTGGTGCTTGGAGTGAGCCTGAACCGTGGGGCTGATCTCAAAGCGGGCCCAAGCCTTCATTTAAACTTACAGCTGCATGATCCCAAGCCCGAGGTGGGTTCCAAATGGTTGTGATGGGTGATCCCTTGTTTCCTCCTTCCCTTTCCTTTTAATGGGGAAATAAATACTAGAAAGTCTGGGGGTAGGGAAGACCCATGGGCATTTGGGACGCTGCAGAAGCGAACGTGGTGGGTTTCTGGATTTTGTCATATCCCCACCAGCCTGGTCACAATCCCGTGCAAGCCAACCCTCAGGGTTTTCTTGTCCAGCTCGGGATATTAGGTGACCAAGAATCTGCGGGATCCTTCCAGGCATTGGAACCAACAGACCTTCGACTATCTCCTGAGCCACATCCATTCTCCCAACGCTGCAAACATGGGCCTGGCCCTAATCTCAGGCTACAACCTCTTCCGTGAAGCTTTTCCGGTGAGTGAGGGGTCCTTGATCACAGACCAGAGCTGGGAGCCCAAGTCTGGGGAGTACTTTGAGCCTTGGAGGTGAGAGCCTCTTGCATTCAAATCAGGTTTCCCTTAAATTCTATTTCTGCTTTAAAATTATTTTTGTTTCCAATTTTGTTATTAAATTGACAGAGGCCAAAGAACTTTCTGATGAACTAGGGAAACTAGTCTTTGGTTGAGTCAAACCCAGACGTGTCCTGTAGCACTGGTGATTTCATGCTGAAGTCACAAGGTTTCCTGCGTCCCTGGAGGTGCCAGGACTTTTCACCAAGATAGACTAAAACACTCATCATGGCACATGAGCCCTTCCTATGTACTAGGCCCTGTGCTAACTACTTTACAACTAGTGACTTGTTTAATTCTCATAATAACCACCAAGTAAGTACTCTCATTAGCCTCTTTTTACAATGGGGAGATAGAGGCTCAGAGAAATGAAGTAAATTGCCCAACTCACAAATCTCTTACGTGGCAGAACTGGGATTTGAACCCAGGCTCTCTGTGACCCCATGGTGCCCAATATGCTAAGAAGGGCACGCCCTTGGGGGATGTTCTCAAGTTGGTTGGAGAGGACGGTTGGGCTGCATGTCCAGAAACCCAGGCCAGCTCTCGACGGCTGAGTCAATGTTTAGCAGCAGGCTATGGCAATCACCCATATTATCTGTTCTCTTCCATGGGACCAAGAGTGATTATTAACTCCATTATACAGACAAGAAAATGGGAGTCTCTGAGAATTCAAGGTGGTCTGTGGGGAGGCCAAACCTCCACCGGGTTGTCTGACCCTGTGCTCTCCTGCCTCTCACCCTCACTCTTTGATATAACCCTCGCTGTCAGCAGTTTCTCCCCTATTTCTGACTCTCACCCTATCACTCGCCCTCAGCCGTATTCTCACTCTTCCTTCGTATGGCATCGTGCTTAAGACCATGGACTCTGAAGCCAAACTGTGTTGGTTCAAATCTCAGCTCCATCATTTATTAGCTGTGTGACTTTAGACAAGTTACTTAACCTCTTTAAGTCTCAGTTGGCCCATCTGTGAAAACGGAGATAAGAATAGTATGTATCTCGGGGCGCCTGGGTGGCACAGCAGTTAAGCGTCTGCCTTCGGCTCAGGGCGTGATCCCGGCATTATGGGATCGAGCCCCACATCAGGCTCCTCCGCTAGGAGCCTGCTTCTTCCTCTCCCACTCCCCCTGCTTGTGTTCCCTCTCTCGCTGGTTGTCTCTATCTCTGTCGAATAAATAAATAAGATCTTAAAAAAAAAAAAGAATAGTATATATCTCAATGGATCGTTGGGCTTACTAAATGGAGCGGTGGAAGTAACGTACTTGGAAGGGCACCTTGCGTGCAGTACACATCGTACAACTTTTTACTGACTTCACCCATCCCTGCTTTTCCTTCTCTCCTTCCTTGGCAGGATCCTTCCTGGAAGGACACAGTTCTGGGGTTTCGGAAGCTGACCTGCAGAGAGTTGGACATGTTTCCTGATTACAGGTGAGGTTTTGTCATGAGCAAAGGGGCTGAGGTCCCATGATTCAGACAGATCTGTCCAGAAGGCAGCAGAAGATGGAGGCACCATTTCCTGTCCCATCCCAAGCCAAAAGCCACTGGTGCCTTGGACTCCTACTGCTCCGTCCAGCTCCTTTGGAGAACCACCCACCCAACGGGGCCCTGGGCTAAGATGGTGGGGGATGTGGAGTCACAGATCTGAAGCCTAGAAACTCCATGTCACTACCCGCTTTTGCAGATGAAGAAACTGAGCTTCAGAGAGGCTAAGTGACTTCCCAAGGTCACACAGCCCAGTGACCAAAATGGGATTCCAATGCTGTCTGTGTGACTCCAAACACCTCTATTCTTTTCCTTGCAGCCTGATGTCTCTTTGGTCTCCCCTCACCCTACCCCATGCCTGGATCCCCTCTAAGAATGCACATCCAGTTTTCCATGTGCACACCCCAATGTCAGGGATGGCTTTTCTGATAGAAAAATTTTCCTTGCACCAAAAATCAGTCCCCATTTGAACTCCACTCAGTGGTCCTGGCTCTACCCTGGGGACCCCCAAAGTGAGACTGCTCCCACCTCTGCTTGAAAGCCTTTGACTATCACTCTGATTCTGACTCTTTATGATGACTCTAGCTATGGCTGGTTCAACACAAGCCTGATTGTGGAGGGAAGGAGGTATCTACCGTGGCTGACTAAAAGGTGAGAATTTCGACTTTGGGTTTGGGAAAGCACCTCCCAAGGACCAGAGTGTCTACTGACAATGGTTCATGGGATTTGTTTTTGTATTGCCCAACCCCAAAAGTTAAAGGAAAACTCTCAGGCTTGGTGGGAGCTATCCTTCGTTCTGATCACTTTGATGTACTAAACCATGGCTCCCGTACCGGACTGTGCATCAGAGTCACTTGGGCAGCTGTTTACATGTGATTTTTTATTATTGACTTCACCAAAATCCATAATATTTGTGTAATAGTTTTAAATGGATTCTCTTTAGTTTTCCAGACATAATTACATCATCTACGAAACAGAAGTTTCCTTTTATTTTTATACCTCATTTTTTTTTCTTGTCTAACCGCTGTGGTAGAACAATGTTGTCTAACTACCCCCAGAACAACGTTAACTAATATAGGGGATAGTACATGCCTCTGTCTTGTTCCTGGTGTTAATAGAAATCTTGTAATGTTCTAAATTAGCAAACGCTAGCTTGAGAGACATATTTTATTTATATTCATATTAAGGAAGATTCCATGTATTTCCTATGTTTTCTTATTTTATTAAGATTTAAAAAAAAGTCTAGAATGGATCACATCGTTTATCAAATGACCTGAGGAGCTTTTTAGAAATACATATTTCAGGGGCGCCTGGGTGGCACAGCAGTTAAGCGTCTGCCTTCAGCTCAGGGCGTGATTCCGGCGTTATGGGATCGAGCCCCACATCAGGCTCCTCTGCTATGAGCCTGCTTCTTCCTCTCCCACTCCCCCTGCTTGTGTTCCCTCTCTCGCTGGCTGTCTCTATCTCTGTCAACTAAATAAAATCTTTTAAAAAAATACATATTTCAGGAGCCCACTTTATATCTACTGAATCAGACCCTCTGGGGTGGGGCTTAGAAATTTGTGTTTTAAGAAGTTCCCCCAGTGATTCTGATTATCAGTCACGTTTGGAAATCATTGCACTAAAACAGTTATTTCTCTCCTAACTTTAGGATACTTATGACTCCTATCCAGTCTCTTCCTAGACAGAAAAACCCCACTTTTTCTGTGTTGAGGAAATAGCCCTGAGGCTATGCTTCACCTTTCATAGGGTTTAATGCCTGTTCTTTTGATGTTTCTCCAACTTCTCTAATAATGACAGATATATTTCCTCTGGGACATTTTGAGGGAGGGGTGGACGTCCCCAGCCCACCTTTCTCCTCATGTCTTGCTTCTGACAGAGGGGCATTTAGCATTTGTCCAACTCTGCCCTTCCTCCACCCTGCATCTCATTCCCTTTGATGATACAAAGCAATGTGGTGGTAGTAGGAAGAGTTTTGAACTAAGAGGCCTGGGTATAAGTCCCAATCCCATCATTAACTCACTGTATGACCTTCACCAAGGCTCTTCTCCCATCTCCATCTGCCTGACAAGGGGCTTGGGCAATCTCAGTTTTCCCAAGCGACATTTCACGGACCACTCGTCCGTCAAGGTGTTTATGAACTGATCTGATCTGACTACACAGCCATTTTCTCAAGGAGCATCCTGTGGAACTAACATCCACAGAAGGTTCTTTGGGGAACATCCCCAATGGCATCTTCTTGGAGAGATGGGACAAAGAACTGAATATGGGGCTTTGTGATGTGTCTGATCCCCCCCAGGTTAACTGAGAGGGGAGTGAAATTCTTCCAGCGGAAGGTGGAGTCTTTTGAGGAGGTGAGTTGCAGAGCTGGAAGGGGCTGGATGTTGGAGAGAAGTGAGGAGGGGAGGTCTCTGCTTCGGGCTGCTGGGTTGGGAGCCCCCTTTCAGTCTCCCAGGGTCTCCTTGAGGCCTGTCCCAGCTTCCAGGCCTTTCTTCAATCCCAAAGGGACTCAAGCATTCTGTCTCGACGTTGGTGGCTGGAACAAAGGGACGGTAGGCTGATGGTGGACATTAGGGGCTAATCCCCCTCTGAACCTCAGTGGGTTTTAGGGCCAGAGAGTTGGCTGCCTCTTACCAGTATCAGCGGCGCTCCACTTTCGAGTTCTAGACATTTGGTTGCCTCCTACCTAAATCAGGGTTAATGCTTCTGCAAAGTCAAGGCTCTTAGCTGACTCAGCTCCAGAGTCACACCATCATCAGTAACAATGACAGTGGCAGCTATCACCGTCAGGCACTGGCTAAGTACCAGGAGCTTTGCTGCATGACTTCCCTCAATCCTAGCACCTAGAACTGTGCTTGGCACGGGAAGGTGCTTGGGAAATGCACTACGGGCATTACATAATGATACCTGCTCTGGGTTGAGCCCTAATGGGCACTTGGGATACATGGTTGACTCGGACACAGCCCTTATTCCCTAGAAGCTCACAGTCCAATGTAGCAAATACTGGCTCTTGAATGACAACAATGCCTTGCAATGTGTCTGTCCCATGAGAGACCTGTGAGGGGAGTCCCTGGCACTGGGCTAGGGTTTGGGTGCCCCTCATGCTATACCCTTGAGCTGTCAAGTACCCCACACATGCACAGAGCCAGGGGTTCCAACGTGCCTTCTGAAAACGCCTTGGCAGAGCAGAAGGCAAGAGAAGGAAATAAAAAGGATTCAGAAGGAGGAAGAGAATTATCTCTGCATCTGACTTCTTCGGGGAGGTCCCAAGAAGGTTACCCCCCTTCCGCAGTACTCCTTCCTGAGCACTTTCACATCCAGGGTCACGCTGGATGCTCACGCAGTCTAAGAACAGAAATTATCAGCCCTACTTTATAGCAAAGGCAGCAGAGCCTTGAGGAGGCGATGGAACATTTCTGAGGTCACGTAGCAGGTAAATGGCGGAGCGGAGGTTTGGAGTCCGTTCCTTGGATTCCTCATTGAGCCTCCTCCCTGCTGTTCCACAGGGAGCAGAGAGCTGCAGGGTGGAGGACAGAGGGAAGGAGGGGGTGGGGGATACCAGGGCCCTCACCCCCTCCCATGCCACCTGCTCTGTTCGTTGCTGCCAGGTGGCAAGAGGAGGTGCTGACGTGATTATCAACTGCACTGGGGTGTGGTCTGGGGCATTGCAACCAGACCCTCTACTGAAGCCAGGCCGGGGACAAATCATTAAGGTGAGTGTGAAGGTGACGGATGGAACCTCCAGCTTTTCTTGATAGAGAGATTGTAGGTGCCTGCTTATTTCCTCTCCAAAGATAGAGGATGTGTCGGGGACACCTGTTACAGGGGCCTCACAGATTTCGGGCAATTGACATGTTAAAGAAGCAAGAAGGACCGACACGACTCCTCCAAACATTCTCTTTCAGGTTTTTCGGTGTTTTTTTTTTTTTTTAAATAATAGAGCAAAGCATGCATGTATCTGTTTGTACATACGTAAGACTTGCATATTCCTGTATTACAATAAAAAGAGCAAACATTTATGGAGTGTTCGTTAAGTACCGGGTACAGGCCTGAGCACTTTATCGTGTTATTAATTTAATCCTTACCAGAACCCTTTGAGATGAGGTCTATCCTATTGCCATTGCTATTTTACGGATGGGAAAACTGAGGCACAGAGGAATTAGGTAACATGCACAAGTGCACATGGTAGCGAGTTGTGGAACTGGGGTTAGAACCGAGACAACCGGGTTTAAGAGCCTATGTCTTGTAAATATTGTCCCCCATTGCCTCTCACTGTGTATGCGTGCATGGGTGTGAAGGATGCCCATTTGTGGGCGTGTGTGTATGTGTGCCTGTGTGAGTGCTGGTGTGTTCCTGATGTGGGCTGATGTGTATGTGTATTTGTATGTGTGAGCTGGGCTTTTCTGTGGTCATGCAGGTGAGAACGTGTGATATTTCAGGGAGCAGGGGTGGCTCTTCCTGCAAGAGCAAGCAGCCAGTGCAGACTTGGAGCAGAAGGGTCTGCGGGGCCTTAGGAATTGGCTTTGCCACACTTGTCAGAACATCTAGGCAGAGAGGGGAGCAGAGCAGGGAAGCCCGGTGATCCAGCTCCCCCGATGAGCCAGACTTGTCTGCCCTCGATCGACAGGTGGATGCCCCTTGGATGAAGCACTTCATCATCACCCACGACCCAGAGAAGGGCATCTACCAGTCCCCGTACATCATCCCAGGGTAAGAATCTGACATCTCAGGGCAGAAGAAGGGGCACCCTCATGCCCTCTCTCTGCTGCCCACCCCAGGCCCTTTGCTTAGTCCCTGCAGATTTTTTCTTCCAGTGTTTTCTAAGTGAGGTTGAACCATTAAACCCCTGGAAAGGCAGGACTCAACCTTAACTGGGCTCCATCTTGAACAAGCTTTTGGATGACAGTAGTGGTCATCCTGGAGAGAAGGGTAGTGGGTGTGAGGGCAATGACACTGGCAGTTGTGAACAGAAATAACCGAAGTGTGGTAGGAATAGGGATTCGGATTGATGGCGATGATATTAATGGAAGGAATGATGATGTTAGTGAAGATGGTGGTCGTGTTGATGGGACGACAATGTCATTGAGAGTGGAATGGCGATAGTGGAGACAGTACTGTCATTGTTGGGAAAGTTCACAGGGGTGGTGATTGAGACAAGGATGGTAGAGTGCTGACCTTAATGGGGGTGGCATGGTGTCGATGAGGAGGTCAACGATGATGGCAATGATTGGGAGTGGAGGCAGTGTCTGGTGCTGACAGAGATGACACTATCAAGGATGATGTATTAATAGGATGGGGGAGATGACACTCTCAAAGGCAGCGTTAATTCATGTTGATTGTAGCGTTAGTGTCAGGTGGGGCTGTGCTATCTTCATGGCCATGTTAGTGGTGTGGCAGAGATGACATTATCAATGTCAACATGGATGCTGGTGGTGGAAATGGTGAATGGGGCTGACGGTGATGACATATTCATGGTAGCAAAGAGGCAGTTGTGAAGATGACGTTGTTGACGTAGATGATATTTTTTTTCCAGTTCTGTTAAGATATAATTGACAAATGGTTCACATTTACAAGGTACACGATAATTACATATATATGTATATATAGACATATATATATGTGGTGATTACCACAATAAGGCTAGCTAACACATCCATCATGTCATGTAATTATAATTTATCTGTGTGTAGTGAGAACATTTAAGATTGACTCTCTTAGCATTTTCAAGTATATAATACAGTATTGCTAACTACAGTCACCATGCTGTGCATTGGGAGAGATGACGATGTTGACAGTGACATTAACGATGACAGTAGAGATGGTGGTGGGTGGTGATGACAGTGGCAACTGCAGCAGCGTTGAGGGTGGTCTTAGCCAGGATGACAATGCGGATGGTCGTGGGGATTTAGGTAGAGACGATTGGAAGGGTGAGCGTGCAATGGCCCCCATTCATCTCAAAGGCTTCGTTTCCCTTCGCCATTGACTCTCCTCACTCTTACCCAGGATGCAGGCGGTAACTCTGGGAGGCATTTTTCAGCTGGGGAACTGGAGTGAGGTGAACAACAACCAGGACCACGCCACCATCTGGGAAAGCTGCTGCAGATTGGAGCCCACCCTTAAGGTAAGGCGGGGAGGGCTATCGGTACCCTAGACCAGGGTCTCGGCCACTTGATCATGAGGCCCCTTGAGGATGGGAAGACACTGCCGCTGGGATAACTGGGCAAGTTTATTCCAGCAAGGGACTGTGAAATACACCAGAATTTGATAATGCACAAGGAAGTCCTACTGTGAGCTGGTGCCTCCTATCTGTCCATGGCTAACAGTTGCTGTCTTTTGAGGTGACATCCCTAAAAACACCTTAGTCTGTCTGCACAAGGACCAGATACATTTGTTTTGAAATCTCAGCTTTTTCATTGGCCTGTTGGTGGCAGTGACAGTGGTGGCGTTGATGGTGACGAATGGGCTCAGGATGGTGAGAATGGTGGTGAGGAGGCGTGGCTGTTCACATCATGGTGGTGGCTGGCAGTGGTGGTTGATGGAGATGGGGTCATCGACAGAACGGGTAGTGACGTGGTAAGAGTGACAATAATGATGTTGGTGGCTGATAAAGGTGGTGGTGGTGATGGTTAGTGAAAGTGATGGTCGTGGTGGTGGTGGTGATAATGAGACGCCAAAGCTAACTCTATCACCTAAAAATGGCAGCAGCAAAAAAAAAAAAAATCCGGAGATGAATTATTAACACTTTTTTTTTTCCAGGAAGCAAAAATTGTTGCTGAATTGACTGGCCTCCGGCCCGTACGCCCCCAGATTCGGCTAGAAAGAGAACAGCTTCGCTTTGGATCTTTAAACACAGAGGTATGCTCTCCTGGCAAGGAAAGCAAAATCCTCCCCTCCCCTTAATAGGCTCTCAGTCTTGCCTGACATCTGGCTTCACACAGCCTCCTGGTGGCCGGGACAACGCTGGCTAACATCCCCTGCTCTGTAAAGAAACTGAGGCTCAGTGATGTTGTAAAGGACCTCCTCAAGGTTCCAGAGAGGGCACTGCACCTCCGTTTGTCAAAGCCTGTGGCTGGGCAGAAGGAAAACGGGTACTTCCCGAGACACGGACAACCTCACTGAATGTCCCCTCCAGCTCTGTGGGGTGGGGACCGCTTCCCCGTGCTTCAGATGAGGATACTGGGGATCGAAGAGTGAAGTCATCTGCCTACATCAGACAACTGGCGAGGGGCATGGCTGGGATGTGGTTTGCATTCGGCTCCAGAGCCATTTTGCAGATGTCCATTTTGTGGCTGCCCCATCACGGTTCTGGGGTACCTCTTTCATGTTCCATCTGCTGGGGTAGGAACGGGGCTTGTTGAGATGGCCGAAGTTGTCCTGGCGGGGGGAACTGATCTGACTAGGTGGCAGCTGGAGTCCCCACCGGAAAGCCATTCTTCTTACGTAGATCATCCTTCCTCCCTTCCGCCGGGCGTGTGTGTGTGTGTGTGTGTGTGTGTGGTTGCATGCACGTGTACATACATACAGAGGAAAGTGTCACATATGGAGTCAAACTTCCTACTAATGGTTTTAGCTTTAAAAAAGGCCCCAGGGGCCTTGCCTCTGTCCCTGGGACTAATTAGCATGCTAAGCAGAGTCCCCCCCACCCCGCCCCGTGCAGTGCCCCAGCTTTCCTTTCCTCCTGAGGTGCGCAGAAGAGTCTATCTATTAACACAAGAGGTCTGGCATTCTGGAGCAGGGTGGCCACAGGAAAGGTGATTTAGGGAACTTCAAACAATTTGACTGGGGGAGGGGAGTCCCTGCCCTCAAGTTCTAGATGATTCTACTTCTCCTGTGCTGAGTGCATAAAGCAGGTCCATCTCCTAAGCAAAAGAGAGTCTATGGTGTTGACCTCCAGCTCCCCAAAGAGTCACCTTACTGGTGTTTCTGCGGCCTTTGGTGCCCTCTGGCTTTGCCCAGAACTCTTCAGGGAGCTCCTGAGTCTTCCAGGGCGCTCCTGGCTACCTTCTCTCTTGCCTCTCCTAGGTCATCCACAACTATGGCCATGGAGGCTACGGGCTCACCATCCACTGGGGCTGTGCCATGGAGGCAGCCAAGCTCTTTGGGAACATCCTAGAAGAAAGGAAGTTGCTCAGGATGCCACCACCCCGTCTCTGAAAATATCGCCTCCCCAAGGACTCCCCGCTCCCCTCAGCCAACCAATCAATGCCCTCCCCCCAAACTATCACTCACTCTCCACTTCCACCCTGGCTCCTCTCTGCAAGAAGCACAAGATGAGAGGGAATCCACAAGGTCCATTCCTGGAGGCGAGTCCAGCCCTACCTGGGGCTCTCTTTGATCACGGGGGTCTCTCTACCCACTCTGGGCCTGACAGAATGAAGAACAGCTGGGGGCTGTTAGATTCTAAGTCCTCAGAAGAAAAGAAAGCTCAGAAAATCAAAGGGGCAAGCAGAAAATTGAGGATAGTTGAAGTTAGGTAACTTGAGGACAAATGACATTAACATATTAAAGGTTCTGAAAAGTCCTGCAGCAAAGACATCTATCTGATGTTCTTTTATCCAGTCCTAACTTATTTGGCTATGGAACCTTTTTGTCCAGAGCACTGATGCCACAGAGTGCACTAGAAGGCTACGACAGATCTCCTTGCAGGAAGTCGCATGCACTAGAAGGCTACGACAGATCTCCTTGCAGGAAGTCGCAGGCACTAGAAGGCTACGACAGATCTCCTTGCAGGAAGTCGCAGGCAGAGCTGGAGCGTGGGGAGACAGAAGAGCAAGCACTGAACTAACGACACGATACCCGTTCCACACCCAGGATTCCCAACGGCATCAGCAATCTGCTGAATGGCCCCATGAGCACCATGTAACCCCCTGAGGAGGGGCCGCCGGAGGGATCATCCCACAAGAAGCCCCTACGTAGAGAACTGAACTTACCAAGCATAATCCGGGTTTGGGGGCAGATTTCACGTCTCTCTTCCCTTCTGGCTGGTTCCCTCTAAGATGACTTAGACTTCCAGGTGTTTTTGAAAGCCTTAAATGACCCTAGCATCTTTATCCCTAATTATCTGCATCAGGCTCTGAGGTGGAATTTGCATCTGTCTGGGTTTTTGAGAAAGACCAGAGGCTGGAGGAAGCCTTCATGCCTCTGGGACCCGTGGCACCCTAGGTGCTGTGACAGGGTCTTCATTGGCCCACACCATGCCGTCTACATCCGTGTCATCACTGTCTGCTCCTTCCCATGCTGTCACCCGNCTGCTGAATGGCCCCATGAGCACCTTGTAACCCCCTGAGGAGGGGCCGCCGGAGGGATCATCCCACAAGAAGCCCCTACGTAGAGAACTGAACTTACCAAGCATAATCCGGGTTTGGGGGCAGATTTCACGTCTCTCTTCCCTTCTGGCTGGTTCCCTCTAAGATGACTTAGACTTCCAGGTGTTTTTGAAAGCCTTAAATGACCCTAGCATCTTTATCCCTAATTATCTGCATCAGGCTCTGAGGTGGAATTTGCATCTGTCTGGGTTTTTGAGAAAGACCAGAGGCTGGAGGAAGCCTTCATGCCTCTGGGACCCGTGGCACCCTAGGTGCTGTGACAGGGTCTTCATTGGCCCACACCATGCCGTCTACATCCGTGTCATCACTGTCTGCTCCTTCCCATGCTGTCACCCGGTGGGGTCTTCATGAAGCATCTGCCATGATTTTGCCTGGCGCGGAGCTAAGTAGAGTGAGGGAGCTAAGATCTAAGTTAGAGTTCCTATCCTAATCCTAAGAATAAGAATAAATTATTAATTATTATTATACCTAAAATGTATTGCATTCTAACTGGGCATCGGTGCTAAACTCTTGCACACAATATTCATGTAATGTGTAATCACACACACCCCCACCCACGAAGTAACTCTTATTCCCATTCCGTAGGTGAGCAAGGTACAGAGAGGCAGTTGTAGTCAACAGCTGGGAAGGGGTAGAAAGGAGATCTGGGTCCGGGCATTGGGTGATTCCAGTGCCTCACTTTCAACCCGTGCGTAACACCCAATCTCAGGCTGGGAGGAAAACGTCCAGCTACGGGGGAGCCATCTTTCTCAACTATCTCTGCAGACGCTTTAGAAGGCACTAGCTCTCTCCTCCTCATAGCCTCATTGGGTCAAGACTAGGGACTCGCACAAGGTTGGGTGGGGGCATCTCCCAGTGTCGGGAGTGGAACACAGTGTTCAGTTTCTGACCAACGCGATGACTTTACCCAGCCTAAAATTCCTCAGGGAGAGCGACCCCTACCGGCCAAGGCTAGGTTGTCAGCCGGAACCCGATAGAACTTAGAAAGCACAGTGAACTCAACAAAAATATACGGGACCAGGAAGTCCACGTTCACACCCTTCCTGTTCTTTTTGTAAATGATAAGAACCTCTTTGCGATGTGGTTTCCTCTTGATTCTGCCTAAAATTCAGAGTATAAGGAGCATGGGGAAAATTCCGCAACCCACATGGCACTGAAAGAAGTTTAGCAATGCTTGGATTTCTTCACTTTCCCTTCGCCTAACATTCCTGTTCCCTCCCTGAAGATGATCTGTAACCATATTTTTCAATGAATTCTTGGCAGCTTGATGAATTTAGAGAGTATTATCTTTCCTTGTTGAATTGTCTTGGCACTTTCGTCAAAAATAAATTGACCATAAATATATGGGTCTACATTAGAATTTCAATTCTATTCCATTGATCTATGGTCTATCCTTATGGTAGTACCACAGTAATCTTGATTACTCTAGCTTTGTAAAAAGTTTTAAGATTAGGAAGTTTGAGTCTTCCATGTTTATTCTTATTCAAGTGGACTTTTTTTTTTTTTCTCTCTTTTAGGTCCTTTGTTCCCCGCATGAATTCTAGATCAGTTTGGGGGGTATTGATTGACACCTTAACAATTTAAAGTCTTCTGATCTATGAACATGGAATATTTCTCCATTTAGTTAGGTCTTCGATTTCTTTAAGCAGTGTTTTGCAGTCTGTAAAAGGCTTGCCCTCCTTTTGTTACGTTTATTCCTAAGTGTTTTACTCTGATGGTATTGTGAGTGGAATTGTTTTCTTACTGATGAATTTAGAAAGTGTTCTGTTCTCTGGCATGGTGGGGGTAGGGGGACTTGAACTGGTTCATCATCGAGTATTCTTGATTAAGCATGAATGATTTATCTGTGACGTGTCTGTATGTTTAAATGTCAAAGACGCGGAAGTCTGATTGAAACCACTGAATCTTTGAAGAGTGAGAAGGGGCTTCCCACAGCGCTCTGCATCCCTCCATTAGGGCTCACATGATCTGTTTATGCCTTGTCCCCCCACTGCACCATGAGTGCATGAAGATAAGGACCATGTATTACTCTTTTTTGTATCCTCAGTATTGAGTATCATGCCTGATAGATCCATGGTAGATACTCCCAGCACACTAACCATATCCATAACAGAATTATAATGAACAGACTCAAGAGTTGACATGCATGTTGCTGTGGGTTCCAGAAAGGGCAGGCCAAAGCCGCCTCTTGACTCCACCTCTTCCCGACCCAACTTAATTGGACCAGGACCGGAACCAACATTGATCTGGTCCCATCAGCTTCCTCTCTTGCGAATTTGGAAGTGGTGCACTGACCACTTGAGTCAGATATGTCTGTGGAGCTGAGGCAGGCTGCACGGAAACCATATGCACGATTAGGCACATGCGGCAGCCATGCGGAGGCAGAAGGAAGCCAGTCTGTAGAGAAGGGTGGAAACAGGCCACGGCTCCAGACAGGGGGCCTCCTTGGGCTCCGGTGGTTCCCCGGTTCTGGTTCCATTTGTGAAGCCAGGCTACACTTTATTTCTGAGATTTTTCTAATTTCTTAGAGGTGCAAACTGGCAGCCCATTAGTGAAGCCTGGGCCGCAGGTGAATTGTATGGGCTCATACACCACTTAAAGGTTTTTGATCCAACATACTAAAATTTGGACGGTTCATGTAAAAAGCCAGATTCCAGTCTTGGAAATTGGGGGCTCCCACCATGCAACAAAATCAGGTAAAGCTGAGTGAACAATAGCTGTCCCCTTTGGAGGGGGTCTGTGCTTCTCACTCTGCCACAATTCTTCCCTCTTCCTGTTCCTTACACCTCTGTTCCATGCACTTGTGTTGCCTGGCTGTCCCCTGGAGGAAATTAACTACTGCTTCCAGCCTTATAATAAAGCTGTACTCAAGTCCAATTTCTGTCCCTTGCAATTAAAACAGCCTTGATGAGAGCTCGGTGGCAAGGCTCTTCTTGACCATCCCCCATCACCATCTTTCTTTCTTTATGCTAACAGAAACCCAGTTTTGTGTTCAAGAAGCCGTAGGTATCCCTTGATCCTGTGGGAAGGAGGCCCTTCCTTCTCCAGCTCTGGGGGAAGACTCATGCTTTTAGACTCGGATCTTTTAGCAAGAAAACTTTTTGTGACTGTTCCTTCCCCGTTCTATCTCCTTTGAAAAAATCTGATGCCTGGTACCTTGGCAGCCATCTTGGGGTCATGAGGTTTCATGCATAGGGTCAAAGGGCCAACATGCCGAGGAAGGCGGAGAGGGAAAACAAAAAGAAGCTGGGTTCTTGATGACATTGTTGAGTTGCTGAACCTTCCTGAGAATGGCCTGACCCTGGGCTTGTTGTTAAATGAGGAATTAATATTCAAATGGGTAAGCTATTATTGACTGGTTTTACTGTTGCTTGCAGCTCACCGTTATCACAGATTAGTTTACTAGTAGTAACCAAGGGAGACTCTTGATCTCACCCTCGAGGCTCTCTGTTACTTAACATTTGCCCCAAATAATGAATATCCATATTCATTTCGAAGTCCATCCCTAAGATTCTCTTACATCGTTGCCAACACATCTCGCTTCTGTGTTCTAAGAATACTCAGAATAAGGGAAAGAAAGGGACCCCATAGCCGTAGCTACATTGACCATCTTTTACCATTTTCTGACATCTTTCCTAACACTGAGAGAAACGGATGACATTTCCGTTAATGGAAACAGGAGCTTTTGGATAGTTCAAAATTAGATACAAATGTCTTCCACTAAAGGCCTTGTGTATGTCAGAGCTTGGACAACTTTGTCGGCAGCTCTCGTATCATTCAATAATACTGATTTTTTTTTTTTAAGGGTAGGCAATTTAGAAGGCAAAGAACTTTCAGCTTTCATTTCCTCAAGAAGAGAAAGCCCTCAACTGCAAGCCTGTTTACCCTAGGGTAACGGGAAAATATTCCTCCTCACCAAGCACTCCTACCCCACCCCTGCCCTCAGCTCTTCCGGGTTATTTGAGGGTGAGGGGAGTGGACATACTCCTCTGGCAGGGTCTGAGCAGCTGGAAGGCAAAAACAAAACAAAACAAGCTAAGGAAAGTTCTGTGTTAGCCAGAAGAGCTCAGCAGGCCAGCAAGAATTAGAGCCCTAGCCACCCATGGCTCAAGGCCACGTGGGCGTGGGGGAGAGGCAGGTCTGCCAAGCTGCTTCCTCTCTGGCTGCCTGGGCTGAGGGGGCTACAGTCTGTATTTCAGGAATGTGCGATTGTTTGCCATTGACGCAGCACCTGAGCCGGCATGCACCCGCCGTGACCTCCACGCCATCGGAAGGAAGTGTTGTCTCCGACAGACTCAAAGTCACGACAC
The DNA here is from genome assembly GCF_002007445.2 of Ailuropoda melanoleuca. NCBI lineage: Eukaryota > Metazoa > Chordata > Mammalia > Carnivora > Ursidae > Ailuropoda > Ailuropoda melanoleuca. The sequence goes on from NC_048229.1 coordinate 17,053,149, forward strand.
TGGCAGCCAGTGGTGCAACTGGTCCACCTTATTGGCAAGAGTATCCTATGAAAGCATTGAGATTACCCTGGATGGACGAAGTCGGCAAGATCCTTAAGCTGAATCGTCGCTAAGACATCATGACACACGGACAAACTTCGATCCTTACAATGTCCATCACCAACATGTTTTAATAAGAGATGAACGTACACATTTGGCTTCCTCAAAATGTTTACTTTCAAGCAGGCATCTCCACGCAGAAGGTCAGTCTTCTCTGGCCTTTGATGGGACCCAGCAGCTTCCTCCCTCCTCCTCTGGGCTCCCTGCCTTCATGATGGGGAAAAGGGCTCGTGGAAACCAAATCCTGGATGGGGATGCTGTCTGCTGAGACAATGGCGTCAGCCCTTCCTCCCGAGGCCAACCCACGACCCAGCGGACTGCCCTCTCTTCCCTTGCAAATGTACACGTCACACATCTGGGCCCTCCCTCCTCCTCACTGGTGGCAGAGAACAATCGCGGACCCCCAGGAGCTGCCACTATGCAAAGACCAAGTCAGCCCTTGACAGCAGGGGTAAGCAAGAAACCAAGGGGGGGGGGAGGGCATTCCTGGTTCCCGGACCCTGATGGGACTGGGCAGTTGGTGCAACATCCTTTCAACTTCCCTGCCCACGCAGCCAGTTACCCACCCTCAACATCCAAAGCACTGAAACCTGAGTTAACTGTTTCCTTTCTCCAAGAGTCACCCACCAGCCCGACCGACGAGGGGGTCAGAAAAGGAGCCCCCGGCGTCGCCTCCATTGCTTCCGAGGGGGAGGCCCCCGCTTTGGCTTTGGGCTTTATCCTCACCTCCTCTGGCCTCGGTCCCCAGTTCCTGGGGGAGGGGGAGGACACAGCTTTCTGAGGCTGTCATCTGGTATCAGCCCAGCTGTCCCCACGGACACGTGGATCCGCTGGAGCCAGAGAGAGCGACTCCAGAGGGGGCCAGGAGCAGACACGGGGTTCAAGTTCAAATGCATGTCCACCTGCCAGAGTCTCCACTCATCAGGCCCTGGGGAGGCAGACCAAGGGGCCCCTCAAGAGAGAGCATCTCTCAGCCCCAGGAAAAAGCTGTTCAGGCCACAGCTAGGGCACCTGCAATTTCAAAGAAGAAAACCTGGGGCCGGGGAGGTGGGTAGGAGAACCCTCCCGATCAGGTCGTGTTGGTGCGGGGCAGGTGCTGATGACCTGCTGGGAAGGTCTTCCCCGGGCTCTGCGCCCGGACTGTATCTACAGAGATGTGTTGGCGGTCGTTCACCAAAGGTGTGACTGGCTGACTCTGGGTGGCNGTCCCTGCTTCCCCGGGCTCTGCGCCCGGACTGTATCTACAGAGATGTGTTGGCGGTCGTTCACCAAAGGTGTGACTGGCTGACTCTGGGTGGCGACACCGGCCACTCCTGCTGTGGCAGTTTTCCCATGCAGGTCCACAGGTTATTAACAAACGTTCCCCCACACATCTAGAGAACCCCTCGGAGCAAATGCCTCCCCATCCCCAGGTGCATCTCGATGAATATGAGCAAATGGAGTCAAGACACAAAACCCCGTCGGTCCGGTAGTCCTTCTGGGTGAGTTCTTGATGTCGGCAGTGACGGTCGGTGCCCCGGCTGGGCTCCACCAGCTCCCTGCGTTCTACAGCCTCAAAGACCAGCTCAGCCCCGCATCGGTCACTACTCCTGAGAGCCAGAGTTCGACCTGGTGACGCCTGTGTCATGCGTCCCTCGGCCGACCATCTCCTGGCCCCACTCCCGGTGGCTGGACTCCTGTAGTCCGCGGCCTTTGGTCTCGATGGGCAAGAAGCAGGAGGCCAGGGCAGCCAGGAGGCAGCAGCCACTGTAAACCGCCAGCGTCAGGTACACAGAGGATTCCAGCATGACCTGGGGGAGGGGGACACGCGCTGGTGAGAGTGTCCCTTCTGAAGCACGGGTACCACCAACCATTCGGGAAGTATTGCTAATGCCAGGCCCCCTGTGGGATTATCCCACTCAGCCTCCACGACTAAGAGTGACGGAATTGTCCCCATTGTACAAAGGGAAAAACTGAGCCTCAAAAAGGGTTAAGGAGCATACTCCAGTTCACACAGACACAAAGGATGGGGCTGGGATTTGAGCTCAGACCCCATCAGGCTCAAGGGTCTGTATTCCTTGAAACTGCACTCCCTCTCAGAGCAGTACGTCTGCTGACTTTCTAGCCGAACAGCAGAGCTAAAGCCCATTTTCTCATCTGCCAAATGGGCAGCGGCAGTATCAACCTGCTAAGCATAGGATACCTTAAGAGGGCTCGGCACCTTGCAGACACACGGCCAGCCCTCCACAGGGGGTAACAGGGACACACAGCGGCCCAGGATGGAGATACTTGGCCGAAATATGTGGCAGGATTCTGTATATGTGAAATATCCAGCCCAGACAGAATGCACAGGGGGCGCCCGCCTGGCTCAGTCGGTAGAGCGTGGGACTCTCGATCCCAGGGTTGTGAGTTCGAGCCCCACGTTGGGTGTAGAGATTACTTAAAAAAAAAAAAAGCACATTGGTGGTGGGCTGGGGGAGAGGAGAAATGGGAAGCAGCTGCCTAATGGACATGGAGTTTAATTTGATGACAATGTTTGGGAACCAGACTGCATTGGTGATGGCACAATGCTGGGAACGTGCTGAATGCCACTGAGTTATTCACCTTAACATGGTTAATTTTATGTTATGTGACTTTTACCTTGGTAAAAAAAAAAAAATGATACAGACAGAAGAAAACTGAATTGGATATAAAAAAAGCAAAACGACTTCAAAATAAGATCCCTGGAAGTGGTTAGAAATGCTCCAAGGGGCACCTGGGTGGCACAGCGGTTAAGCGTCTGCCTTCGGCTCAGGGCGTGATCCCGGCGTTATGGGATCGAGCCCCACATCAGGCTCCTCTGCTATGAGCCTGCTTCTTCCTCTCCCACTCCCCCTGCTTGTGTTCCCTCTCTCGCTGGCTGTCTCTNTATCTCTGTCAAATAAATAAAAAAAATCTTTTAAAAAAAAAAAAAAAAAAAAGAAATGCTCCAAGACCCACCAGGGGCTGGAAAATTCACCAAATACACGTAATCACGCAACTCAGGAAGCAGGGCCTGAGACATCCGCTCCCACTAAACCATGTCGCTTTCAGCAGTCTGTTTTCGTACGGCATCCCCAGCGTCTCTGGATAGGAAAGACTCGGGTCTGAGTCCCAGCTTCTCTGCTTCCCAGCTGTGCGGCCTTGGACAAGTCCCTTTACCTTTGTGAGCCTGTTTTCTCATTTGCAAGCACTACGACTCCTTTCACAGGATGGGTTGTTAGGGAAAAAGAAGATAATGCACTCCACCGAGGGCTCTGCCGAAGGCTCAGCGTGGAGTAGCTGTTCACCATGCTTTGGCTTTTGTCATGCCCACCCCCTCCGTATTTGGGGGCGACACCCACCTGAGCAATGAACGGAGTGATGAGAGCACCCACTCTTGCCATGCCACTGCAGGTGCCCAGGCCCAGCGCTCGAGTTGCCGTGGGGTAGACCTGAAACACAGCCGTCAATGTGGGCTTGAGAAAATGCAGGCTCCTCCCTCCTGTCTAGCTCAGGAGTGATGGGACGGAACCCCGCGGGCAGGCCTGAAGTGAGCGTGAATCATGGGTGTTGGTGGCCACATCAAGGGATAGGAGACCAGGTGGGGATTCTCATCTCAAAGGGGATAGGCAGTTCAGCTGAGAAAGCACGCAAGAGGCCAAGCTGTGGGTGGGAACCCAGTAAGGGGGTCCTCCCTGCCCTGGGAGGCACTGGTGCACATTCAGGATCCAGACCCTGTTCCACCTGCCATTTTTCATTCATTCGCCTTAAAACACTGGTCACGGCTCTGCAAGGCATTTCATAAAGACAGAGGTGGAAACGTTTCCACGGTTTCTCAGTTGGTACCCAGGAGTAGCCCCACGCCTAGCTCTCCTGGGGCAAAGTGAGAAGTCACTGTGCATCTTCCAGGCCACGGCAGTTAAAAAGTAGGCACTCTTCTCCACTCGCTACCCCAGCCTGCTGGCTGGAAGGAGGACTCTGAGGACTCTGAGGCCCTGGGGCAGGATTTCTCAACCTTGGCCCTAGGACATGGGGGACGGGTCCTTCTCCGTGGTGGGCACTGCCCTGTGCATGGTAGGGTGTTTAGCAGTGTCCCGGACCTCCACCCACTAGACGCCAGGAGCACTTTCTGCATGCTCTCCCTGAATTGGGACAACTCAAAATACCTGCAGGGCCTGTACGTGTCCCCTGGGGGAGGGGGGCAAAACCATCCTTGCTTAACAATTACTGCATGAGGAATTCGCAAGATGCAAGGAGCTTGGGTCCCCGAATCCCTGTGGAAGTGAAAGCACACCCCTATTGGACGGTTTCATTAGCGAGAAACTTCTATTGTGTCAATACATTCCACGTGGGGAGTTATTGGTTAGAGCAGCTAACACGCCTCTAACAACTATAACGCTCAGTGCAGAAGCTCGGGAAGAATGCAGAACGTAAAGGGAAACACAAAGCTCGTGCGTGATCCCAACACTCCGAGATAACCACTGTCACGTTTCCATGTATATCCTTCTAGATTTTTCTATGACTGTTTATACATCTGCATTCATTCATTTATTCACTCAAATACTTTGAGCGCCTACCATAGGCATTTATGTATGATACTTTAATTCACCCCGTGACACAAGCAGTATGGAAATATATTCTCCTTATCAGAAACTGAAACACCTGAACTCCCTTTGATCGACAACCCCTCCCAGGAAATATTCCCCAGAGGTCTCATTATGAAGTTTGGAATGTATCCACCCAGATGCATTAAAAATATGTGTATACAAAATATACAGCATTGTTTTTAAAAGATAAATGGCGTCAAATCAAACTCACCAGTCTTCACCCTGCTTTATCCACTCAGCACTATGCCTTCAAACCCTAGGGACAGCAGTATATAGACACCTACCTCACTCTTTGTAACTGCTGTAATTGTGGGTATTCCAGTGTACAACTCAATACAGATTGAAAGACACTGTATTAAAAGAAGGGCACAGGCACTGAGCGGCAAAAGGAAGTCAGGGGAGGGGAGATCTGGGAGGGCTTCTTGGAGGAGGCAGGATTGGTGTTAGGCCTGAGGTGGGGTGGAGGGAGCAGGGTTCAGGCTGATGACTCAGAGTGAGGGCTCTGGAGTGCTGCGGGAATGAGGGATAATCTAGACACCCTCCTCCCCTTGGCACAGAGTCTGGAACAGAACATTCCCCCCCTCCCTCTGCTCCTCTCTAAAATAAGATGAAATAAAATACAACAGGCATAAAATAAATAGCCTGTAATCCCTGAGTGTGGGAAATTGGACACGCTCAGGCGCTATTGTGTGGAGTGTAAATTTGTGCAATGTTTAAGGGGGTGAGCTTTCAATTCCGCGCAATGTTTGTGATGTTTACAGGCTTTCGCTCAGCAACTCCACATCTTGACATTTATTCTACAGGAAGTGCGCACGTGCACGTGACCAAATGAGGCTGTTTACCTCGGCGCTGTTTGTAATAGTGAAAAGTTGGAAAATAATCCAAATATCTGTCAGTAGGAGAACTGTTATAAAATTATTATTTGTCCACTATATNTCCTTGCTTAACAATTACTGCATGAGGAATTCGCAAGATGCAAGGAGCTTGGGTCCCCGAATCCCTGTGGAAGTGAAAGCACACCCCTATTGGACGGTTTCATTAGCGAGAAACTTCTATTGTGTCAATACATTCCACGTGGGGAGTTATTGGTTAGAGCAGCTAACACNATTCCGCGCAATGTTTGTGATGTTTACAGGCTTTCGCTCAGCAACTCCACATCTTGACATTTATTCTACAGGAAGTGCGCACGTGCACGTGACCAAATGAGGCTGTTTACCTCGGCGCTGTTTGTAATAGTGAAAAGTTGGAAAATAATCCAAATATCTGTCAGTAGGAGAACTGTTATAAAATTATTATTTGTCCACTATATACTATATAGTAAAGTATATAACATATATGTGTATATATACCATATATTATAACAAATTATAATATATGATATAAAGTATGTACACTGCATAGTGTAGTATATAATATACATAGTGTATATAGTATAAGGAGAGTATACAATATATAGTTTATACTCTATAGTAAAGGGATAATGTATAACATATAGTATATATACTGTAGNGCACGTGACCAAATGAGGCTGTTTACCTCGGCGCTGTTTGTAATAGTGAAAAGTTGGAAAATAATCCAAATATCTGTCAGTAGGAGAACTGTTATAAAATTATTATTTGTCCACTATATACTATATAGTAAAGTATATAACATATATGTGTATATATACCATATATTATAACAAATTATAATATATGATAAAGTATATACACTGCATAGTGAAGTATAGTATATAATATACATAGTGTATATAGTATAACGAGAGTATACAATATATAGTTTATACTATATAGTAAAGGGATAATGTATAACATATAGTATATACACTGTAGAGTATATAATATGTATATGTATTCGGATATTACATACAGGCTATACCATATATCATATATACTGTGTGCAGAGTAGAGCAAGTACTGAAAAGAATAAAGTGGATCCATGTGTCCTGTGCTCACTGTCTTCAACCTTCTCCTCCAGAATTCCCCACCTCACTCTCTGCCCTGCGGCTGGCCTATGTGGACCACAAAGGGCTCCTTGGCCCTCTGGCTTCTGGTTGGGAAGATGGGAAGCCCCAGTGGGAGACGGGAAGGAGGTGGAAGAGAGAGGTCTGGGTATTGATTCTCCAGCTCCTTCCCTTCCAGGTTGCCTCAGGCCACACGTGTCCTTCAACTGAAGGCCACAACTTCTCTCTACACAGCGCTCTCCTGGGACCCTGGAACGCTCCCCTCTCCTCACCCCACTGGCCACGGGTGGCAGCAGCGTCCCCAGCAACCTCCACCCAATTGCAAGCTCTGGGGCACTGTTTATTGCTTTCATGTTTCCCTGAGTCTTGTCCCACACCATTGTCATCGGTTTCTTTATGAAACCTCTTCCCAGTGGCTCACTTCCCCAATTTGGTACACGCACTAACATAAATTAGTACATGCCTAGAAAAAAAGTGATCTATTCAAAAAGGGGTATCTAGGAAGTGGGAACGTGGGGCCCTTTAATTTTTGGTTTTATGCAGTTTGATACCTTTTGCAACTTTCACATTGAACATCAGCTTTCAAAAGCAGAAAAAAAATGGTTGAAAGATAGCCTGAAATCATGAAGAACTTCACAGTCCTTACTCAGACTGACCCACGGACAAATCCCATTCTGAGGATCCCCGACTGGGTGCTTCTGGAGGCACAGCTCCCTCCCTCCCCTCCCCTGGCTGCTCCCAGAGCCCCCTCCTACCTCAGGTGTGTAAACATAGGCTGCCTGGAAGCCTCCAGAAATAAACGCTCTTGCAATGAAGAGTAACAGAGTGAGCATGTTTCTAGGGAGAGAAATAAAAAAGATGAGCAGGTTGGTTTTTGTTTTTTTTGTTTTTCTGGCAGCTTTTTTCAGCAAAGTCCTATCTGCCCAGGCAGAATTTATACCCTAGAAATTGGCACAGCCCACCATGGCCCAACACACCTCCACAGGCACACAATGCCTGTGCCTTCTCTAAAGGCCTGCCTTTATGAGCTTATCATTCTCCAAAGTTCCAGGCTAAGAGCTGCAGACATCTGTGGTGTCCAGGTGGAGGGCAAGGTCAGAGAGAAGTGAGAGAAATCACTGAAAACCCACAGGGGGCCTTGTAGAGTCAGGAGCCTGCTGGGCCAGTGACGGTAAACTTCTATGCAGTATTTTAAGGATAATCCTGGTCCCCCACCCTCTGTTCCATTGTTCCCCCAAAATGCCTAAGAACACCAACACATCAGGGTCTCAGCTCCCTCTCCAGGCCTTCCACACATTCCTCATCAGCTTTGGTCCAGGGCCTTTCCGAGGTCAAGAGAGGCACAAGCCATTCCATATTTTGAGGCTCTTGATAGATGGAAAAATGGAGAAATGCCAAAAAGGGGTCATACAACAGGACCTTGAAGTATTTCCATCGAACAAAGGACTGCTTTTAACCCACACGTTAACAGTACTTTGCATGACCTCACTGGGAGACAATGTCAAAAGTCTAAATGTGACAGTGTTGGAACAAAACCTCGACCAAAGTGCCCTCCCAGCCCCACCCCCATCAGAGACCCAAAATTGAGTCTGATCTTTTGGTCAAGGGTCTCAGTCCTAGTAAGGAGCTGCGGGGGGCGGGGAATCTCTCAGATGACCACCAGGAGTGTAGTCCTCAGCTTACAGGCCCAAAGAGCCACTGACCATGACTGAGAAGTGAGTCTGCCGGTCAGACAGAGGGGTTTCATGACCCACCTTCCGACACAGATGAACAGCAGGAGGCTGCAGAAGGAGAAGATGACGAAACACAGGGCCATGGTCTTCTTGCGGCCCAGGCGATCAATGATCCACAGAGTCACGAGGACACCTGGGAGAGAGAAGGCACACCATGGCAGGTGGCTTCCAATATGGCTCCCAATGCCCCCCCCACCTCCTGCTAGTCACACCCCCTATAATTCCCTGCCCCCTGAGAGTGGGCTGGACCTAATGAGTCTCTTCGAATGACTAGAATACAGGAAAGCATTGGGATGTCACTTCTGAGACGAAGTCATAAAAGAATGCGGCTTTTGCCTTGCTGGCATTTTCTATTCCTCCTGACTCTCCTTAGGCACTGGCCTAAAAGTGGCCTGTGGTCAAGAACTGAGGCCCTCAGTCCAACAACCCTGGAGGCACTGAATCCTGCCAATGATCGCGGGAGTGAGCATGGAAACCCTGCCCCAGTCGAACTTTCAGATGTGACTGCAGACTCTGGGCCAACACCGCCATTGCAGTCTTGTCAGATACGCTGAAGCAGGACCCGGGTAGGCCACTCCCAGCTTCCTGACCCACAGAAACCGTGAGTAATAAATATGTTGTTTGAAGCCACTAAAATATGGGGTAATTTGTCACACAGCAACAGATAACTAAATAGGAATGGAGGGAAGTGGCATTCATTGAATCCAGGCAGTGGACACCAGGGATGGGAGTCAGAATCATCTGGGTTCTAAGGCCTCCTCCTGCCTCTGACTTGCCACGTGGCCTTGGGTTTGTCCCTTGCCTTTTCTGAGCCTCAGTTACTGCATCTGTAAAATGGGACTCAATAAAAATAAGACTCCCTACTTCAGTAGAGGCAGTGTAGCACGGTGCTTTATTAATAATGTTAATAATGATTATTAAATCTAGGCTCAGCACTTTTGCATCTATTATCTTGCTTAATCATCAAAGCAACCCCTTAAAATAAATGCTATCAATAGCCCATTTCCCATCCTTATTCGATCAAAAAATTAAGTGCCTACTGTGTGCCAGGGACTATTCTAGGAGCCTTGGGATGTGTCAGTGAACAGAAACAACAAATCATAAATGTAATAAATAGGAATTATCTGAGTTTCATAAAGGTAAAATCATGGAAAGCATCGAAAAATCATGGTGAGTGCTTAAAGTCATGGAAATGGTTATTGGCAGCGTGGTGTCTAATTCCAAGTCCCTAATCTTACCCACTGAGCTATATGGGGGAAGGGTTTTAGAAGAAAGATAGCATAGCATAGGAGTGAAGACTCTGGGCTCTGGGGTGGGACCTCAGTTCTTAGTTCTGCCAGGTGTAGGACACTCCGTGTTTTAGCTGAGCTTTCCTAGAAGCAGACCCTGGGGCAAGGGTCCAAGGGCAAGTGTTGACTTGAGAGGGAACCCAAAGAAGCACCAGTGGGGGGGTGGGAAAGTAAGGTAGGGAAGGGAAGGCGAGAGTGCCTGGCAAGCAAGTTACCACTGTGGGCGGTTGCTATCGAATTCCACTGGGGGGGCTCTGGGAGCCAGTGTGGGACATGGATCTTGGAATTCTCCTGCTTGACAAACGAGGAAGCTGGGGTATTTATACACCACCAACTCCTGCAGTTATTGTTCAAAAGCAGCTCCCAGGTGTTAGCTCCCTGGCACTTCCAGCCGCCTCGCTTGTTCTTAGATCCTGAGACTTTCCATTCCTCTAGAGCTGGCCCTCAGGCACAAAGAAGCAGATACTGACATCTGCAAGGTTAGGAACGGTGTGTGCTACACCCCCTGCGCCTTAGTTTCTTCAGCTGTAAAATGGGGATAATTATGCTACTTTAGAAGACTAAATGAGACATATCCACAAAACATTGAGCACAGAGCCACCTATACATGTATAATATATGTAATACATACATAAAATATACGTACACAACATACAGAAGCACCCACTGAATGCCAGATACTGTTGTTGTTGTAATAATTATTAGTTTTTAAGGAAAAAGATCACCTTCACTTTATGTGCAGGTTTGGATTTGTTGACACCCCACTGATCCTGCCAGTGTGAGTGCTGATGGGGGGCAATTCTCCATGGGCCTCTTGTATTTCTTGCATGCAGAGGCACTAGCTGCCTTGTGTCCCGGGCCATCATTTCATTTGAATAGTCAACAGCCTTGGAAGATACAGATATTGTCTCCTTCCAGAGCAAAGGGCAGGTCTGTTTACTGTCCAATATAATAAAGATGATGTCTTTCTCTGGAGCAAAAGCTGGGCAAGTTTCTGGCAACCCGTTATAGAAGATTTGAGTTCCCTAAGCCTGGGATTCCTCAGGGAAGCAAAGTGGAAAAGGGATTGAGGGGAAGATATTGGGAAGTCAAGGAAAGCTGTGGAATACAGGGTCAAGAATATAGGGAGTAGTGGATCGATCAGGTCCATGGAAGGGAACACTTAGGAAATTCCTCAAGCAGCAATCATCATCAGCATTGGTATGCCTTTGGGTGAGCTGGTTCTTATCAAAGGACCAGAGTTAGAGCACAACAGCTGCACCCACTGCTTTATTGCACGGCCATCCACCCGGACCCTTCGTCGTCATCCCTGTGAGATTCAGAGCAAGGGGAGCTGACGCTAATCCACTATTCACGTTGCTTGCTGTGCCAGGGGTAATAGTCTTTGTCTCTGACCCAGGAGTCTCGTGTCCTCTGCCAGGGAGCATGACAATGGGCAGCCTCATTTATCAGTCTTCAAGTAGACTAGCCCTCACAGTTCTTCTCAACTTGTAGCTAAGGGTTGAAAAAATAATCTCCAGCTCCCCTGGAAAGGGGATTTGCTTCCGGGCAGCACCAGGTGGAGCCACCAGATGACCAGCGGCCACAGTCACAGGCCTCCCTGCCCCAGCGCCACCTCGCACAGTCCCTCACCTGGGAACTCAGAGAGTGTAGTCCACAGCAGATCCATGTAATCCTCCTCACTCAGGTACTCACAGGCCAGGCTGCATTTTGCTTCTATTGCCTTCTTCTGGCTAGAGACTGGGAGGTGGGAGACAGGAGCAAGAAGAGCCACGCAGAGAACCTGGAGCAACACCCTCCTGCTCCCACACCCTACCTTCCCCTTCCCTGGGTAGGATTCAGCTGGGATACGGTGGAAAGAGCCCAGGCTCTGGAGTCAGACAGACTCGGGTTCAAATCCCAACCAGCAGTGCTACAGCTTTCTCTCTCCGAGCCTCAGTTTCTTCATAAAACTGGAGCTAATAAAGCCACTGGGCAGGGTGGTTGGGAGCCTGAAGTCAGGCTGTGCATATGTGAATGTGCTTGGCCCAGAATTGGCACAACTAGGTGTTTTTGTGGCAGACGACTCCGGGGTGCCCTCTATGATCCCCACCTATATTATCTGGCCCCTGTTACTTCCTTGATCCCACTTTCTGTCTCTACCCCTTGCTCTGCTCACTCTACTCCTGCCGCACCAGTCTCCTTGCTGTTCCGTCAACACCCCTGCCTCAGGACATTTGCACGGGCTGCTACCTCTTCCTGGATTGCTCTTTATATAGCCCTATGACTAATTTCCTCACCTCCTTCATGTCTTTCTTTAGATCTCACCTCATAGAGACCATTTTTGACCACCCCATTTAAAACTTCAACCTACGCACTGCCCCTTGCTCTGCCCCACATTCCTGACCTCCCTTACCTGCTTGACTATTTTTACCCCATACATTTGTTAAGAAATAATACGAAAGACTTCGAAACAGGCAAAATGTTTAGCCCAGTGCATTCTTACAGGCTGTATCACCTTTCATTATCTTTGAGCTATGCACATTATAGAATATTGATATCTGGGGCGCCTGGGTGGCTCTATCAGTTAAGTGCCTGGCTTCGGCTCAGGTCATGATCCCAGGGTCCTGGGACTGAGTCTCACATCAGGCTCCTTGCTCAGCGGGAGGACTGCTTCTCCCTCTGCCTGCCGCTCCCTCTGCTTGTGCTCTCTCTCTCTGACAAATAAATAAATAAAATCTTTATAGAATATTGATATTAAGGCAAATGATTCTTGTCATTTGATTATTGCTTTATGTGTACTGACAAGTGGTGCCTCTAATTGTAAAGACTTTCCCGCATTTCTGATTGCCTATATACATGTATTTTTTTAATTCTCCTTTGAACCAATTGTGACCTCTTGCTGGCATTAGTAGACAATTCTTCATGGGTTGCTCGCATTTCTGCGTGTTTTATAAGCAAAGACACTGACTGTCTATGTTCTGGATTATCTTTTCAAGGACCTTTGTTTAACCAACAACTTTGACAGGCAGTGGTTACCTTTGGACCAAGGGGCAAGTTGCTGATGGCCTTCAATGGCATGCTGTCTCCCCGCAGGGCAAGAGCAGGCTTTACCTGCTTTTACCATCCAGCAGAAGACAGCGAGGTGCCCTGTGCTCAGAGATCCTCTCTGGTAACATAACCCACTGCTTTTGCAGGTGTGGCTTCCCCACTCCCCACCACCGTGTGGGAATGGGAATGCGAGCTCCTCACTGGTGTAAGGAAATGCTGACACTTCAGCTGCTGCTCTTGCTGGGAGTAACAAAGTCCTTTGTCTCTGACCCAGGAGGGTTGTGTCTTTTGCAGGCATCTGTGGAAGGTGTGGAAGGTGTGGAAGGCTAACTTGTTAGCTTCCAAATGGGTAAATCCTCAGACTTTTCATGGTTCTTAACTGGTTCATTCAGTAATTGATGAGTTAAATAAAATAAAATCTTTGACATGTGTTCGTTGTATATTTGTAGGAGAGGCATGATTTTACCTTTTCTTTAATAATTTTTCTCTGACACACCTATCGCCTTCCAACACACTGTGATATTTACTTACGTATTACACTATTCTCTTTTTCTCCCTCCCCGCCGAAATATGAGCTTACGGGGTAGGCATAGTTGTCTTTTGTATTCACTGATGTATCCTAACGGCCTACAGTAGTAGCTGGCATACAGAAAATATCGAATGAATGACTTGTCCAAGGTCACACAACTACTTGGTGCTAGAACCCAGGCTCCCTGATTTCTAGCTTTGGGCTCGTTCCACAGTATCACTTTCCCTCCTGGGTATAAGAGAGAGCTTTAAACAGGAGTTGGCAAACTGTCACTTGCAAGTCAACTCTGGTCTCCTGCCTGTTTCTGCCTGGCCTGCACGCTAAGAGTGGTTTTTACATTTTAAAATGATTTTTCAAAATCAAAGGGAATAACACTTCATGACATAGAAGTGATATGCAGTCCAAATTTGCATTCACGAAGAAGGTTTTATCAGAACACAAGCAACGTTTCTTCATTAACCTATTGTCCACAGCTACTTTCCTGCTCCGAAGGCAGAGACGTACGACCCACAAAGCCTAAAATATTGACCATCTGGCTCTTTATAGAAAAAGCTTGCCACCCCCTGGTTTGTAACATTCCCCTGGATCCCCTGCTTTGCTTCAGCGGGTCCACTGCTAAGGGCATGCGATTTATACTCTCTCGATACCAAGCCCCAAATCTGCAGCTCAGCCCCAGTGCATTAAATCCTTATACCAATAAGCCAAACTATGAACGAAGATTATAGAGACTTAGTATGAAAAAAGATAACTGGGCAAATCCCACAGACACGCAAGAACTTGATCCCTTTATCCTCCACCCCGGGTTCAAGGCTAGGAACCTATTCTTAAGGATAGAATGGTTTGAAAGCCCAGACGTCGGCATATAGCCTTTGCTTTCTATTTTATTCCTTTCGCCCAGCGGTTCCCACCTCTAGCTGCACAGCAGAATCTGCCTTCAGCTCAGGTCGTGATCCCGGATTCCTGGGATGGAGCCCCGCATGGGGCTCCCTGCTCAGCGGGGAGTCTGTTTCTCCCTCTCCCTTTGCCCCTCTCCCCTGCTCATGCTCTCTTGCACGCAGACATGCTCTCTCAAACAAATAAATAAAATCTTTAAAAAAATAAAAAATAAAAGCTCCTCCAGGTGATTCTCTTGTGTGGCCAGGGTTGAGATCCAACCTGGTTCTCAGACTTCATATGCACGTGAGAATTGCTGCATAGGGTCATGGCCATCAAACTCAGGCTGTACATCACTGAGCCCTTTAAATGACATAAGCTATGACTCTGCTGTAATGTCACTTCTATCATGACAAGATTATTCGGCTCTCTGCAGAGTATCTTGGAGACCACCGTCCGGGTCTTCTATGCTCGGATTTGGCAGAGACTTTCTCCCGGGAGTCTGTGGGGTAGGGTCACTGGCACTGGTGCACGGCCAGGCTCAAGAGAGGTGGAACCTGGGGTGGGCATGCGTGTGTGACCGAGTGTGGCAGGAGGAGGGTAGTATGATACTCACTGCTGCAGACATCTCCCGCCTGAAAGAGCTCAGTGGTGAGCAGAACTAATCCATAGTAAGAAAACGCATTGGAAAACCTGCCAGAAAGGAAGCAAGAAGAAGTAAAGAAATGATGGGAGAAATGCCACGTCTCCTTTCCTTATCCCCTCAAGAAGGATTTGTGTCTATAGCAGCGAGGACCAGTCTTTGGGCATGGGCGACATTGGACCCTTGGGGGCTTTCCTGGGACCCTTGAGCAGGAAAACGGCAGGTACAAAGCATAGCGATGTGATAAAGGGATGTGATCTTGTGTCCTCTGAAAGACCAAGAACTGTATTATATCACAGAGAACACCCAAGGCTGTTTATTCAACTGGCAATAGGGAAAACAAGTTTGGGGGACCAAAATTTGGAAGAACACAGTCATGACTGACATCTATCAGGGCTTCTTGGTCAATGTGAAGAGGGAAGAGGAGGGGAAAGCTCTGGTAATATAGAGAACTGGGCTCCAGCTCTGCCCTTGAACTCCTGAGAGCTGAATCAACTCACCAAGCATTTATTAAACACCTGCTGTGGTGCCCCGTACAAGTGTGGATTCTGCAGACTCCCCTAAAATTTCAGATCAGAATGAAACAGTTAATTAATTCCTGATTGTCCCAGGAACTATACCAGAACATTCCCATCCTATAGTACAGTTATGTGGGAACTGTCATAATCAGACCACAGTGATTAATTTCCTTGGGTTGCAATACGTGCTAGCAAACTTAGCAATTTCTATAGGGCACAAAAATTAGTCTCCAATTAATTACTTCGGTATTTGGGAAGCATCATGCAAAGATAGATACCCTCAACTCCCACCTCCACTCCCTTTTAAAAAAGCCTACAGAGTCCACACTTGTGTTGGGCACACAGCAGGTATTTCATAAATGCCTGGTTCAGCTCTTAGGAGTGCAGGGACGAAGCCAGAACCCAGTTCTGTATATTATCAAAGTCTTCGCCTCCACTTCCCTGCAACTGACCACTTTTCAGGACAATCCCCTGCTAATTAGCACGTCTACTCAAAGGTGCATGGGAAAAGTGAGAATCGGTTAAACCAGAATGCAGAGTGTCAGCCAGGCCCCTTCTGCACACTGTTCATGCTGTATATCAGCAGAAAGAGAGTTCAAAGAACAGCTGAGATTACACCAGTTGTGGATTTTCAGGTAATTACTCTGTACAAATCCCTCCCTTCCATCCTGCCCACATCCACACATCGCCAATGGCTGTTATTTAAGGAAAATAGACCAGGATCAGGACTGAAAGTTCTAAGGATGCCATGTTGATCAAATTAGTGGTTCCCCAAACACGGTGGGCCCCATGCACTGGTGGCATCCAAGGCAATATGGGCCAGGAAGGCAACTGGACGGAGCATGCACATTAAATGTCATTGTGACAAAAATTCATTTCACATTTCCTTTCAATTACAGTTGACCCTTGGACAGCACGGGTTTGAGCTGCACAGGGCCACTTGTAAAGAGATTTGTTTCAATAGATACAGTATGCTATTTCAAGTGCATTTTCTCTTCCAGATGATTTTAAAAACATTTTCTTTTTCTCTCGCTTACTCTAAGACACAATATATAATACATACAACATACAAAATATGTGTTCATCGACCGTTTATGTTATCAGTAAGGCTTCTGGTCAATAGGAGGCTATTAGTTAAGTTTCGGGGGAGTCAAAAGATTTTGGACAGCTCGGGGGTCTGCGCCTTGAATCCCCTTTCTGCATTGTTCCTGGTCAACTGTATTTTGATGGTTTCCTAGTCTCACTTACTTGCTGATGAGTCCTTAACACCCACCCTCTCTCTGTGTCTATTAAATGCAACAATTCAGTGCCTTGGCAAATCATCAGTCAGTCTACTTTTAACTGTATTTCTCTTGAAAATCTAAGGTCTGCAATTAAGTTTTTTTTCTTCAAATCAGACATATAAAATTCCCTCTTAAGAGACATTTAACTGAACCTTTGTGAACTATTGGTGGGAATGCAAACTGGTGTGGCCACTCTGGAAAACAGTATGGAGGTTCCTCAAAAAATTAAAAATAGGATTACCCTATTATCCAGGAACTGCATTACTGGGTATTTACCCAAAGAATACAAAAACGCTAATTCAAAAGGCTATATGCACCCCTATGTTTACAGCATTATTTACAATAGCCAAATTATGGAAGCAGCCCAGGTGCCCATCAATAGATAAATGGATAAAGACGATGTGGTGNCTCTCTCAAACAAATAAATAAAATCTTTAAAAAAATAAAAAATAAAAGCTCCTCCAGGTGATTCTCTTGTGTGGCCAGGGTTGAGATCCAACCTGGTTCTCAGACTTCATATGCACGTGAGAATTGCTGCATAGGGTCATGGCCATCAAACTCAGGCTGTACATCACTGAGCCCTTTAAATGACATAAGCTATGACTCTGCTGTAATGTCACTTCTATCATGACAAGATTATTCGGCTCTCTGCAGAGTATCTTGGAGACCACCGTCCGGGTCTTCTATGCTCGGATTTGGCAGAGACTTTCTCCCGGGAGTCTGTGGGGTAGGGTCACTGGCACTGGTGCACGGCCAGGCTCAAGAGAGGTGGAACCTGGGGTGGGCATGCGTGTGTGACCGAGTGTGGCAGGAGGAGGGTAGTATGATACTCACTGCTGCAGACATCTCCCGCCTGAAAGAGCTCAGTGGTGAGCAGAACTAATCCATAGTAAGAAAACGCATTGGAAAACCTGCCAGAAAGGAAGCAAGAAGAAGTAAAGAAATGATGGGAGAAATGCCAAGTCTCCTTTCCTTATCCCCTCAAGAAGGATTTGTGTCTATAGCAGCGAGGACCAGTCTTTGGGAATGGGCGACATTGGACCCTTGGGGGCTTTCCTGGGACCCTTGAGCAGGAAAACGGCAGGTACAAAGCATAGCGATGTGATAAAGGGATGTGATCTTGTGTCCTCTGAAAGACCAAGAACTGTATTATATCACAGAGAACACCCAAGGCTGTTTATTCAACTGGCAATAGGGAAAACAAGTTTGGGGGACCAAAATTTGGAAGAACACAGTCATGACTGACATCTATCAGGGCTTCTTGGTCAATGTGAAGAGGGAAGAGGAGGGGAAAGCTCTGGTAATATAGAGAACTGGGCTCCAGCTCTGCCCTTGAACTCCTGAGAGCTGAATCAACTCACCAAGCATTTATTAAACACCTGCTGTGTGCCCCGTACAAGTGTGGATTCTGCAGACTCCCCTAAAATTTCAGATCAGAATGAAACAGTTAATTAATTCCTGATTGTCCCAGGAACTATACCAGAACATTCCCATCCTATAGTACAGTTATGTGGGAACTGTCATAATCAGACCACAGTGATTAATTTCCTTGGGTTGCAATACGTGCTAGCAAACTTAGCAATTTCTATAGGGCACAAAAATTAGTCTCCAATTAATTACTTCGGTATTTGGGAAGCATCATGCAAAGATAGATACCCTCAACTCCCACCTCCACTCCCTTTTAAAAAATCCTACAGAGTCCGCACTTGTGTTGGGCACACAGCAGGTATTTCATAAATGCCTGGTTCAGCTCTTAGGAGTGCAGGGACGAAGCCAGAACCCAGTTCTGTATATTATCAAAGTCTTCGCCTCCACTTCCCTGCAACTGACCACTTTTCAGGACAATCCCCTGCTAATTAGCACGTCTACTCAAAGGTGCATGGGAAAAGTGAGAATCGGTTAAACCAGAATGCAGAGTGTCAGCCAGGCCCCTTCTGCACACTGTTCATGCTGTATATCAGCAGAAAGAGAGTTCAAAGAACAGCTGAGATTACACCAGTTGTGGATTTTCAGGTAATTACTCTGTACAAATCCCTCCCTTCCATCCTGCCCACATCCACACATCGCCAATGGCTGTTATTTAAGGAAAATAGACCAGGATCAGGACTGAAAGTTCTAAGGATGCCATGTTGATCAAATTAGTGGTTCCCCAAACACGGTGGGCCCCATGCACCGGTGGCATCCAAGGCAATATGGGCCAGGAAGGCAACTGGACGGAGCATGCACATTAAATGTCATTGTGACAAAAATTCATTTCACATTTCCTTTCAATTACAGTTGACCCTTGGACAGCACGGGTTTGAGCTGCACAGGGCCACTTGTAAAGAGATTTGTTTCAATAGATACAGTATGCTATTTCAAGTGCATTTTCTCTTCCAGATGATTTTAAAAACATTTTCTTTTTCTCTCGCTTACTCTAAGACACAATATATAATACATACAACATACAAAATATGTGTTCATCGACCGTTTATGTTATCAGTAAGGCTTCTGGTCAATAGGAGGCTATTAGTTAAGTTTCGGGGGAGTCAAAAGATTTTGGACAGCTCGGGGGTCTGCGCCTTGAATCCCCTTTCTGCATTGTTCCTGGTCAACTGTATTTTGATGGTTTCCTAGTCTCACTTACTTGCTGATGAGTCCTTAACACCCACCCTCTCTCTGTGTCTATTAAATGCAACAATTCAGTGCCTTGGCAAATCATCAGTCAGTCTACTTTTAACTGTATTTCTCTTGAAAATCTAAGGTCTGCAATTAAGTTTTTTTTCTTCAAATCAGACATATAAAATTCCCTCTTAAGAGACATTTAACTGAACCTTTGTGAACTATTGGTGGGAATGCAAACTGGTGTGGCCACTCTGGAAAACAGTATGGAGGTTCCTCAAAAAATTAAAAATAGGATTACCCTATTATCCAGGAACTGCATTACTGGGTATTTACCCAAAGAATACAAAAACGCTAATTCAAAAGGCTATATGCGCCCCTATGTTTACAGCATTATTTACAATAGCCAAATTATGGAAGCAGCCCAGGTGCCCATCAATAGATAAATGGATAAAGACTATGTGGTGTGTGTATACACGCACACGTGCACGTGCGCACACACACACAAACGGAATATTTATTCTGCCATAAGAAATAATGAAATCTTTGCCATTTGTAATGATATGGGTGGAGCTAGAGAGTATAATGCTAAGTGAGATAAGGCAGTCAGAGAGACAAATACCTTATGATCTCATTCATATGTGGAATTTAAGAAACAAAACAAAGGAAAAGAGACAATCCAAAAAACAGACTCTTAATTATAGAGAACAAACTGATGGTGACCAGAGGGGAGGTGGGTGAGGCGAGGGATGAAATAGGTGATGGGGATTAAGAGTACACTTATCATGATAAGCACTGAGTAATGTATAAACTCGCTCAATCACCATATCGTATACCTGAAACTAACAGAACATTGTATGTTAACGATATTAGAAATAAAAACATAATTAAAAAAAAAGACATTTATCCAAGTCAGAAGTGAGTCCAATTAAAGAAAAAGACTAAGAAAATACTAGTTGAGGTGATAACCTGGATAAGGCAGAGACCAGGAAAGTGACGAATTTTGTTATTGTTGCCTAAGAACAAATAGTTCTCTGTGCATCGCATAAAAAACAGAACCCAAAACAGGCCACGGGTGAAGGGGATCAGAGAAACAGCTCTTACCATATAAACCACAGCAACAAGGTTGTCCATCTAAAATGGGGTGTGAAAAGGTCCCTCATTCGGCCTCGGTCTTCCTGTTTCAAGACAAGGACATGCCGTTTGCTCTCCTCTCCTCCATACGTGCTGGCACCGGCCTGGGACTGGTGGGCACCCACGGCTGGGAGGGAGGCTGCTCGCGGGCTGCACGTTCAGGATCCGAGCACCCAGGACTCAATCCCATAGCACAAAGTCCCCCAGCCCAGTGAGGCTCTCCAGCCAGGACCCAGCAATGTCTACAAGCTTGACTCCCCAAAGATAGAGACATTCTGCAGCCCCCGACCCCAGCCTGAAATCCTGGAGCCAGGAAGCAGACCCCACGCTGAGGACTCTCAGGTCCCACGGATTCGGGGAGCAGGCAGTCAGTCCAAGGGGTGACTAACCACTTCATGCCCCACTTAAGCCCGTTCTAGGTCAAGGTCACAAAAATTAATGTGCTGAAAATCAATTTGCCAGAAGCCAATGTGCCAGAAGATTGATTAGTTAAATGACCCATCTGCCAATTTCATATGATTTGTTACTTTATCAAATCCTTGCTCTATAATCTTTTTAAAAAAATCTTATTTATTTATTTGAGAGACAGAGAGAGCAAGAGAGAGAGAGAGAGAGCGCATGAGCAGGGGGAGGGGCAGTGGGAGAGGGGGAGAGGGAGAAGTAGGCTCCCCTCTGAGCTGAGCTGAAGGCAGACACTTAACAGACTGAGCTACTCTACAATGTTCTTTTTAAGAGTATATTCTATGAGGGACGCCTGGGTGGCTCAGTTGGTTAAGCATCTGCCTTCAGCTCAGGTCATGATCCCAGGGTCCTGGGATAGAGGCCCACATCGGGCTCCAGGCTTAGCAGAGAGCCTGCTCCTGACTCTGCCTGCGGTCCTCCTGCTCTCTCTCTCTCTGACAAATAAATAAATTAAATATTTTTTTAAAAGAACAGTATATTCTATGACTGTGATTATATTCTTCTTAGATATATTTAATGAATATATTTTTCTTAGTTTGAGAAATGCTTGCTTATTTAAACATGCTAAATGCTTAAAAAAGGATTATGGGCTATAGGTGGTTTAGTCTACCTGTGAATATTGCTTTTGTGAGTAAAAATATATTTTTTAGTACATTCTTGAATGAAAAGACAATACTCATTAAATACGTTTATTGAATATATTTGAGAATGTTTGTATTTGTTGAATATATTCTGAAATAGGCTCATTAATATATTTATAGAGAGAATATATTTAGGAAATAAACATATTAATATATACATTGGAAAAATATACTCCTATTTACTACCTATATTCAAAAAGAATAATCCTTGAAACATGTTTTTGGGAAAAAGATACATTACCAAGTTAATTCTGGAAAATTGGCTTTTGGAGAATTGGTCTGCTTCTGCTCTTTTTGCGTGTCTCAGCATCTACCACCCCCCCCCAAGTACACGCCCCCACGCAGGTGCACGAACACTCACGCCACATACAGTGGGCCGGGCACGGACCTGTCTGGAGATGATGAGTTTCCCCAGCGGCATAGGGGCTCCGTTTTCGGTAGCTATCCTCTTTAAGGTGGCGATGGCCTTTTCCTGATTCCCGGACAGCACATCGTACCTTGCGCTCTCCGGCAGCCACTGTGGGGACAGGTGTGGCAGGTTAGGGTGGAACAGAACACTGGGTCCCAGACACATACTCTCACCTGGGTGTGGAGTCTTTAAGGGTGGGGCCTTTGGAGCCAGAGGCCTGGCTTCAAATCCTGGCTCTGTCATTGCTTATATTGGTTGAGTGACCTTGAGCAATTACTTGACCTCTCTATGCCTCCATTTCCTCATCCATAAAATGGGGATAATGATAGATCCCATCTCTTAGGGTTGT
>NC_048229.1:17075448-17077758 GCF_002007445.2 Ailuropoda melanoleuca
GAATATATTTTTCTTAGTTTGAGAAATGCTTGCTTATTTAAACATGCTAAATGCTTAAAAAAGGATTATGGGCTATACGTGGTTTAGTCTACCTGTGAATATTGCTTTTGTGAGTAAAAATATATTTTTTAGTACATTCTTGAATGAAAAGACAATACTCATTAAATACGTTTATTGAATATATTTGAGAATGTTTGTATTTGTTGAATATATTCTGAAATAGGCTCATTAATATATTTATAGAGAGAATATATTTAGGAAATAAACATATTAATATATACATTGGAAAAATATACTCCTATTTACTACCTATATTCAAAAAGAATAATCCTTGAAACATGTTTTTGGGAAAAAGATACATTACCAAGTTAATTCTGGAAAATTGGCTTTTGGAGAATTGGTCTGCTTCTGCTCTTTTTGCGTGTCTCAGGATTTACCACCCCCCCCCAAGTACACGCCCCCACGCAGGTGCACGAACACTCACGCCACATACAGTGGGCCAGGCACGGACCTGTCTGGAGATGATGAGTTTCCCCAGCGGCATAGGGGCTCCGTTTTCGGTAGCTATCCTCTTTAAGGTGGCGATGGCCTTTTCCTGATTCCCGGACAGCACATCGTACCTTGCGCTCTCCGGCAGCCACTGTGGGGACAGGTGTGGCAGGTTAGGGTGGAACAGAACACTGGGTCCCAGACACATACTCTCACCTGGGTGTGGAGTCTTTAAGGGTGGGGCCTTTGGAGCCAGAGGCCTGGCTTCAAATCCTGGCTCTGTCATTGCTTATATTGGTTGAGTGACCTTGAGCAATTACTTGACCTCTCTATGCCTCCATTTCCTCATCCATAAAATGGGGATAATGATAGATCCCATCTCTTAGGGTTGTTGAGAGGGTTAAGTGAGATAATCCAGACAAGGTGCTTAGCACAGTGCCTGGAATGGGTTCATGTAGTTATGATCGCTGTTGCAATTATTATTATTAACTGGTATTGCTGTCAGAGTCCCCCCCCCAAAAATCTTAAAAATAATCCTTACAGGACAGTGTCCTCCCCCACCCCCTCCCCACCGAAATATNCCCCACCGAAATACAGTGAACAGCAGGAGCCAAGAGGCAAAGGTTGAGATGTCTTAAAGGATACCTACAAAGCACAGGACCGCAAAGAGGAGCAGCGGGACAGCCGAGAGGATGAGCAGCCAGCGCCAGCCCAGGCTGGGCATCACAAACACAGCCAGGATGACCTCGAACACGGTCCCGATGGCCCAGAAGACCTGGTACGGGAAAACGGGACCAGTGATGGGAGCAGCATGGTCAACGCATGAGCAATGTCAGCGTCATTGTAGACGACACTATCGATATGGGTAAGGGGTGCTGCGGTCTGCCGTCAGAATGGCCACCACCTGTCCTATGGTCCACGTGGTTGGGCCAGGGTCACCATGTTGTCCGTCTCCCGAGGGTGCCATCTACACGGTACAATATCGGCATGGTACCCACTGGAGTGTCCAGTGTGGCAGCTCTGGTGAAAGAGATCAATACCGCCTCGTGTGAGGTCAATATGGTAATGGACACATTGGTTTTTGTTTACTGACGTCGTCTCCCTTGCCCACTAGGGCCCTAGCATCCTTTGTCACAACTGCCTCTTTCCTGCAGGGCTGAATATCTTCTGCGTGCCTCCTCCAGTCACTCCCCATCCTTAACCACCTTGCTCTCTGAATGCACTGCCTCCATGGGCTCCCTGTCTTCTGGCTTCCCACTACGTGCAGCCAATGGGGAGCTCCACGGAAATGGGAGGGAGGGAGGAAGGTGAGAGAGGCTGGGGCATTTATTCCCCCGGCTCCCTCTCTGCACGGTGCTCATGGGCTCCCTGCACCTCTTAGCAGAATGTCACAGCTCCTGTCCAATAGCTCTCGACAGAACAACTCTCTCTCTCTCTGGACTGCTAATCACTTCCTGCCTTTGCCTGGCAATTGGAACTTCAGGCCTGGGGCTATTTAGAAAGAGTCCCTTTATCAAACCCTCTTCAAATTACCCTAGTTTGAGTATGCCGGTTCCTGCTGGGACCCTACAAGTATTGTCCGTTGACAAACATGGTCCTTCAACTCCCCCATCCGTTCTGAGAGCCTATAAGAGCCTTCCTAAAATCCCCTTTTGCTTCAATTAACCACAATCTATTTCTGTTGCTGACAACCAGGGGTGATAGTCAAAATGTCCAACAAACTGATACAGTACCGACCAACCAGAATGGATACCAGACACCGGTCATACAGCCCCTGCTTCCAACACACACACACACACACACACACACACACACACACAC
>NC_048229.1:17078538-17158755 GCF_002007445.2 Ailuropoda melanoleuca
TATATCGGTTGAGTGACCTTGAGCAATTACTTGACCTCTCTATGCCTCCATTTCCTCATCCATAAAATGGGGATAATGATAGATCCCATCTCTTAGGGTTNTCGAGAGGGTTAAGTGAGATAATCCAGACAAGGTGCTTAGCACAGTGCCTGGAATGGGTTCATGTAGTTATGGTCGCTGTTGCAATTATTATTATTAACTGGTGTTGCTGTCAGAGTCCCCCCCAAAAAAATCTTAAAAATAATCCTTACAGGACAGTGTCCTCCCTCACCCCCTCCCCACCGAAATACAGTGAACAGCAGGAGCCAAGAGGCAAAGGTTGAGATGTCTTAAAGGATACCTACAAAGCACAGGACCGCAAAGAGGAGCAGCGGGACAGCCGAGAGGATGAGCAGCCAGCGCCAGCCCAGGCTGGGCATCACAAACACAGCCAGGATGACCTCGAACACGGTCCCGATGGCCCAGAAGACCTGGTACGGGAAAACGGGACCAGTGATGGGAGCAGCATGGTCAACGCATGAGCAATGTCAGCGTCATTGTAGACGACACTATCGATATGGGTAAGGGGTGCTGCGGTCTGCCGTCAGAATGGCCACCACCTGTCCTATGGTCCACGTGGTTGGGCCAGGGCCACCATGTTGTCCGTCTCCCGAGGGTGCCATCTACACGGTACAATATCGGCATGGTACCCACTGGAGTGTCCAGTGTGGCAGCTCTGGTGAAAGAGATCAATACCGCCTCGTGTGAGGTCAATATGGTAATGGACACATTGGTTTTTGTTTACTGACGTCGTCTCCCTTGCCCACTAGGGCCCTAGCATCCTTTGTCACAACTGCCTCTTTCCTGTGGGGCTGAATATCTTCTGCGTGCCTCCTCCAGTCACTCCCCATCCTTAACCACCTTGCTCTCTGAATGCACTGCCTCCATGGGCTCCCTGTCTTCTGGCTTCCCACTACGTGCAGCCAATGGGGAGCTCCACGGAAATGGGAGGGAGGGAGGAAGGTGAGAGAGGCTGGGGCATTTATTCCCCCGGCTCCCTCTCTGCACGGTGCTCATGGGCTCCCTGCACCTCTTAGCAGAATGTCACAGCTCCTGTCCAATAGCTCTCGACAGAACAACTCTCTCTCTCTCTGGACTGCTAATCACTTCCTGCCTTTGCCTGGCAATTGGAACTTCAGGCCTGGGGCTATTTAGAAAGAGTCCCTTTATCAAACCCTCTTCAAATTACCCTAGTTTGAGTATGCCGGTTCCTGCTGGGACCCTACAAGTATTGTCCGTTGACAAACATGGTCCTTCAACTCCCCCATCCGTTCTGAGAGCCTATAAGAGCCTTCCTAAAATCCCCTTTTGCTTCAATTAACCACAATCTATTTCTGTTGCTGACAACCAGGGGTGATAGTCAAAATGTCCAACAAACTGATACAGTACCGACCAACCAGAATGGATACCAGACACCGGTCATACAGCCCCTGCTTCCAACACACACACACACACACACACACACACACACACACACACACCCCATGACTGTGCCAGGCATTAACTCTTTAGTTTATAGATCAGGGGAAGGGAAGTTCTAGGGGGTCCTAGGAGAGGACAGGGTGTCTGGTGATGAGGGGCAATCAGTGACCAGGATCTGCTGGCACAGGTACCCCTCAATGTTTCAACAGTTGGACCCTCCGTACCAGCTGACTACCATCCTCACTGGTCAGGGGCAGATGCAGTCAGGGTGGTAAATTGGGCTGTGGGGTTCACGTCATTAATATTGTCACCATGGTCATGGTGACTAGAGAGTGGCATCACAGTCATCGCTGTGGACATCAGTGTCCAGAAGGGACAAATAAACCCTACTGCCCCTGCATGGAGCCATTGGGCAGTTACATATTTGCCCCGAGAGCTTCCAGATCATGATTGGAAAATGGGTCACAAGACCCTGGCGGAAAGAAGGCTTGAAAGGGACCAGCTGGACCAAGGGCATTTTAAGGCGGCCTCTAGGCTACAGAGGTGGCCACTCACACAAGACACAGGGGAGCCTGGATACAAACGGGTGGAGGGTGATGATATGGACGAGGGGCAGGAGTTTTGGTCCTCTTAGGGTGCACCATTCGGCAGCAGCTTTCAGATAAAACCCATTTCCAGTCCAAGAATGACCTACCATTTGCCTGCCACCATTGTTTCTTTTAAAGAGATTGAATTAAGAGATCTCCTGCTCAGAGACTGAGCACTCTTGGGAAACCCAGACCACCCTCCTTACCTCAATCAGCAAAATACACTTGGCCCTGGCCTTCATGGGAAGGAACTCAGCGTACAGCGTCACCCTGGGAAAGCGGAGACACAGGAAAGGAGTTAAGGTCGGGACTGAGTAAGAAGATGGCCACAGCTTTCCGAATTTCTTCTTTTCTTTCTTTCTTTTTTTTTTTTTTAAGATTTTATTTATTTATTTATTTATTTGAGAGAGAGAGAGAACATGCAACTGAGCAGAGGGAGAGGGACAAGCAGACTCTGTGCTGAGCGTGGAGCTTAGACACGGGGCTCGGTCTCCCGACCCCGAGATCATGACCTAAGCCCAAATCAAGAGTCTGACGCTTAACCGACTGAGTCACCCAGGCAGCCCACTTTCTAAAGATGGGTTCTTTCTAGCCCTCCCAGTTTCCATGTTCATAATTCCCTTCTCTAACATTGAGACACCCAGGCCTCATTATTCTCAATATATTTCTTATTTGCTCAATCAGTTTGTTTGCTGAATGTAACCAACGCTCTAAGTCCACTAGTTGCCTCCTCCATCTACTGCATTTATGCCCCCTTCCCCTACCTTTCACTTCCTCAGCCATTGGCCACGATGGAAAGAGAAGCATAGCTCTAAACTTCTTCCCCAGGCTGCCTCCCATTTGGTGAGGAAGACACCTTCTCTTTTCCCACATCTCCCACCTAAGTCCAGCATCTGAGCAACTAGATGACTTCACGTTACTCTCCTGGCTCCTCATAAGGGAGATGGGGTAGAGAGAGGCTAATTTCCAACGACCCTTTAGAGGCAGATGTTGCTGGTGACCCATCGAGATCTCCTGGGATCTCTCTAGTAGTTCAGTTTGCCCAACTCCCAGCTGCTGTTACTAATGGCTCATACCTGCAACCTTCTAGAATTGCTCTCGAACAACTGGAGCTGCCTCACCAGAATGATGTCTTTCCCAGCATAACATCTGACATTTGAGAAGCTGGTCTTAGCAATACCATTGAGATTTAGGAACAGTTCTATCACCAGAACTCCTTCTTGGGGTTATGATAAAAGAAACCTCTGTCCAAAGAAGGAAGAATTCTTAGGAGCCTCAGAGAAAAGGCTAGGGCTTTAGTAGTTCAGATATATTCAATTTACAGACAAGTATGAAGAGAAAGTCAGTATCACCAGTTTAATTCATGGTATAAGTATTTAGTATATTCTCTCTTCCTGTCTTGATCTTTTGTCTTTATCTCTCTCCCTTTCTCTTTTGCAATCTCTCTCTGTTGCAAAGATCATACTCAATAATTTTTTTTTAAAGATTTTATTTATTTATTTGACAGAGAAAGACAGCCAGCGAGAGAGGGAACACAAGCAGGGGGAGTGGGAGAGGAAGAAGCAGGCCCCCAGCGGAGGAGCCTGATGTGGGGCTCGATCCCATAACGCCAGGATCACGCCCTGAGCTGAAGGCAGACGCTCAACCGCTGTGCCACCCAGGCGCCCCTATACTCAAGAATTTTGAACTCTACTTTTTATTTGATTTATAAATAGCATTTCCATGCCATTAAAATCCTCTTACACACATATATTCTATCATATGCATGAACCATGCTTTTCTTAATAATAGCTACTTTTATTGAGGACCTACTATGTGCCAAACACTCTTCTAGACGTTTCACATGAATTATCTCAGTCCAACATTTCAAATCAACGGGGTAGATACTGATAATCGTGTGTGTGTGTGTGTGTGTGTGTGTGTGTGTGTGTATGGGTGTGTAACTTTGATTTTCATTTTCATCTCTACATCTATCTATGTCAGATAAACTGTTAGTTGACCAGGATCACACAGCTAGTAAGTTAGTAAGTAGAAGAGCCAAAATTCTAAATTCTAACCCAGATCTGTCTATATTTTGTAGCCCATCAACCACTTCCCTATTTGGATGGTTTCACAATTATAAACAATACTTCCATAAACATCTTTAGGCTGGAAACATCTCTGTCTTCGCGTGGTTTTCTTAGGATAGGTCCCTGTTAGGTAGAATTTGTGTCAAAGGGCATGCACAGTTTTAAGGGTTTTGATATATAATACCAAAGTGGTTCCCAAAACACCTGTTTTAATTTATATGCCTACAAGTAGCTCTCGCAACAGAAACCATTAGGAATTTCACTAACTCAGCTCTGAGAATGGGAATCAAGATTATAGCGGTTACAGAGGTTACAGCGATCACCACGGGTGGCTTGTTTGAAATTTTTATGCTATTCTCCAAATGGTGTGCTTATATTATTTTAAAAAATCAATAATAATAATAAAATGAGAAGCGTGTTTACCTTCCCTCCACCAAATTAAAACTACTAACCACGGAAAAACGTGCCACAGCATCTTCTAAGGGCGAAGTTATGCCTGTCCTTAGATGGCAAGGATTTCTTTTTATAACGAAGCTATCGCATACAGTCTTTTTTTCTTTTCTCTTTTTTTTCTAGTTACAGAAGTGGTACCTGAATGCATTTGCATTGTAAAGCAATTAAGCAATACACAAGTATACAGAGTATATGATAATTCTTCCTCTTCCCCATCGCCCCTACTTGCATTCCACTCCCCCAAAGCCATAACAACCAGGAGTTTGCTTTGCAACCTTCCAACTCTTTCTCTATGTAAATAAATAAATTTAAGCAACATATTTTTCTTTTTTCTTCCTTTCCTTTTCCTTCTCTCCTCTTCCCTACATCTCTTCCTCCCTTCCCCCCTCCTTCCTTTCCTTCCTTCCTCCCTTCCTTCCCTCTTTCCTTCCTCCCTCCTTCCCTCTCCTCCTTCCTTCCTCCCTCCCGCCTTTCTTTCTTTCCTTCCTCTCTCCCTCCCTTCCCATCCTCTCTTTCCTTCCTTCTTCTCTACCTCCTTCCCTTCCCTCTTTTCTTCCTTCCTCCCTCACCCCGTCCTCCCTTCTTTCCTTCCTTCCTTCCTTTCCTTCCTTCTTTCCTTAACACATGCGACACACTGTTCATGTTCCACCTGTACAAATGCCCCAATTCTTGCCACTTCCATGCACGCCCGTCTAGTTTCCAACTGTCAGTACCCGCAACTCTCCCGAGTGCTTTCTCTGGTTATTAAAGCTTACTCTGGGGGCGCCTAGGTGGCACAGCGGTTAAGCGTCTGCCTTCGGCTCAGGGCGTGATCCCGGTGTTCTGGGATCGAGCCCCACATCAGGCTCCTCTGCTATGAGCCTGCTTCTTCCTCTCCCACTCCCCCTGCTTGTGTTCCCTCTCTCGCTGGCTGTCTCTATCTCTGTCAAATAAATAAATAAAATCTTAAAAAAAAAATAAAAAAAATAAAGCTTACTCTGCCAACCTCCATGGCAGACCAGGAGTGCCAAGGAATTTAAGCTTCCCAGGAGCAGCTCTCAACAAATGACATTTCTCTCATCCCTTGAACGGGACAACCTGGAGACGCGTGCTGCGGGATCTCCAAGACTAAACTACCGGCCCTAGCATCTCTGCGTCAGGATCTGCTCTCAATAAGACAGTTTGGGAATCTTTCCATGTTATAGGTAGGTCTGCTGCATTATTTTTAAACAGCTGCAACCCTGCTGATTAATACTTAGATGGTTTTCAATTTCTTGTTTTTGCCACCTATGCCACAAGAAACATTTTTTCCTGCAATTGTTGTGCCCCCCACTCGGCCATTATTTATAGCAGTTCATTATGAAAACGAGCTCTTTGATCTTCATCCAAAGTATGGTGATTATTACAATCACACCGAAGAACAGAAGAATGAGCAACGAAAGCAGCAATGCCAAGAAGCAATTGATACTGGTGTGAATAAATTCCCGTTGAAAAGAATCACATTTACAGCACTTGGCAATTAAGAGATTTGCCATTTGGATCACGTGCTTGGAAAGAAATGACCTGTGATCTCCATTTGGCATTTCTGCCTGGTCTGGAGGGGGACTAGCAGTGCCAAGGACAGGTCTGTGAGCAAGGTCTATCTAGACACCAATCCGAAGAATCTTCAAGGTGGAACAGGTGGGCAGCTACCTGGACTATTAACCTCGAAGTGTGGCTAAGACACAAGCAGGGTGCCGTCTCAGGCTCTTAGCTAGGCGGCACTTCTGCTGAAACACATTGCGCCCTCTATTGAAAACGATAAACGATCTGCCCTCTTGCCAACCTATCTCTTATGTACATGTTGTGTATGTTTTGCAATTAGAGGCAACGATCATTTTTTGATGCTTATCCACATTTTCTACATTTTCTAAAACAAAAATGTATTACTTGTAATGATAAAAATTGAGTTCCTTCTAATTTTTTCCCTAGAGTTAAAGTCTCCTCCCTCTTGACGCTCCTCTATAGACAGAAAAGTTAGTTATTGGGCATCCTAAATGTGACCCTCTTTCCTGTCCTAATTAAAGGGAACAGAAACCGCTCAAACCTCCAGTTCTACGGCCCCAGAATCATCTCCAAGTCAGTACCAGGGGCCCAGTGGACATGGATGATTTACCAGGACTTTCTGACTATATAAGCTCAGAATCCTTTCACGACATCTGTTCAAATGTAAGAGCTCTGGCATTAGACGGGCGTGGATTTGAACCCAAGTTTCTCCACGCAGAAGATGGTTTGCACAAGGGGCCCCACTATTTTCCCTCCCTGTGTCTTGCTTCCTTGCAGGTCACTCCATGCAAAGTCTACTTCCCCATCCCTTGAACCTGGGCCTTGCAACCTGCTCTCGTTCATCAGAATGTTGCAGACGTAATATTGTGCCAGCTCCAAGCTTGGGTCTGAAGACGCTCTACAGCTTTTGTTTGCTCACTTGGACCCCTGCGTGGGTGCTACGTGACCAGGTGCCCGGGCTAGCCAGCTGGAGTGTGAGAGGCTCGTGGGGCATAGATGCGTCGGCGGTGGCCGTGCTAGCCCAGCCAGCCCCCATCCAATTCACCAGTTGACTGCAGACATAAGAGCGAGCCCTGCTGAGCCCAGAACCACCACACGGCCCAACTGCAGGACCGGGAGTTCAATAAATTGTTATTAAGCCATAAGCGTTGGGGTGCTTTGTTACAAAGCAAGAGGTAATTCCACGCTCCATTTAATAACCATCTGGCCTTAAGCAAGTCACTTAACGATCTCTGAGCCTCAGTTTTCTCTTCTGTAAACTGGGGATGATAGAATTGTCAATGAACAAGATGAGGTAGTGTGAAGAGAGCCCTTAGCATCGTGCCTGGCACCTGGTAACCACTCAACGGACATTACGATGATAATCGTCGGCACTATTAATGTAATTATCGTTACCACCAAGAGCCAATATAAGCACCTACTTTGGGGGAAGAAATAAAGAAGAAAAAGAGGGATGGGGTACCGGGCTGGCTCAGTCAGTAGAGCACACAACTCTTGATCTCGGGGTTGTGAGTTCGAGCCCCACATGGGTGTAGAGATGACTTAAAAATATGGACTCTGAGAAACAAACTGAGGGCCTCAGAGGGGAGGGGGGTGGGGGAATGGGATAGGCCGGTGATGGGTAGTAAGGAGGGCACGTATTGCATGGTGCACTGGGTGTTACACGCAACTAATGAATCATCGAACTTTACATCAGAAACCAGGGATGTACTCTACTGTGACTAACATATAAAAAAACATTAAAAAAAATAAAATAAAATCTTTTAAAAAATTATAAAAATGAAAAGAGGGACAGAAAGAAGCACATAAAAAAGCACAGATCAGGGCTGAGGGATGGGCTCTTTATTAGTAATATAGTTTATGGGTAAGTTGATGTGCGTTAACTAAAATTCTTGAGGTGATCATTGGGCAAGATGTGTAGGTCAAGTCATTACGCTGTACACCTTGAATATATAGTGCTGGATGTCAGTTACACATGGATAAAACTGAAAGAAAAACCATTTCTAATTTAAATTTTTAACAATTTTTAATTTTAAATAATATCACTTGTACTTATACTAAAATTCATTATAAGGACCTGTTGCACTTTAAATAATATAATATGTATTTATACTAAAAATTCCTTATAAGGACTTCTTGCTTATTGTACTTTTAAAAATTATACAGCAAAGTCTTATTCATTTGGTTTTGTGAGGTGGTGAGCAAAGCCTAAGTGAACAGAAACTCTTGTTGCATTTAATTACATAAAAATATCTTCAACTAAAAAAAAAAAATCTTCAACTAAATGTTTCCAAATAATGAACTTAAGGGAGCCATTTTTATAACTAGTTAAGAACAGTGCGTAATTAAGCCATGATTATTTTTATATAAATGGCAGGAGTGGAAGTGCTGGAAAGCCAGTGGCTCCCTTGGGTGGCTAAATATTTCTTCTGTAATTTTGTTTCTGTTTTTTATTTGCTCTCCTCGTGGACAAAAGAGCTCTAGAGTAGGGTATTTCAGAGAATATATTTGCAGGGTCAAGTGATGTTTAAATCTGAGCTCTGCCCTTTGTCAGCTGTGTGGTCTTGGGCACATTACTTAACTTAATCTTTAAAACCCAAGTAAGGAGGGCACGTATTGCATGGTGCACTGGGTGTTATACGCAACTAATAAATCATCGAACTTTACATCAGAAACCGGGGGTGTACTGTATGGTGACTAACATAATATAATAAAAAAATATTAAAATAAAAAAAAAACAGTTTTCTTATCTGTAAAATGGGGATACTAATACCTGTGTCTTGAGGTTTTGAGAGTTTTAAAATGGTCGTGTGGATAAAGCACATGGTCCAGTGCCTCGAACGTCGTAGCTCAATAAACAAACAGAAGGGCTGGGGTGGGGTTAAGTAAAGGAACAGCTAAGTGGGGAGGCATGACATTTGGGGGGCGGAGGTAGGGAGCAGGCAGGCAAGCTGAGGACCCTCACGATGGAAGGGTAAGGGGCAATGGCCCTCCCAGCTGCTCTGTGTCCTTAATTCTATTCCCCTGGTGTCCTGGCCTCTCTCCCTGAAGATCTCTTCCCTTAGCAGTTTAGGAGGTGGGTCTGTCTGCCATTGGAATCTCATCTGCCTACAATCTTCCAGAGGTTCCTCAAAATTCCTGGTTGGCTGATGGCCCCCTTTTCTTATTTTCCAGCACTGTTCCAGATCTCTTCTATTTCTTACACCTTTGACGACATTTCCAGAAACCGTAGAGAAGACATAGAAAATAGCGCCTCTCATTGCACCGTTTCAGACAAGAATCACTGGACATTCTGAACACGTAGTTCCTTT
Source organism: Ailuropoda melanoleuca (assembly GCF_002007445.2). Classification (NCBI taxonomy): domain Eukaryota; kingdom Metazoa; phylum Chordata; class Mammalia; order Carnivora; family Ursidae; genus Ailuropoda; species Ailuropoda melanoleuca. Next base: position 17,087,944 of record NC_048229.1, read on the forward strand.
CCCTTCCTTCTTGTGGGAAGAAAATCCAGGTAGCTGTCTGGAAGTTGGTTCTGCTGTCATTTCCCTGGGAGAGGCATTTAACGTGTACGTCTGTGAGTGCATTCCTTCCTGCCCCTAGGGGAAAACTGTCCCCTGGTCAATGAATGGCTCATGAATGGGACAGTGGCTGCATCTGCAGGAATTCCTGGAGTTAGTCCAGACGTGGAGGACGTTGGCCACAAGCTCCTGACAGCCCAGATTTATGGGCTTGGCTTAATGGCCTCTGGCTCAAGCTCCGGTGGTTCTTAAGCCCATCCTAGGTCCAGGAGTGCGTGTCAGATGTCTACTCTGCAGAGCTCCGGAGGGATCCATAATGAATAGGGAAGGAAGGACTGGAGAGAACGGAGAGCCACTCGATGCCCTTCCAGCCTCGAAGTGGCAGAAAGAGTCTGGGGATTTGTTCCTGAGTTCATTCCCTGTGGTTACATCTCCTGGCCCCATTTATTCTTTCCATAATTACCCACAGATTCCAACATCCATCACACTGACACCTGAGCTGCACAGCCTTTGGCAGACCCGACACGTGCTAACATTCCCTGAGTGCTTGGTGGTGGGTACCTCACATCCACTGTCATGTAATATTCTAAGTGACCCCAAGACGTAGGGACGCTATTATCCCCATTTCAGAGATGAAGAAACTGAAGCGCAGAAAGGTCTCGTGACTCGCCTAAGGGCACACAGCTGTTATGTGAGAGAGTCGGGAATCGAACCTGGTCGTCAGGACCAAGTCACGCTACTCCAGCGTTAGCATGACTCTTCTAGATGCCCTCTCCCAGTCTTCCCCGACTGTGACATTCAACGGGCTCAAGAAGACAGCCAGTGAACTGGTGACCCCCAAGAGGCAATTGGGACAGATCCTCACACACCAAAGCCCATCTGCCAGCAACAGAGACCAACGCAGAGCCCCCAGGATGGAGCCATCCCATGTCACGTGGTGGCAAATTATTTATACTGGACATCTTCCATTGCGGAAGGAGCAGTGACTCACGTTGATGGAACTGACACATATTCTGGGTATTGGTTTGCCTTTCCTGCCCACGGGGCCCCACCCAGCACCACTCTCTGAGGGCTTTCCAAGTATTTGACTCATTGACACAGAATCCCACGTTACAGTGCTTGAGACCAAGAGAGCCGATACATAGCAAAGGAGACGCAGCAGTGGGTGCAGGGCCATGGAATCCACTGGTCCTATCATAGCTTATGGTACCTTGCAGCTGCTGGCCTGACAGGGGGATGGAACAGCCTCTTGATGGTGCCACGGAGGCATTGGCTTGGAGCTGGTGATGTTCTGTGAGGGTGGGATACTGTCTTCCAGGACACAATGCACCCTTAAATCAGTGCCCATTATACAGTGCAACACGGAAGGAAGACGTCGTTCTGAAATCAAGGGGTTGAGGAGGAATTTGTACCTCCCCCACTTGTGGGGTTAGAGGTCCTGGATCCCAGAGAGGGCACTCTTCCCCCAGAGCATGCTTCTCCCTGCAAGAATCCCATTCGACTTTAAGCAACGTCTCCCACTTAGTAAATCCGGGTTCCTTGTGTCAAGAAAAGAGTCAGCATTCTGTCTGAGGAACTGACCCTGGGCATCAGGAGGCGGTAGGGCTGCTGTTATCTAATGCGGCACCCACGTGATACACTGGACATCTCTTGGTAACCCCCTGCCCAATTTTGGTGTTAAATGGACAAACAGCAGCTACGGCCTGGGAAGGACAAGGTGACTCAGGTAATGGGGTCTGGATCATCCTACCGGGTAAACCATCTCGATCAGCAGGAGTGCTGGCCAGAGGGGACGGGAACCTAGAATGAGTAGCAAGGGAGGGAGATACTAGGCATCAGTGGTAGCCGGGAGGCCAGCAGCAATAGCAGGGACTTTAGTTTATCCCACTAGCCATCCTCTTTGAAGTCTTTTTAGGGAAAAGACCAACCAGAATCCTGGAGAAACTGATCCCAGGTGGGATGGACTTATTATATGAAGCAAGGGGATCCAAGAGGTGCAAGGGGTGGACTGTGGCAGATACTGTGATATACCACCTGGACTCGCCCCTCAGGACCAAGGCACACAGTCCTTCTGGAATGGCCTGCTAAGAGCTCAGAATTGGGTCCCTAGCAGGACCCAAAAGTAGCTGCCTTGCCCAAGGTCATGCTTCCTCCTTGAGGGCAGCCCATGTCCAATGTGGCTGATGTGAAGGTATTAAAGTCCAGCCCCCATGCCTCATTTTGGAACAACTCTAAGAAGCCATCCCAACTCTAGAACTCCTACAGGGTCAGCTGTGCTCGACTTCTCCTGCTGCCCATTCAAACTGTACTCACTCCTTTGCCGGTGCTGATCTCCATAACCACTTGCACGCTAATCTCCATCTCACACTCTGTCTTCCGAGATCCCCACCTATAACAGGGACCATGTCTCTTGCTCACTGCTGCATCCCCAGCATCAAGTACTAGGCCAGTTCTATGGTAGCTGCTGAAGACATACTGGTTGAATAAATGAATAAACTGGTCCTTGTGGGAAATTTCCCTAAATCATTGCAACAGGAATTATTATTCCTTACCTTCAACCCATCCTACCCACCATGGCCAGATTAATACTTCTAAAGTACCTTCCCTGCTCAAGAACTCTTAGTGGCTCCCCAATCCCTTTGGCCTGGCATCCGAGACCTTTAGGAAGCTTGCCCTGGTCTACCTGCCCAGCCTCAGCTTTCCGTTCTCATATATCTCACCCCAACCAACTAACCAGAACGGACCATTAGCCTTCCTCGGACTCAGCTACGGCTTCCTCTTTTCATTCAGGTCCCTTCCTATGAAATATCCTACATCATGCCCAGTCTGCGTCTGGGTCTTCCCAATCCTTTGCATCTTCAATAGAAAGGCAGTACGATGCAATGGTCAGAGCCTCGGCTCTGGAGTTAGAGGGTCTGACCAGATTCTACCTCTGCCTCTTCCTGCCTGTGTCACCTGGGGCAAGTCACTTTACCTCTCTGTGTTTCAGTTTCTGAATCTGTGAAATGGGATGAATAATAGAATTTACCTAGGAAATTTTGGGGGGATTAAATGAAATAATCTGGTAAACTGTTGAGAAAAGCACCTGCTTCTTAGTAAACACTAAATATTGGCCATTATCATCCTCTAGGATGGGGTCAATGCACCTTTCCTATAAGGGGCCAGGTAGTAAATATTGTCTCTGCGAGACCACTCCGTTGCTGTATGTGAAAATGGGCATAGTTAATATGTAAATGATGGGTGTGTCAATAAAACTTTATAAAACCAGTCAGCAGGTTGGATACAGCCCACATGCCATTGTCTGCCAATCTCCCAGGACAGAGTATCTTCTTTCGACAACTGTGACTACTCTCAGTACCTTAACAACAGCACCGACAGACTAACACTTGATTTGCATTGGTTAGGCCCATGCCGCCTTGAGCTTAGGTTAGAAGGGGGGGAGGGGCCTCGTGCCCCTCATGATGGTTAAGAGCATGGATGCCGTAGGCAGACAGACTCGGGTTCTTAGTTCCACCGCATACCATATGACTTGGGCAAATGATCTCACCCATTGAGTCTTGGTTTCAACTGTAAAATGGAGATGGCAATCACTCGATAAACACATACCTCCCGGGGCTGCTGCGATGTGTCCAAGAGAAACGTCCAATCAATGCTAAAGCTATTCTTCTTATTATTATTTCACATTTACCGACTTCTAGCTACTAGGCTGTGTGTTTTTTAAAGATTTTACTTAATTTTTTTTAAAGATTTATTTATTTATTTGAGAGAGGGAGAGAGAGAGAGAGAGAGCAGGAGGAACAGAGGGAGAAAGAATCCCAAGCAGACTCCATGCTGAGCGTGGAGCCTGATATGGGGCTCGATTCCAGGACCCTGAGGTCACAACCCTAGCCGAAACCAGAGTCAAATGCCTCATTGACTGCGCCACCCAGGTGCCCCTTCAGATTTTATGCTTAAGTAATCTCTACACCTAATAATGGGGCTCGAACGTACAATTCGGAGACCTGGAGTCACACGCTCCGCTGCCTGAGCCAGCCAGGTGCCCCCATTGTGTTGCTTTTGTATGGTCAGTCATTACAATACTGCTAATGGTACTCCTCTCTGGCTACATGATACCTCCTGGATACCAGAAGCCCTAGCGTACCATCTCTGCACCCCCCTTCCCCCCCCACCAAAGGCCATGAACATAGTTGACTGGCTGTCCTGCTGGATGGCCAGAGCTGGGCATTTACTTACGACTGGGGGACCCCTCCGATCCCGAAGCCCACCAGGCCCCGGAGCACCAGGATCCAGCTGTACACGGGCGCGAAAGCACTGAGGATACCATAGTACAGAGTCCAAAGCACACTGATCTTCAGCCCCTGCAGAGAAGGAAGACACCAAGTCACAGGGCTTCTCAGCACCTCCAGGCCACGTGGCCCCGGAACCTGTCGAAAGCCATCAGTGGGGTCATGCTAGACAGTAATCCACACAGCCAAGGGAATGCCAGGGATTCTCTGTGTGATGGTGGCAACCCTTCGGGACGGATGGTGTGGGAAAATTGTGGGGCATTCTTTGTTGTCCCAATGATTGGCATTTAACACGTAGAGCCCTGAGATGTTAGATACTCCACAGTGCACGAGACCCAACAAAGACTTGTCTTGCATCCAGCACCATCTCCGATGGAACTTTCTACCCGACTGTCACGCAGGTGAAACCTCTAGGATCATCTGCACCTTGACCTTCACTCTATTTTATACAGAAATAAGATGGGGGGGGGCATCGTTTGAATATACACTTAATTTTGCAGGAATGCAACGTCTAGGTAAATCAAAGGAAGTTTGTGTGTGGTTTTACCTGGAACTTTACAAAATTGTTCATCATTTCAGAAAGCCATGTTGTCAATAGCAACGCTGCATATGGTATTTGAGTCACTAAGGGAACACTTCAGTATCTGCGTTCACTGGGTTTCTATGTCTGTCTATGAAGACTGATGTAAACCCATTTCAAAATGTCAAATATAAGGAAAAAAGCATCAACAAAATTCAGTTAAAATCAAGCTTATTTCTAATCAGGGACAAATATTAACTATTTCCTTTTATTATCTAGGCAATTGTGCACACACATTTGTGTACTGAAAATAAACCTTATCTAATTAATTGCCTCCTTTAAAAAAATCCTCCATTATATTATACTTGGGGCATTATACCTGATTTATTTTATTATTATTATTATTATTTTTACCTGGTTTCTTTTAAAGATTATACGAGTGGCTATTTTATTTTTGAAATTATTTCTGGATAAGGAAGGGGCATCATTAAAAGTTTTTGTAGTGATTTCTAAGTAAAAAGAACATTGCATTTGATGGGTTAAGAACCACCTAGGGACAAAAGGTTGCAAGGCAAACATGCATATTCCTGCACTGTTAATTACTCTTAGAGACTGAGAAAAAAATAAGGGTGAAAGCAATTTAAAATGTTTTTGTTTTGTTTTTTTAATCAAAACCAACTCCAAACATATTATGGAGTAGAACCCAAATTTTATGTGGATTTTAGACCTGCAACAGGGTGTCTGGGCCAGTCTCTCTCCGCAGTAATTTTCCCAGATCCAGCCTTGAGTTCACTCAAGGGGACACTTCAGGAGGAAAGGGTGAAGCACACTGATTTTAGCTTTATTTTTATTTTTTATTTTTTAAAGATTTTACTTATTTGACAGAGAGAGAGAGAGACAGCCAGCGAGAGAGGGAACACAAGCAGGGGGAGTAGGAGAGGAAGAAGCAGGCTCATAGCGGAGGAGCCTGATGTGGGGCTGGATCCCAGGACCCCGGGATCACGCCCTGAGCCGAAGGCAGACACTTAACAACTGAGCCACCCAGGCGCCCCCTGATTTTAGCTTTAAAATTAAAATGAAATGGGGTGCCTGGTTGGCTCAGTCGGAAGAGCATGCGGCTCTTCATCTCGGGATTGTAAGTTCAAGCCCCACGCTGAGTGTAGAGATTACTTAAATAAACTTTAAAAAATTAAAATGAATTAGAAGGGACTAGAGAGGAAATCTGGAGGTCTGCCAGATGATTTCCAGTCTCTGGGAAAATGATTTTAAGTGGGAAAGGGAATATTTGAAATAACTTGAATTAGCTTGAAAGAAAGTGATTTCTTTTTCATTTATTTCATCTGATTATGTCCAAGAGAAAGTACCCATGTGGAGCTAGTCTGTCTTTAACACCTTTTAAAACAGCCACTAATTACTATTTTTAACAAACAGGGTTGGGGGGGCAACCCTAGCCAACTAGAATTTAGTAACTTTATTTTCATCATATTTATTTTTGCAGATATTCTCTATTTAGGGCAATTGCTAGTGATTTCTTATTTAAGACTCTACATAAAGTTTCCTTTTTCAAAAACATGCATTTGAAGGGTTTATGTTTTTGTTTTAAGATTTTATTTATTTATTTTAGAGAAAGAGCACTCAGGATTGGGGGCGAAGGGCAGGGGGAGAGGAAAAGAGAGGCTCTCAAGAAGACTCCCCACTGAGCGTGGAGCTGGTTGTGGGGCTTGATCTCAGGATTCTGAGATCATGACCTGAGCCAAAATCAAGAGTTGGCCACTTAACCTACTGAGCCATCCAGGTGCCTTGTTTTTTTGTTTTTGTTTTGTTTTTTAAACAAAATTGGTATAAAGATAGATATTAAATACATAACCAAATAGGTAGGATAGGAATTTTTTTTTAAGATTTTATTTATTTATTTGACAGAGAGACAGCCAGCAAGAGAGGGAACACAGCAGGGGAGTGGGAGAGGAAGAAGCAGGCTCCCAGCGGAGGAGCCCGATGTGGGATTCGATCCCAGAACGCTGGGATCACGCCCTGAGCCGAAGGCAGACGCTTAACGACTGCACTACCCAGGCGTCCCAGGATAGGAATTTTTAAAGGCTAGGGAGTTCTGGCTCTATTGTAAGAAGAATAAAGCAACACTTCTGCACCCCTAAAACACATAACTGTGCAATTAGTAACCTGCCACACATACACTTACTTCCTTTCTTTTGGCTTAAGCTAACTTAAGAGGGGTTTGCTTCCTTGGAACCCAAGGGGTCTTGAATCAGAAATAGGACATCATTGGGGGTGCCTGTGTGGCTCAGTCCATTAAGCGTCTGCCTTTGGCTCAGGCCATGATCCTGGCGTCCCGGGATGAAGCCCCACATCAGGCTCTCTGCTCAGTGGGGAGTCTGCTTCTCCCTTTCCCTCTGCCCCTCGCCTTGCTCCTTCTCTCCCTCTCCCTCTCCCTCTCTCTCTCTCTCTCAGGCTTGCTCACTCTCTCTCAAATAAATAAATACAATCTTTAAAAAAAAGAAATAGGACAACATTAGTAGCAGAGAAAATGAAAAGAGGGAAAACAGAACAGGAGGAGAGGAGAGGATAGAGAAGACGGCACCCAGACTGGCACCTGAGAGCTAAGCCTCCCTCCAGGGACTGCCTGGGAGCTGCGTTATCCCGTTGGGGTTCCCACGTGACCCCATGCCAGGCAGCAAAGACCTGCATGTGACCTGTTCTGTAGGGTCACAGCAGACTGTAGCTGGCTCTGCATTTACCCGCTGATGCCAGGGCTTTCGAGATGGCCAGGAAATTGGACTCAGCATCCATTTGTGAGTATCATCATGGCTACTGCAAAGGCACGGACACTGCCAGCAAGCCCCATCCGAGCACTGCTCGGGACTCTGCAGAAATGTCTCCTGGGCTTTTGAGCTTTTCACTGACCACACTTGTCATTCTACCTAACACCTGTCCTGCCTTTCAGACTGTTGGCCCCTTCTCCCCCCTCCCCTCTCTTTCTCTCTCCTTTTCTTCCTTCCACATTCATTTACTGGGCATCCCCTGTATGCCAGGCTCTAGAGATACAAGCACAAACATCATGCATTCATTAAAATTGCTCAATTATTCATTTAACAGTAAACATATATCAAGTGCCTGCTGTATCCCAGACACTAGAAATAAGGCTATACATTATTCATTCATTCAATATACATGTATCAGACACCTGTTGTATGCTTACCCCCAAATGAATGATATGCATCATTCATTCAATCATTTGTTCAATATGCATTTATTGAGCACCTGTCACATGCCTGGCAGTCAAGATACTATTATTCATTGATTCATCCCTTGGCCATGCAAACATTGAGTACCTGCTGTTTGGGAAACACTGGACTTTGTCTTGGGCTATAGCAGGGAATGTGACAGCCAGCATCTCTGACTTCATGGACCTTTTATTCCCGCTTTGTAAATTCCTGTCCCATCATTATACTGGGTCCTCACAGCAGCCTGTGGAAAGAGGCTGCTATTTCCACTCCCACTTTACAAATCAGCACAGCGAGGGTCAGAGTAGTTGAGTGATTTGTCCAGGATCAGCAGAGTCAAACCTGGAGTCAGGACTGCCAACCCCGAATGCCATACTTTGAATGAGCCACTCCCCTCCTCCTGGGCCTTTGATGGCTCCCGTTGCCTCTGACAGAGGACATACATGAGGGTATCATCCAGCAAGGACAGGTGGGTCCGGCTGAATGTAAGAGACCTTGGCCTGTCTAGCCAAAAGTTGCCATCACAGCATGTGGACCCCAGGTTGCCAGATAGCCCAATTAAAAAACAAACAAACAAACAAAAAACCAACCCACAACTCTATTTTTATGCAAAATACATTATTTTTGAAACAGAGGCAACTGATGCAAAATCCTGTACAGCATTACATGGGTTAAATAAAACACATCTGTAGGCCATGCTGGGTTCATGGTTCACTGGTTTACAACTGTAGCCTGGAAAGGCTTCAAGCTTCTGCTCCAAGAAGCTGAGGGTCTTGCCACCACTTGGGTGCCAGGTCTGCAGCCTCCAAAGGGAGCATGCTGATGTCAGCATCAGGAGCATTGCTCAGTCCTGGAAGGCTGTCGACTCAGCGCCCCTGGTGTTGTCCAGGCATGCCCAGGACAAGGAAAACAGTCATGGGGCAAGGAGGCCTGGGGATCTTCAAAATATTGAGACGAGAGGCCTGTTGCCTGCCAGCCACCTCCTTTTCCCTCCTTACAGATGACATGGACCTATTGCCTTTGAACTAGCTAGTGACCTCATCATATTCTGAAATGTTTCTTCTTCGAGTCGCAGCCAATAATAGTTACGCTGGATCACGGGCTAACCACCCGTCAGTAAACACTGTTCTAAGTGCATTACCTACATTTCTAATACAATCCTCCCAGCAACCCTCTGAACTATTGCCCTTGTCAAGCCGATTTTAAAGATGGGGAAACTGAGGCTCAGAGCGGCGAAACAATTTCCTCAAGGTTCCCTCGCTCAACAGAGGGGATGGAGCATCCTCACCCCGGCAAGGCCACACACCCACAGCTGCCCTTCCTTTGTGAGGCCGCCATAAGCCCCCAGGGTACAGAAACTTCGCTAGGAGTCAAAGTGGCCCACCCAGTTCTAACCCCTTAGGGGAGTCCCTTGCAAAGTCATGCAGAGGACCCCCTCCCAGAAGCCGCCCAGCTGGGCGGAGGCAGATCAAGAAGCTAGGAGGAGATTCTTGGCACCTGCTAAAGCTCGCCAGCTGCCCAGCTCACCCTCTGTTTCTGGAGGAGTTCTACAGAAGCTTTATAATTAGAACCTGATCCATCCTCCCTGCAGTTGTGCCAGAATTCCATGCAGAGAAGGGGGGGGTTGCAGTCTGGGGGCGCTTTCTCTTCTCTCTAGTGGGGAGAGCTAGAGGACCACTCTATAGGCACCCTCTCAGGCTTCATCTGTTTGAAACGGATGAATGTCGAACTGCTCAACTGAATTCGGGGGGACAATTCAGTTTTGTCCCCCAGCAGCCACGGATGTGGATTCTGCAGCCAGGCACACCTGCATTTTAACACGGGTATTTCCATTTACGGTCATGAGCTTAGCAAATGATAGGAATAATGGGCATTTATGAATTGCGTCCTCTGGGCCCAGAGCTTTCTGTGCAAAGTCCCATTGACTCCTAGAACACCTCTGTGGAAGAGAGACTGTCATCAGCCCATTAACAGATGAGGAAACAGAGGCACAGGGAGGTCGAGTAACTTGTTCAGGGTATGCACCTATCTGCGGAGGAGCGGGGATTTGAACCTTAGCAGTTTGACCTCAGAGCCCACACTTTCACAGGGATGTCACGTTAGCATTTCATTTGCCCAAATGAGCACCAGAGGTAAATGGGGAATTAGGGCGGCGCAGTCCCAGGTGTCGCAGTCCCAGGTGTCGCAAATGAGATGACGCAGAATGAACTCTCCACAACAGTGCAACTTAGCATCACCTGGGCCTTCGCTCTGCAGCCTGGTTTCTCAACCCTCGCACCCTTCACAGTTTGGACTGTCCTGTGGACTCTGGGAAACCGAGCAGAATCTCTGACTCACGAGATGCCAGGGGCACCCCTCCCCTCCATTGTGACATCCAAAAAAAAACGTCTCCAGACATTGCTGAGTGTCCCCGGGAGGAAGGGGGAGACAAAAATCTGCCCGCTCCCTCCCCCGCCTAGAACTACTGTTCTAGAAGTTGCTAGAATGTGTCGGCAACTCACAAGATTCAGTAAATGGCATTACTGAAAACCCACCCAGGAATCTTTCTAAAAGCTGAGCCATAGTTTTCTTCTTCTTATCATAACACGAAGACATCTACGTCCCATGGGGTTACCTCCTGGGAATTCCGTAGGCACGACTGACGATGGTGGCAGAATCAGCACGCTCTTCCGAGGGATGTCAGGATCATAAGCTAACGACCTTTGGGGGCTTCTCGGTAAACAGAGAACACTCATCAGTAAAGTCACTTGCTGGTCTGGAGAGGATGGGAGAGCGGCAGAAAGTGGCAACAGGGAGATCCGATTTTCATCCATCCAGCCACTCGAGAAGTGTTCGTTGAGTGTCTGCTAGAAGACAGACCACGTGCCCGGAGCCACCTCAGGGAGCAAAGCAGGCACAGCTACCTTCCTCTCGGGCTTTACGGCACTCACCTGGCTCCGCCCCCCCGCCCCTGGCAGACATCACTAATCGATCGCAGCACGGTTCCCCCTGAGCCTTCCCACTCCTCAAATCCATGTGTCTGGCATCCCCTACTGAGTGATTGGAACAGACGGAAGGGACGACGCACCCATTTGCCCTTTAGTTTCAGGAACTCAATAAATGGTAGCTGTTACTATCAGCTATTACTAATCCAGTCTCCTCTGACATAAATAAGGAAACGGAGGCCCGGAGAAGGGCGAGTAACTTGCTTTAGTCAGCCAGTGGCCGACAGAGGCTCCAAGTGCAGGTGTTTTCACTCCTTCCCGGCTGTATTCCTTGTGGCTTCATGATTCAGCAACTGGGTAACAGAATTTGGGGCGCACTAAAGTTCCTTGTTATGGGACCCTGCATTTTTTTGTGTGCATATGCATGTTTGCCTCAAGAACAAGTAAATTAGAAATGTGTTTAGCCAGAGACAGAGGGACGAGTCGTCCACCCCATGCCCAGGCTGCACAGGAAGAAGCCACGTGAAGACTTCAGAAGAGCTTTCTCCTTTGATTATTTTAAAACTGCGAAGGCTAATGTTAGGTCCAGCCTCAGCCACACATTTAGAATCTCCCTGCACCAGCCCTGCGGAAGAATGGCTCTGCTTTATTTTAAGAGGTATTTTCCCTTCTTTCCTTCCTTCTTCCTTCCTACCTCCTTCCTTCCTTCTTCCCTCCCTCCCTCCAGCTCTGGCTCTGCTCTGTCTTCCAACCAGAAAATTGCTGAAGCAATGACTCACACCCTCCAGAAAAAGGAAGGGGGTGGGAGGGGGTGTATGGGCAGAGTTTAGAGAGCTACGGCCTGAAACCAGAGTCATCCAGGTTCTCTTCTCTTTGGGAGGCCTGGAGAGGTCTTCCCAGCTGACCTCCCCAGCCTCTAAAACCAAGCAAGAGCCCCTGCGCTAAAATGGCTGCAGTTGGTTTCCCAGCCTGGGCACCTCTGGTCCTGCCCCAGTGTCTCCCAGGTGCCTGCTGGCCCACGTGTTTCCTGTCCAGCCACGTGGGAGGGGCTGCAGCTGGACTGCACTGTTCAACCATCCATCTGTCCATCCATCCATTGAGCCAAAGTACATTGAATGACCATCTACAGATTCCGCTAGCATCATGGTTAAGGCAAGAGTCTAGGCTTAGAAGGAGTGAGACCCCGCTCTGTGACATACAAATTGTGTGGCTTGGGCAAGTTGCCCACACCCTGTGCCTCAGTTTCCCCTTCTGTAAAATCAGATTGATGATGGTACCGGGGTTTGGGTGAGCTATCGCATGTATCATGCTTGGTACAGGACCCACCATACAAGGCACTGTGTTATTTTCAGTCCATGGCGTGCTGATTACAGTGGACCCCACCTGTTACCCCTCAGCATCCATATCTCCCTTCTTCCTTCCTAATAGAATTCAAAGTTTGTTTAGATATCTACACTAGTCTAAGTCAATAGTTCTCCAAGTATGGGCCCCGGACCAGCAGCATCAGCATCCCTTGGGAACTTGTCAGAAATGCCATCATTGCCATGCCAGCTCACATGTGTCCTGTGCCCCTGATGTGCCTGGCATTGTACAAAGTCACTCATAGCAAGGCTCTCAACGAACGCTCCAGTGTAGACCCTGTTATTTTTTTCTTTATACATAGGAGGAAATTGATGCTCAGAGAGGTCAATTCACTTGCCCGAGGCCACACAGCCAGGAGTGACAGGGTCGCTACTGAACCCAGATCCACCTGATTCCAGAGCCCAAGCATGTAACCAACTACACCGCCCCACCTCTGGAGAAGCTGCAGACCGAAGAGGAGAGTCCCGGAAAGAGCACAATAAAGCCGTCAGGGGTGCTATGTCTCAGAATTGCACCATTAGTCCTGAACAGGACACTTAACCAAGTAGAGCTTGCCTAGATCTACAGAGATCTTTTATCCCATCAGGCCCACGTTTATAGTTTGGAGGACTGTAACTTCACATGCTGAAGCAGTCAAAGAACCCAGGTGCAGCCTAGCAAAGCAAGAGCAGCGTAAAATACAGGAGGGACCATGAAGTAACAAACAAATAAAATAGTAAGAGCTCAATGGGATGCCAGACCTGTAAGTTCCCTCCTTCCTTCTTGTTTACAAATCCACTTCATATCTGAGGCTGGGTTTCCCCCAAAGCAGACCCTGACACAAGAATTCTAGTACAAACAGTTTATTTAAGTGGCAATCCCAGGAGGGGTGGGGAAGGTAGACAATTCGGGGGTCCCTTCGTGAGCAGATTCCCATGGTGGGCCCGGAGCTCAATGCTGCCGGGGTTGAGAGATGATTCATTTAGGGCAAGCAAGTTGGTGTCTTTAGCTACCAGCCCCTGACTGCCCCCAGCCTCGTGTAAGGGAATGGCGAGTGCCAAGGGGACCGGGGTGGGCACCCATAGCATCTTCTGCATTCCGAAATGTACATGCTTCGGCCCCACCAGGCACGTGTGATTTCAAGATTCCACGGCCTCAGAGCAATGTCTTCTCATTGCGTTTTGACAGAGCTACTCGGGCCTCCCAAATGCTAAGCAGCATCATTTTGCTACTTGTCAACGCCACCATGGAGATAACCCAGAGGACATGCACTTAGGAGAGGTCGCCTTACTGTTTTCCTGCCGTACTGGTCTGAGATGTTTCCCCAGAGCGTGGAGCTGGACATCATGCCAACAAAGACCACCTGTGGATGGAAAGACAGGGTCTGTTAGACAGTGACACGGAGCATCGCAGAGGAAAGGAACAACGACAGGAACCTGCGATATCACATCCCAGTAACGCTAATGAGCCAACATTGGCTGAGATCCCGAGAAGGTACAACACTGTTCTGTGTGCTTCGTGTTGTTGTTTAAGACTCACAACCATCCTGTGGGCTGGGTGATATCATTATCCCCATGGGACAGATGAGGAAGCTGAGACTCACACAGGGGACGTCCCTTGGCCAGGGTCACACAGGTGTAAGCGGTACAGCCTGGGCTGGAATCGGCAGTATAACCACAGAGCTAGCGTCTTACCAATTTCCCGCATACCACAGAAATGTCTCGCCCTCTTGCTAAGAAAAAATCAAAGGTAGAGTTTGGAAGGTGCGAGAAACAGAAGACAGAAGGTTGGGATGAGAACCGTAAGCTATTTGTAAGAGGAAACACGCATGGAGTGCTCACGGTGTGCCCCGCAATTCACTGTTACCTTGTTAATTTTTGAACAGAGCTGATGAGGTTTGAATTATCATACCCATTTTCTAGATGGCGAGCCCGAGGCTCAGAGGGTTAAGAAACCTGCTCAGTATCCTGGGAGGAGAGGGTAGAACCAGGTCCTAAACCCAGGAAATCTGCGTGGAGCTTTCATTCCTGTGTCCTATCCTTGTCCCTTCCAAGTACAGCACGCTCAAGGTTTTGTATTCACATCTTACCTAATGTCTTCGGTGGCCCTATGAGACGGGTGCCATTATCATCCCCATTTTGCAGATAAGGCAAATGAGGCCGAAAGAAGTGAAGGCTGTCGGACCCCCAAACTGCAAGCATGTCCTGGGACAGCGGGCTGTAAACGGGGGTTACACAGAGACAGGTGCTCCAACCAGACACGACTAATTTTAAAGGAATCAGTTTCCAGGTTCTCAACTTCCATACAGACTCTTTCCTGAGAACAGGCTAGGGGTCTCACCTGTTCCCTGCCCCACTCTCCCTTTCTCAACCACGTCCCCTTGCTTCCCACTACCTCCACATCACAGGGCAATGCTTGGATGTTAAACCCTCCAGGACCCCTCCAAAGGGACACTGATGACAAGTCACAAATCTTTCTGTGAGTCATCTTGCTTCCAATTCCTTTTTATTATTTTAACCAAATTGAAAGAGAGCCTAATCAAGCTGTCAGCAAATTAGATCACTAAAAATAATCTTTCATAAGCAGTTGCTGGGGTGCCTGGGTGGGCTCAGTCGTTAAGCATCTGCCTTCGGCTCAGGGCGTGATCCCAGGGTCCTGGGATCGAGCCCCGCATCGGGCTCCCTGCTCTGCTGAGAAGCCTGCTTCTTCCTCTCCCACTTCCCCTGCTTGTGTTCCCTCTCTCGCTGGCTGTCTCTATCTCTGTCAAATAACTAAATAAAATCTTTGAAAAAAAAATAAGCAGTTGCCGTGTGCTCTTCAGCATATAACTTGGAAGTTGCTGGAAAAAAACACCACTAAGTGGCATTAGTTTATTGAGTTATTACAAAACTCCTTCAGTCCCCGCTCAATTTTTATATGAAACAAAGTAAAAATGAAAAATAGGAAAGAAATTGCTGCTAAGCCCTATCTGACTTTCATAGAAAGTAATCACCCAAGAATATGGGATGTAATTGGGAGACTCTCCACACCACTCTTTAAGAGGGACATTCCTGATAAAAATTCACTTGTGTTTAACAATTAGATATCCAAAGTAATTCTTTCTTGTTTTTATCTATTGCATATTACTAAAAACTATCATAATAACTCAGTGCGGGAGAAAAATGTCAACACTTAAGAGCCTTATGAGCTCAGAAAATTAAAAACAGTAATTTAAAATTTATGTATTTTGTCCTGGAAAATTCTGACAGGTGATAAACGGCATGCTTTCAAGCAGAGTAAAACATCTATGATAAAACGTGGAGATATCGAATGGAAATGCCAGTCCAAGAAGAAAACAAGACAATGCAAAATTTCCAAATACTTGTGAAGACCTTATTCATGTTAGAGGATGGTGAGTAAAAGTATTTCAATTCCATTGGACACATTTTAAAACACGATATGAAATCTTATTCAATTTTTAAAAATATTTCAACACACCAGAAATCGTAGAATCTGCAACCTACAATATAAAAGCATTTAATATTGGGGCTCCTGGTTGGCTCAGTCAGAGTAGCGTGTGACTCGATCTCGGGATTGTGAGTTCGAGCCCCGCATTGGGTGTAGAGATGACTTAAATAAACAAAACTTTTAAAAAGATTTTAAAAAACAACATTGAACGTCAAAAAAGTCTAAAAAAATAAAAATAAAATAAAGCCATTTAATGTCAATTTTAAAACCTAGGAGAGTCCTGGGGCCTGGGTAGTTTTTAGAAAATTCTTTTCTAGATAACCCAGAGCAAAAATGTTTGAAGATTGCTGTCTTGGGGTGAAGTGTTGCCTTAATCATGTGCTAAGGGATATCCCTGCACCCTGGCAGATTAAGCATCCCCCTGCAAACACACAATTCCCCCATTTTCCCTCTCCAGACAGAGCAGAGCACTAGTTTATACCACAGTGATTACGGTAAGCTTGCACCGTATTTCCTCTGACAACAACGCAGGACCCTCTTCTCATGTACCTTATGCAGGTAAAGCAACTTCTGTTGCCTTCTAACTTTTCCAGAGAAGCTTGACCATGAAACTTCACGACTTTACCAAGCCCATGAGTCCAAATTTTATACCATAAGGAAGTAGTCCAGGGCAATGGCTGGGAGTGGGACCTCTGCATCTTACAAACCTGGATTTCAATTCTGCCTCTGCCCCTTACAGGCTGTGTGAGCTTGGGCAAGTCATCATACCTCTCAGAGCCTTAGTTTCCATATCTGTGGAAATGGGAGTGATAAGAGCACCTCTCTCACAGGGTTGAGACGGTTACAAAGATAATGCCTGCCAAGCCCTAACACGGAGTCTGGCACACAGTAAGTGCTCAGTAAATGTCAAAAAAGGCTCCACATTGCAAAAACACAGACCTGTGGGTATGCTTCGGGGCATCAGTGAGAATCAGAAGTACAAGCGAGAAGTAGCAATTATTCAACCCCTACCCTGCGCTAGGCATTGTATGTATTGGGCTGCTCACTTGCAGAGAAAAAAGCATTATCACCCCAATTTTGCAGGAGATGAAATAGAGCCGTGGCACCTCACTCAAGCTCACACACAGGTCTAGGTGACTAAACCACAAAAGGCAGGTGTATGTGTTTATAAAACTCCTCCCATGGGGCTGTACAACTTTACTGCTAATATCAGGCCTGGTTGCTGAAGGCGCTTAGGCCATTCCAGAACAGTTACAGCATTCTGGGAGGTGCTCCTGGTTAACAATGACCGTACTCTGCCAGTAGCTAGGCTGTGTGACCTTTTGTGAATGACTTAACCTCTCTGTGCCTCATTTTCCTCAGCTAATAATAGTACCTACCTCCTAGGGTTGTTGAGGATTAAAGAGCACAATATATAGCATGCATGGATTGCATGCAATATTTGTAAAGCCCTTTGCCCAGTAAGAGCTCGAGAAATATTAGCTTTTGTACCATTATTCTTACCCTCTTATTTAGCCTGGCTGTTCCCCTCCCTTTTAAAGGGTTGCTACAAGTATGGAGGGTTCTCCCTCACTCTCCATCAAGTTTTAATTCAGGGAGCAGTGCTCCCTACCATTTATGAAACATCTACCATGCGTCAGGAACGAGGCGAGAGGAACTGGCATCTCCTTTTTGCCGTCAAGTGAGATTATGAGGTTTATGGGCAGGTGGGTTCCAGCTTCCCGGCAATTGAGCAGAAGGTCTGGGACCCCAGGTCATGGGACCTCACGGTGAGGCAGTGTTGGCTGCAAACCTGCGGGATATCTGAGGTGCACAGCGGCAGCGTAAAGGAAGCTGGGGTCCCATTGTTTCCAACCAGGGCTTAATTCTTTCCTGCTGAGCCCTTGGCAGCAGCAAAAGAGGGAGACGCCCCACAGAAGGCCCTCGGGGACGTCCTGACCGTGCGCGCGAGACAGGAGAGAGCTGCAGGGCTGCCTACCGAGGTCAGCAGCGCAACCTGCCAGCTGGGGAGTCGCCACTCGCAGTGCAGCTGTGGCGCCAGGATGCTCAGGATCATCATTTCCATGGCATCGGCCATCTGCAGGGAGGAAGCAAACATCGTAAGGCCGGGATCTGCCCAGGGCTGGGGCCGGCCGCGCCCAAGTCCGTGACCCCCGAGACAGCATGCAGAACACCCCTGGTCTACCGGCCGCTGGGCGCCCT
The DNA here is from genome assembly GCF_002007445.2 of Ailuropoda melanoleuca. Lineage (NCBI taxonomy): Eukaryota > Metazoa > Chordata > Mammalia > Carnivora > Ursidae > Ailuropoda > Ailuropoda melanoleuca. The sequence continues at coordinate 17,105,939 of NC_048229.1, forward strand.
CCGGCGCATCAAAACACACGGAAAGGTCCAGTAGTTCAAACAGTACGGTGCCCTGCGGGAATTGACCAATAGGCATTTAACATTCTGCGCGTGCGCGTGTTGAAAACAACAGGGGCATTCCCCAAACGAAGAGCTGAAACATTATATTTCTAGGATCCGAGAAAAACTTTTGTAGAGGTCGAGAGACAAGGATCTTTTCTCTTTAGCTCAATTAAAGAGCAGTTTATCTTTGGTTTATAAACCTCCGGCAGAACTGTCAGTATATTGAGCAAGTGCGACCTTTTAATTAGTAACACGTACCAGGAAGTCCCGGTAATTACACATCCTGGTACCTTTATGAGACGAGACAGAAATGAGAGACCAGAAGCAGTCCCGCATGGCCGTGGGAATGTGATGGATAATACAGGTGGCTTTTTAAATGGGGGGTGGGGACAACGATGTGGGGAAACTGGAGATCCATTTGAAAAAAACAGGTAGGTAGGCCACCATCTTGCAGCATTTGCAAAAGTCAGTTTCAGCTGTGTTAAAGGCCTGGATGTGTTCTTGGCCAGAGGTAGATGAGGGGGTTTTTAACAAGGGATCATGGACCTCTTGAAGCAGGAGGCACATTTTTATTTGTGCATGTTTATCTAGGGTGAACTCTGCAGACGACATCATAATCTCATGGCAGCCCTGAGTCCCATAGGGTTGACAACCACTTAATTTAGCCAGAAGCTTCAACTCCACCTTGAGAGCACTGGCCAACTACACCCAAACTCCCACCAAGGGCCGGGCTGCGTGATCACCGGGATCACGCAGCATAAACTTTTGTCGATTCAAGCAAAGGTTCCATGTGGAGGGAACTGTGTCCCTTCTTATAGCCTCTGGAAGCCAGTGGAGCAGCGTGAGTTTTCTTGGAGACTGAATGTGAGGTCACCGCCCCCAGAAATACTTGCCCAAGCCAAGCCGGTGAGGACAGACAGCTTCCATTGAAATTTCCCAAACCCAATGGCTTCCACGGCATCTTCCACCATGAAAGTATCTGGAAAGGAGAGAGGGACAGTGGAGGAAGGAATGAGTGCCTCCCGCAGTTGTCCTCACATGGAGGAGTCTGGGGGGGGTCTACAGCCAAGCTTAGTAAAGGCAGCACACGGTACTTCTAGAAATGCTATCCCGCAACTGTGAAGAGATACCTTGCTACAAAGTCCATGGCAGCATTATTTGTAAAAGGGAAAACTGGAAAACCCAGAATGTCTGTCAACAGGGATTTGTTAGGTAAATTATTATATATACCATAATCATATATACATGTGTGTATATCCACATTATGAAATATGACCTGCCTGTTAAAAAGAATGCAGATATAGAAAGATGCACCCAACATAGTATTAATTTTTAAAAACAGAGCAAAACGGGAAGCTTATTTGGTGAGTCTCTTCTTGGAAATGTGCACGCCTGTGTATATGTGTATGCCTATGCCTATGGATGTATGTATGTTTCGGTGCATGGAATGTATACCAAACTTCACGTGTGGTTTCATTTTTGTTGTCTGTGGAAAGAGGAAGAGAGAGATCCTGTGAGATTTCAGCTCTTTGACAATGTATCGCTTCCATGATCGGGAAAGAAAGACTTTTTTTTTTAAATAATAATTCTGCCCCATTCTTTTTTTTTTTAAGGATTTTATTTATTTATTTGACAGAGAGAGAGACAGTCAGTGAGAGAGGGAACACAAGCAGGGAGAGTGGGAGAGGAAGAAGGAGGCTCCCAGCGGAGCAGGGAGCCTGATGTGGGGCTCGATCCCAGAACGCTGGGATCACGCCTTGAGCCGAAGGCAGACGCTTAACGACTGCACCACCCAGGCACCCCAAGAAAGACTTTTTAAAAGCCAAATGCCACTGCACTCAGATGGAAAGTTGTCCACATTATATTGTGAAGTCGAAAACATAACTGGGGAGAGGTATGCATTGTTAAGAGCGGTCTTTGTGATAAAATTAGATGTGTGTGTGTGTGTGCACACGCGCTATGCAGGGGAATTAAGATTGAATGTTCACAAACTATTAACAGAGTCATCTTTGAGGATGGCACTCACCCTCCCACATCATACCTTTCTCTAGTGTTGAAATGCTTTCCAAAGCAACATGTGTTATTTGCGTGCTCAGAAAAAGTAGGATATAATTGATATGCTAATAAGTGTTTTTGGAAAACATGGAAAGACTAAACACAATCTAGTAGGCTGGACGGTGTCCTGCAACAACACTGCTGGAAAAACTGGCGAAGTCTGAATGAAGTCTGGGGTTTAGTCAACAGCACAGCACCGGTGTTCATTTCTTCGTTTTGACAAATGCCCGGTGGCCAGGTGAGATGTTACCACCGGGGGAAGCTGCATGAAGGGTATGTGGGAGCTCTATGAACTATGTTTGCCACTTTTCTGTAAATCTACAAGGGTTTCCAAAAAAAAGTTAATTGCAAAATAAAAATACTAAAGGAGCGCGCTGGGTGGCCCTAATGTGGGCTGCCTCCGAGGCTCTCATCAGCCCCTGCTGGGAGTTGTCATCTTTGCAGAATTTCAATCATGGGCCTCTTGCATCAATCATCATTTTCTCCAGAAGTGTGAGCTGGCATTTATCACATCAGCAGGGGCTGGTTTCCTCCAGCACAAAAATACGGAGGAGAAAGCAGAGCGAGTCCTGGAGAGTCATTAGGAAGAGTAATACATAAAACAATGGTGTGTGTCTGATTGCTCACCGTGGGCCAGGCACTGCACGAAGACCTTGACGTACACTGTCCCATTTAGTCCCTGTCTCAGCTATCCCGTTCAGGGCCAGTCCCAGCTCCATGATGCGGAGGAAGACGTGACTTGCCCAGCGTCACGCAGCGGCCGCAGTGTAGCTCTTGGAGCTGAGCCCAGATCAGCCCGGGAGTAAAGCCGCTGCTCCCAAACCACGGCCTGCCCCCTCCCCGGCCACTGCCTCCTTAGATCTCCCACCCCAGCCAGGCTTTGGGTTTGAGGCATTAACCCTCTCTCATGTTGGGAATCTCGGGCCTTTCGGGGATGCGTGGAATGTTTTCGTCCATCAGCATCGTGTGTGAGGGGAGACCAGGTCCGAAGGCCCCAGCTCAGGTCTCTTGTTTGACCAGCTCTACTCAGAGGAGCACAAGGTTAGAATATGCGCTCTGAGGCCAGGTTGCCTGGCTGTGCGCCCAGCTTCGCTAATTTTCAGCTGTGTGACCCTGGGCAAGATACTGAGTCTTTCTGTGCTTCAGTTTTCTCTCCTGCAAAATGGGGAAGAGGAGCATAATACTTCGAATTGGAACTGGTGTGAAGAGGAAATGGATCATATGCGTAAAGGGCTTTGCGCGGTGCCCGGCCCAGAGTAAATGCTCAGCCTATGTCAGCTGCTCCGGTCACCACGGTTATCGTCACCCTCATCACCACCACCAGCATCGTCATCAGCACTGTCACCATCATTGTTGCTGCTGTCCTCAGCTGAGGGTTATGCAATGAAGCTGACTGGCGGGGATTGTGATGTAACCTTATCTGCTGGAGGAAGCCATGGAGGCCCAGCCCACGCTTCCAGGGTCACCTCTGGGTCCTCCGGGCCCTCCTACCTGCCCCTTCACTAGAAGCCTCTGAGAGCACGATCTGGGGAGGTCACTCTGGCACCTTAGAGCCCCTGACTGTGGACCAGGCTGATGTCCCAACTGCAGAGCCCTCTCACCGTCAGTGGGATTGGCAAACTCCTTGGGCACAGCTGCCCCATCGTCCAGCTCAACAGCCTCTAGGCCTGCGCGGACCCCTTCAATCTGGACCTCATGCTCTCCCGAAGCCGCGTCATCCTCTGACCTTGCACTCTCGCCCGTGCGACGGAATTTCACCACCCTAGAGGACAGAGCAAATCTGGTCATGATAGCTAGAACTTCCCTTTGGTGGCCTCGCTGCATCTTGGGCCCAAGACAGGTGAAACACTTTTCCTTATGGTCCAGAGAATAGAATGGATGCGGGGGGAGGGGTGTTGGCATATCTATGGAGTTGGACTGGTGGGGGGTGTGACAGCTTCAAGAGTTACATATCAGGGCTGCCACATACATTTGTATCGGTTGGACACCGCACAACTCCAGGGGGACCTTACTTACATGTTAGGCGATGTGAAAGAGGATATCTTTGTACTAGATGTAAATACTGTTTGGAATTACATGTGTTTCAGAATTTAGATTAGTCTCTCGGTATGGAACAGAGGTAACAATTTGGTCACCTAGGGGTTACATTATGCCCACAAAAAATTGCCCACACAGTATTTTTTTTAACTTAAAATGGACACCCACATTTTTTAATTGGGAGAAATAATGTAAAAAGCCAGATTCCTCATGTTTCTTCAAAAAATAGAGTATCTGGGGACCTGGCTGGCTCAGTTGGTAGAGCATGTGACTCTTGATCTTGGGGCTGTGGGTTTGAGCCCCACATTGGCTGGAGAGATTACTTTGGGGAAAAAAAAAAGAGTAGAGTATCTGGTCATCTGGTCCCACATTCCTGTAAGGGAGCCGTGTGGCTAGATTCAGGTAGTGTGCTCCCTGCAGACAGGACACACTGTGGCTGACCACAGTCTCTTCCTCTCCAAATGACCTCTGGCCCTGAGGGTCTCTTGCCACTTAGCCTTATGTGTGTTCTGTGTTCCTCTCACTTGGCACTTACCCATTTGTCTGGCCTTGTAGGCCTTTGCGTTTGAGACCCAGGGACTCCACTTTGCAATACACTCCTTCAAATTATGCTTTTTCCTGTTACTCTGGACAAGCCTTGGTTTCTCTGAGCAGCAATCTCTTCTTCTGGGGCTCAGCAGCAAAATTACCTGTGTTCTTCCAACTCTCTCACTCCCAAATGCAAAACTCCTGCTGTCTGCCAGCCCTGTGCTGGGTTTTGGGGTCATAGCAGAGACAGGATAGAGGTGTCCTTCCCGTCATAGGAGAGAGTGGTAGATTTAAAAAATATATATATTTTTTATTTACTTGAGAGAGAGAGAGAGTGCACAGACAGAAGGAGAGTGAGAAGCAGACTCCCCGCTGAGCAGGGAGCCCAATTCGGGTCTCGATCCCAGGATCCTGGGATCATAACCTGAGTTGAAGGCAGACACTTCACCGACTGAGCCACCCAGGCACCCCCAGAGAGTGACAACGAATGAGCAATGCCTGTTCCTATCAGGGCTTTGAAAATAAAAGTCTGGAGTGTCACAGGCATGAATGGCTAGGGGACAAATTTGGGCAATGTTTTAACAAGGTAAAACAGGAGAAATATCTAAGTAAAACATACTGCTATTATTATTATTAATTAATTAATTAATTAACTTGCATTCTTCCATTTATTTCACCAAAGAATAACTGGGGCTCTGGCATAGAAAGGGTAAACCTTCAAATTGCAGAAGCGTAGGCAACATTTCTGATGGTGGAGTTGGAAAGGAGAAAAACATAGATGAAATCACAGTGATCTTGTAAATACCTGAACCCCCACTCACTGACGAGGCTGGGCCTGGAAAGCTGGAGCTGTCAGGCTCACCTTGGGCTAGAACCATAGCACGGAGCACAGAGCCCGGGGTTTGCAGGACCGTCCAGTCCGACTAAAGCCTGGAGCTAGCCCTCCATGCTGTCGAGCAACACCACGGCCCAGCAGCATTGAGCTCATGCTAGTGTTTTCCATGCACTTGATCTGCTGAGGTTGGGATCATGACCACCCCTTTCCAGACAAGAACACGGAGGCCCTAGACCTCATATGACTCACCCACAGTCACACAGCTCGAGAGACACGGAGCCAGGGTTCCGCCTGATGCCTGTCAGATCAAACCCTTGTATTTCCAGCCAAAGACAGGATGCTCCCCTCCAAACCCTTCTATTCCTCCCTACCTACTCTACTTTTTATTCCATAAAAATATTCTATCTTGAGATATTTAAAGCATATACTATTATATAGAAAACAGTGACAGAAATATTTTGCTTTGGTCCAGCTTAAGGATCAAACACTGCTGTTAGGTTGAACCATGGAAAATTGCCAACGTTCAACCGTAATTCAGTTGAGGTCACCATGGCTCCTCTCTGGTTTCCTTCTCCCACATCCTTTTGCTTAATGCTCTTCCTTGATCAGGGGTCTTTACATGCATCATTATTCGATTTAATCCTCACAGGAACCAAGTGGTGATGACTATTACTATAAGATAATAGATATATAAGATATAAGATATATCTGTAGTCACTCCAAGCCTCAGTGTACCTCCTCTCTAAATGGGGTGTGATAATTGTGGCATAAATTGGATTCCTTAGAAGCCAAGCCTAAGGTAAGATTTTTTTTTTTTCAGCTGCGGTCAAGTATACACAAAATAAAATGTGTCACTTTCATCATTTGTAAGTGTATGATCATATGACATAAGCATGTTCACACTGTTGTGCAACCATCACCACCGTCCATCTCCAGAATTCTTCATCTTCACAAGCTGAAACTCTACACACCAAGCACTGACTCCCCATTCCCCTCTTCCTCCAGCCCCTACTAACCACCATTCGGCTCTCTGTCTATGACTTTGCCTAGTCTAGGTGCCTCGTGTAAGTGGAATCATACAGTATTTGTGCTTTTGTGACTGGTTTCTTTCACTTAGAATAATGTCCTCAAGGCTCAATCATGTTGTAGCACGTGTCAGACTGCCCCTCCCTTTTCGAGGCTAAATAATATACCACAATGTTTAAACCATTTATGCATCGGTGGACACTTGGGTTGCTCCCGCCTTTTGGCTGCTGTGAATAATGCTATGAACGTGGGTGTGCAAGTATCTGTTTGAGTCCCTGCTTTCACTTCTTTTGGATCTATACCCAGAGGTGGAATTGCTGAATCACGTGATAATTCTGTGTTTAATTTTCTGAGGAACGTGCATCTTCTATCCCAAGGCAGCTGCACTCGTTTACATTCCCATCATCAGTGAGGGACGTTTCCAGTGTTTCTACATCCTTGCCGATATTACTATGTTTCACTTTTTGGATAAAAGCCATTCTGATGGGCGTGAAAAAGTATCTCATTGTGGTTTTGATTTGAATTTCCCTAAAATTGAGCCTTTTTTCATGTGTTTATTGGCCATTTGTATATCTTCTTTGAAATAAACATCTGCTTCCGTCTTCTGTCCATTTTTAAATCAGGTTGTTGGGGGGTTTTCGTTGTTGTTGGTATATTCTGGGTATTAATCCCTTATCTGAGAGGCGATTTGTAAATGTTTTCTCCCATTCCGCAGGTGGCCTGATCATGCTGTGGACTGTGTCCTTTGATGCACGCAAGTTTTTGATTGTGATATCGTCCAGCCAAATCCAATGCCGCAAGTCTTTTTCCTTATATTTTCTTCTAAGAGCTTTTTATAGGGTTAGGTCTTTGATCCATTTTGAGTTAATTTTTGTGTAGGGTATAAAGTGAGGGTCCAACTTCATTATTTGGCAGGTGGATATCCAGATTTCCCAGCACCAGTTGTTGAAAAGACTGTCCTTTGCCCCCATCCAACGGTCTTGGCATGCTTGTCAAAAATCACTTGGCCATCCGTATATGTGAGGGTTTATTTCTGAGCTCTCCATTCTATTCCATCGGTCTCTGTCTTTCCTTAGGCCACTACCACGCTGTGTTCATTGCTGCAGCTTTGTAATCAGGTTTGAAATCAGGAAGTGTGAGGCCTCTAATTTTGTTCTTATTTTTCAAGATTGCTTTGGCTATTCTGGGTCCCTTGAGATTTCAAATGAATTTTATGATCAAGTCTTCCATTTCGGCAAAAATGAGTTGGGGAATTCTTGTGCAATGATTTGTTAAGGAAGTACTTGCGTTGGGAAGTGAGGGTCCTGGCAGGACCAGGCAGGGGGACAAGATAAATGGGAGGTGGTCTCTGCTGGAATCTGATCCGATGGGGAGCTCTGGAATGTGAATTACGCCACTGAGATGGTCCCACCCAGAGGTGTGGGGGCTGGGCTCGCATGGGTCAAGCATGGGCACATCCCTCCCGGGGGGTGGAGGGCATAACCTCCCAGGATGTCCCCAGGTGAGGGGGACAATCTTCTAGAGCAGACTGCAGCTGTGAGCTGTCAGCAGCCAACCCTGGGGGCACCCGGGAGACGCACCAGCGTGGTAAAGGGGATCTGGGACAGGCACCAGTGGCATCTGCTACAAATAAGCCCCTCCAGGGTGAGTATGCAGACAAATCTAAAGCACCGAGCAAACATCGAATTCCCCTCCCTCCAAGTTCTTCGATAATAGCTCTCAAACCATACAGCTCTTTCTATTGAGCACTTGTTAGATGCACAGAGCGATGCTCTAAGCCTTTCACTTACTCTCCTGTCACCCTGCCAGTTCACCTAGGAACTAGGTACTATTATTGTCCCCATTTTACAAATGAGGAAACAGATGCTCAGAGAGGTTAAGGCACTCATCCAAGGTCACACAGCTTGAAGGAGTTGAGGATCAACCTGGTTGGCTTTCCTCTTAGAGCCCTAGGTCCTAATCACTGAGCATCTCTCCCCAGAATTCACATGTGTCTGGGGAATGAAGGTGAGGCCTGAACTGAGCAGGCCTATGTAGGAAACTTGGCAGACAGTGGGGAATGGTGTGTTCTAGAGCGGGAATCAAGAGGCACAGCTTCATTCCAGCCTGGCTGACAACTCTGCAGGTCATCACATCGGTGCAGGGGTTTTGATCTGGCGGGAGCCTTAGAAGCCCCTCAAGGCTGGTCACAACGCCGATGGCTGGGCCCCACTCCCGGAGGGTCCAATTCAGAAGGTCTCAGCCAGGAACTGAGATTTTGCATTTCTGACATGTGCCCAGGTAACGCTGCTGTTGCCGATCTGGGGACTGATTTAGTGCATCAGAGCCAGACGAATGATTCTGCTGTCTGCCTGCCCCATGCCCATCATAAAGCAGTCGTGCCGAGGAAAGGAGCCCCTATTTCGTTGGCTGAGATGGGTGCCTGTAGCTCGTCAGCCTCGTCTGACAGGCCCAGAACCCCTGTGATACAGACCCAGACAAGTGTCCCTGCCATCTGGAGCTGGAGGCTACCTTAGGGCCTGGAGGCAGGTGTCACCTGGGAGCAAAGGTCAGGAGACAGACTGCCCTAGGCCCAGAAATCTGGTTAGAGGTTGGGGTCTGGGGCTTCGTATAAGCAGTACTTGCCAGCAAGAATGCAGTGTTATTCCGAGTATGTATTTATTGGGGGTAGCTTTGGGGGCCTGCTGATGGAGATCATGGGCGTGTTCTCAAGCCAGTGGTATGCCTATAAATGGACTCTCAACGAAAACCCCCCAAACCATAAGGATGTGTAGCATATGACAATATCCAGGGTGTTACATGTGACAAATTTCAACCCGACAATGGTTAAATAACAGGTTCCAAAAATTTCTGAACATTTAACAATCAATCTGCTCTTAGAGCTGGTACGAGTTGTATGCAGCACGCCACTGTGTAGGAGCCCTCAAACCACGGACACATGCTACAGCACGGAGGGGCCTTGAAACGATACTCTGGGTGAAAGAAGCCAGACACGAAAGGTCGCACGTTGTAGGATTCCATTTAGGTGAAGTATCCAGAACAGGCAAATGCATAGAGATGAGACAGGAAGCAGATTAGTGGTTGCCGGGGGCTGGGGGAGGGGGAATGGGGAATGACTCCCTAATGGTACAGGGTTTCTGTTTGGGGTGATGAAAACTCTCTGAAACCAGATAGAGGGGATGGTCATATGCCATTGTGAATGTACACCCATCTTCATGCTAGCCCCAAAGGTGGGAGCAAGCCAGGTGGTCATCAGGAGCTGAACGGATGGATAATCAAAATGTGGTCCATCCACACAATGGGATACTATTCAGTCTTATACAGGAAGGAAGTACCAATGTGTGCTACAACAGGGATAAGCCTTGAAAAGGGCATGCGAAGTGAAATATGTGAGTCACGGAATGACAGACTCTAGATGATTCCGCATTTGAGATACTCAGAGTAGTCAATTTCATGGAGACAAAGCAGAATAGTGATTGCCAGGGGTTGGGGGAGGAGGAACGCGGGGGGGGGGTTAGTGTTTAATGGGGCCAGAGTTTCAGTGTGAGAAGGTGAAACAGTCCTGGAGATGGAGGGTGGTGCTGGTTGCACAACCATGGGAACGTACTTAATGCAACAGAATTGGACACTTACAGATGATTAAAATGATACATTTATGTTAGGTGTATTTCACCATCCCCACCCCCCCAAAAAAATCCTCAACCCTTAATACTGCCACTGATGTTACCGGAATCCATTTGCTCATTTATTCAACAAATATTTATTGAGCACCTGCCTTGTAGCAAGTCCAAAGGTACTGCTGGGGTTTCAAAGGTGAGCCAAACAGACTTAGACTCCTTCCTGTGGTGCTCATAGTCTGCTGGGGAGGAGGGCAGGCATTTAAAAAGGGGTGTGTGTGTCTGTGTGTGTATCGCTACATAGCTATCTTGCACATTGTGAGAAATGCTACAAATAATGAACACCATCAAAGGCTAGCTGGGGGAGGTGACATTTCCACTCTGCAGCCTGCTGAGTAAGGGGTGGTATTAAATGGGAAGGAATTGCAAAGAAGTGGGACTCCCTGTCCCCAAGAAGGAACCCCCCACTCAGAAACATACATAGCCCCCCCAAGGTATTCATGGGAGATAGAAATATAGAGGAGTATCAGATGATGGAGGCAAATGGACATTTACGTGCATTATCACCTCACTTTCAGGGGTGAAGGGAAGTCGATGGATCACCCTTGACTCTGAGGGTAACCTCATGGAAGGAAATGATTCTGAGGCCCGATAATCTTCCCTGACTCCTGCTTGCATCACATCCTCTCCTCAAGGACCGTCCGGAGCTCCACGCTTCTTTCCTGTGCCGGAACAGTGACCGCTGTGACTTTGAGGAAGGTACTCTGTGATAGCTTTCAAAATTTTCAGTGCTCTGTGCTCCCACTCAGAATTGTGCTACTGGCAGTTCATTGCAGGGACAGACACGAGTAGGTGATGACTTACCCTGCAAACAATGGCTGATACACACTGTTAGCCTGCCGTGTGTCAAGGGCCATGTTTGTGCTCTGCACTGATTACCTTAGGTCATCTTCACTGTTGCTAACCCCCTTTTACAGATGAGGACAGTCACGCTCAGAGGGGCCGGGAGCTCGCCTGAGGTCTCACAGCAAGGGTCTAAGCCAGACGCTGGCAAAGCCACTTGACTTCAGAGTCCCCACTCCCAACCGTTCTGCTATAGTCCTTTCTGGTGCTAGCCAGCTGTTTGCAGCAAAACCAGCAACAATCATCAGGAGAGAAATGATTGCATAGATTATGGCCCATCCACTTAGGAAAATGTGAAAAAAAATTTGTTTGTTGATCCGTATCACAATATCACAACAGTCCAAGTGTCCATCAATGGGTGAATGGACAAAGTGTGGTGGGTACATACAATGGAATATTAAGCAGCCTTGAAAAAAGAGGAGATTCTCACATATGCCACAACGTGATAAACTTTGAAGATATTCTGCTAAATGTAATAAGTCTGACCTGAAAAGACAAATATTGTGGGAGTCCACCTATATGAGGGGGCCTAAAATCATCAAATTCACAACGAGAGAAAGTAGAATAGCAATTGCTAAGGGGCTCGAGGAAGAGGGAGTTAGTGTTTAATGAGGACAGTTTCAGTTGGGGAAGATGAAAAGGTTCTGAAGATGGATGGTGGTGATGGTTGCACAACAGTGTGAATGTACTTAACGCTGCTAACTGTATGCTTAAAATTGTCGAAATGGTAAATTTTATCTTATGTATATTTTACCATAATAAACACACACACACACACACACACACACACACACACACAGGAGTTGATCTGTAAGAGCCAACAGGAAAAGATTGTTGGGGCTTATTATTTTATTTTTTTAGAGAGAGAGAGTGGGAGTGGGGCCAGGGGAGGGGCCGAGGGAGAAGGAGAGAGCGAATCTTAAGCAGGCTCCATGCCCAGTGCGGCGCCCAACACGTGGCTCAATCTCACAACCCTGAGATCATGACCTGAACTGAAGTCAAGAGTCAGACGCTTAACTGACTGAGCTACCCAGGTGCCCTGGGGTTTATCATTAAATACACGAGAATATGGTCCCGTGATCTAGGTCCTTTGTTACTAAGATTTAAGTGTGGTCTTGAACCAGGGGCCCCAGCATCCCTTACAGGCTTGTTAGAAATTCAGAGTCCCAGGCCCTGACCCAGACCTACTGAGTCAGCATCTGCATTTTAACCAGGTCCCCAGACAATTTGTGTGTGGGTTCAAGTCTGAGAAGGGCTGCCGTAGAGTGTTTATGTTTCCACAGTCCTAGGCGTTCTGGAAGGATCGCTAAGAAACCAAAGACTGGTTGCTTCTGGGGAGAAGGACTGTATTGGGAATGGGGACTTTTGGCATGGGAAGGAAACTTTTCTCACTTTTCATTTTGGAATTTTCTGCAATGTTTGCGATTTTTAGCCTGCGCATCTATTTCATTAGTCATCCATACAAATAACAATAGCAACTATTTACAGAGCTCTTGTTGATCATGTGGCATCTGCTAAGCATAGCTGGCAGGACTGCTATGAAGGTTCACGGGAAAATCGTGGGCATTGAGTTTCCCTTGACCTGGCCCCACTCAAGTCACCTTTCTGCCTGAGCTCAGACTATTCTGACCTTTGCGAAATGTGACTCTGAGAAAGTGGCTGACCTCCCTGCAGTTGTAAACCAGGATCTGTTCACATTCCTACCCTGGCATACCACTAGAAGCCAGGGCACCTTTATTTAGGAAAACTTGTTTTGAGAGAGATGTACAGAGAGACCTTTGACACTAAATTACACTCAGAAATTGGCCAGACTACATTTTGAATCGGTCGGGTTCCTAAAAGTATTTATCAACCATTGGAGCCAAGATCTCCGAAGGCCAGGGGTGGGGGGGGGAATGTGATAAGAAAGATAAAATTGCAGTGACATACGTTAAGTGTATGAGGGCTCTGAAACAGGTTGGCTCACAATTTCTTGGCATTTGTTGTGTATATACAGCATGTAATTTACCAAAATAGCAGAGAACATTTATTTCACATAATTTTGCTATTTAAAGAAGAGAAGAGCTCGAGGAGATAGCTGTCAACTTAAAGGTCTTGTTTGTACCATCATGTAACTCGCTCCAGTACCTTAAATTAGGGTCTGAGACTCCGTTAGGGTATTTTAGATAAGAAAGTGTCTTCTCTTTTCATCTGAGCTTCTGGGCTTTGATCCTCTGAGTTGATGAATCTACCAGACCAAAAAGGAAGCTTACTCCTAACTGATTTTCACAGGGTGGCAGCTAGTGTCCTGTCATGAAGAGAGGTGGTCTGCCCCAGGGGAGAAGAGAGTCCAACTCTGGCACACAGACTGACCTGGGTTTGGATCCCCTGTCATACCACTCCATTGCTGTGTGACCCCGGCTAGGTTACTTTACTTCTCTGAGTCTTGGATGGAGATGGTAATGGCCACCTCACAAGGTTGCCATGGAGACGAAAGGCATCAATATAGACAGAGTATCTCACAGAGCCTGGCACAATCATCCAGTATTTCAGTGTTTACCGAGTGAGCACTGACTGTGTGCTGAGTGCTGGGATAGATACAAAGGGAACAAAATAATAGATGTGGTCCTTGCCCTCATGGGGCCGGTGCTCTAGTTGGGGAGATGGTAAACAAAGAAATTATAATACATTTGCACATGCATCGATCTTGAGAAGGAAACAAAAGGGGTGCCAAGATAAAGAACAATTGGAAGAAGGAGGAGTCAGAGTAGACCTCCCTAAGGAGGCTGAGATCCAGAGGTCAAGGAGCATGGTGCAGAGGTGGGGGGGGCAGGGAGGGTGGCTGATGCAAAGGCCCAGAGGCAGGACCAAGGTATGGAGGTCGGAGAGATGGGCTGGATCACTCAGAGCTCTGCACACTACAGTGAGAAATTTCCACGTTCTCCTGAGACCAAGGGGATGCCATTGAAAGTTTTCAAGCAGGCAGGAGAGGGTGGAAGATGATCAGAGTTGGCTTTGAGGAGATCACTCATCAGGCACATGTTTCCACAAAAGGAGGAAGAGATCGTGGAGAGTGTTTTAAAATACAGGTTTTATTATTTGTTAGGTATAGCAAGGCCAACAGGTCAAGGGACGACTGCCGGGGGGAAAAATACACCCTGTTATACTCCCAGATCAGAAGAGGAGCCTGCCACACCTCAGGCACGATATGGGGAAGTACCTGAGTGGGTGAAAATGCCTTTAAAGGTGGCCCAGGCACCCCTTCGGTCTCAGGAAAGTAAATATGTTGCCTAAGAGCATACACGAGGGCATCTGATTCACATACAGATCTATATAATTCTTGAAGGCAGCCAGAGAAGAGTTTGACTGGGGCTGTAAAGCTACTGTCTGGGCCAGCAGACCCTGGGATGATCTTCCCTAAAACCTAAGATCACCCAAGCAATGGCTTCTTTGCAAGGGGACCTTCTTTATTTGGCCTCTAGATTGTTCCCCTTAAGTCACTAAAACACGTATCCCTAGAGGTGAGGCTGGCTGGCATGTGTTTGAAATGATGGGGTGTGAACCGCTTTGAGCTTGATGTTTTAAAAGGTTTTGGTGGGTTGACCTTGAGGATCCTTAGGCTATTGAAATAACCGCTTTTTTTTGCCTGCGAAGTGACTGATATTGAACCCCCATCTCTCCTCCTTGGCCAGGAATCTCCCCCTTTGGGGAACATTTTCTTAGTGTTTTGGAAAGGAGGCCATGGCTTCTAGGTGATGTTGGAGGTTAAGGGAAACTCTAGGGAGGAGGAAGCCAAATAATGTGAGCACTGTTTATTGAGCCCTTACCTGGAGCCAGGTACTGTGCTAAGAGTTTCCCAATGACCACTCTCCTGATCTTCACAACAGCCGTGCCATTATCTTGACTTTACGGAGGAACACCCATCCTTGGGGAGATCAAGTCACTAGCCCAAGGCCACCCAGATGTTTGAACCCAGGTCTGCCTGCCTCAGAGCCCACACTTTCAGCCATGCTGTTGATTAAGCCCAGGAGAAGTCAGTGGGAGAGTCATTGAGGTAATGGACTTAAGTTTAATCTTGAAGACAAAGTTTGTAGGAAAGAAGGGAGAGAGAAAGTGGATGGGGCAAACACAGGATAAAGTTCCAACTTATTGTCACAGACTACAGGGCCCCGTATGGCCTGGTCCCTGCCATTCTCTGCAGCCTCCCTCAAGCTACTAGTTTCGTATCCTCCCTCCACTGGCCTGATTTTGAGACTCAACACTTCTATCCTACTTCACTGCTTTTGTCTATACAGTTCCCTTTGTCCATAATACTCCTCATCTCATCTCTTTCCTTGGATGACTCCTACACATTTCTGGGGGCTCAAATGTAATGTCACTTCCTCGAGGAAACCTTCACCGATCCTCCCACTCCCCCATCTAGAACTAGTCTCATGGCACCCTGCACTTGTTCTTTGCAGCCCTTAAAGCAATTCTCAAAATTATTGGGCAATGATATGTGTTCAATGTCTGCCTCTCCCAGCAGCAGTCCAGTGCTGTCCGACAGAATTTTCCACGGTTATGGAAATGTTTTAGACCTGTGCTGTCCAGTATGGTAGCCACGAGCCACAGGCAGCTATCGAGCACTCAAAATGTGGTTAGTGCAACTGAGAAAATGATTTTTCAAATTTCATGTATTTTATTTATCAATTACATTTTATATTGTATATTATACTATAGAAATGATCTTATATCCAAATTACATAATTTAAGTTTAAATTTAAATAACCAGATATGGCTACTGACGACCATATTGGACATTGCAGCTCCAGACTGGGACTTCCTTGAGGGCAAGAAACCACGTCTCTCTTATTCAGTTGTAGAGTCCCTTGTACCTAGGATGGTGCCCAAATGAATAAAATGAATCAATCAATCAACCAATCAACCACTGGAGTCTGCAAAAGTTGCTTTCAAGAAGTTATCCTAGAAAGGATAGACCCAGAGAAGTCTGACTTGCACAAGGTCACACAATAAGGCCGAACTAGATACAAAATCTTAGCCTCCGAATCTCCTATACATGGTGCTGTGTCTGAATGGACGGCAGGTGAAAGGCAGAAGTTTTTGGGGGCCTAGAATAAACCATCCTAGAACCGTGTGAAGGAGCTTCCAAATGCAAGGAGGGACTGTTTTCTTAGACACCCTCAGCCCCTTTCCCCCTCCCTGAACCCTGTAAACTACTTAGTGGCTTATAGTCTATTAACACTTGGCTTCCCACAGGACTGAGTCCATTCCAAAGTCCACTCTTGCCAACCCTCTACAAGGCATTCTGATTTTTTTAAAAAACCGTATTGCTCTCAGGAAATCTGTTGCCTGCAATCTGTGCACAATATACACAGGGTGTGGTTTAAAAAACATCTAAGTCGTGATTTGTAACCCACTCAGGTTCACGTGGCTGTTCCTTTGACTTCGCTCCTTTTTATAAATAGAAGTCAACACGTTTCAGGGCTAATTTTGACTTCACCCAAATTGTAGATTGAAATGTTGAAGATTCCAGCATAGGGAGCCTATATATATTTTTATAAATGAGTTTTCAAGATGTAATAATAATATTAGTTAATATATATGTCGAATGCTTTGTGTCTTCCAGACATTTGGTACACATTATCTCACTTGACCATTACAGTAACTCTGTGAATCAAGGACTATTGTGAGCCCCATTTTAGGGTGAGGGGAACTCAATCTCAGAAAGGTTAAGTCACTTGCTCAAAGTCAAATAACCAGAAAGTGGCAAAGCCGGGGTCTGAAGTCAAGTCTGTCTTACTCCAGAGTTAATGCTCTTAGCCAGTACACAGTTTGGCCTTGCTAATAGATACTGCATGTATTTATGTGTTAAAGTATCAGAGAGAATAACCAAGAAACCTAACCTGTGGGTTGGGAAGAGAGAGACTACTTTTTATTCTTGCACTTCTTTTTGAACTTTATTTACCCTGTGTATAGATTATATTAGTACATACATTAGTATAAAAAACTAAATAATTTTTAAATTTAAATAAAAACCTCATCATTTTTACCTTCTTTTTCATTAAGGAAGGAATTGTCCCAATGGTGTCATGTCTATACCTGAATAGATTAAATATACATGAATCTTTGAATAATCTGCGAAGTTCACATGCTCTGACATTATTTGAAAATTTATCTCAGTAAACTGCAGTTCCAATATGTATTGTATTCTTATTCTGAGCACCAGATTTCTATTCCACTTTCTGAATTATTTTTTTATTTTGAGATAATAGGGTTTTTTTGAACATATTTATTTTCAACAAAAGTGGTATGTTTCCCTCGAAAGACTTACACTCAGATATGTATATTTTTATGTATTCATACATCGACCTCTGGATATTATAACTGAGCATCCTTTGGCATTTGTGAAATAATGCTGATTACATAAGATATGCTATTTGTGGATCAATTAATAAAAACTTGAAAGTAAAATTTATTTAAAATTTTGAAATGAAAATTAATTTTACACTGATTGAGAAGTAAACATTAACAATACCCTTCAGTATTCAGAGCCTCAGAGAGCTGTATCAGTCACACTAAAAGTCACTTGGGAGAATTTCTCCGTGGCTTGGAGAGGAAAAAAAAATTTAAGTCAAGAAAATACACGTACACTAACAATGATGTATCCTTTACAACAAATCCAAACAGTGTCTACTTTCACCATGCAAATGGCTAGTGCTTCTAAAAATTAAAACAAAAATCCCCATTAATGGCCCTTCTCATAGTCTTGGGATTTGCTTAACAATTCACCACCAGCTTGTAGTCGGAGAAATCCGTAAACCCCTCCACAAGGCCCCTATCCTTTCTGTGGCTTGGTTGTATTTCTCCAAGATTCTCAGAGCAAATTTGATCTCCATTAAAAATTCTCATCCTCTAGCTTTGTATTCCTGATGTTCTCAAGGATAGCCATCGACAGAGTCTCACTCTAGCTAGCTGTTACAAAAACCTTTCATTCAGAAGAAGGCAAGAGGTTTCAGCCCTCTCATTCACACACTTCATAAACAACAAGCCTTTGCTCCAGCCTCCCCTCTAGGAAGGTATTCCGGCTTTTTAGAAACCACTTTGCAACAGCAGAACCATTCCCTTCCAAAGGACCTTGCAGAAAAATTAGGAGTTTCACAGCATAGGAGAAAAGGCTGGGAAAAACCGATGTCATTGCATGGACTCATCAATTCAGTCCACATTTCAAAACAGCAGCTAATGCTTTCTTAAAACACAGACCTCAAAAATCCCTTTAGGATTGCGAGCAATTAAAAGGGAAAACATAACACCCCTAGCTCCCCATAAGATTCTGACGGATCTGAAAAATAGAACTGAGTCAGAGATACAGAGGCTGGACTGCTGGAATAGGAAAATGGCTTGTCTCCTCGGGGCCTAATTCTTTCCTCTCCAACAGTTCCTTTTACATTCAAGAAGCCATGCAGAGATGCCCCCCTGCAGGTTTTCATTTTTTAAAGGAAAGCCTGTCTGCCTCACCCTCGCCCCCATGATACTCACGGCAGCTGCCTTAGCTGGAATAAGTCCTCCTCCATGTCCGCGCTGCGCCAGGACGAGCCCTTTTCATGGCCCTTACATGGTGTTGGTGGATGACGAGCGGTAGGGGTTTCAGCACCGGGGTGCTGGACAGCTCCCGCGCCGCTTCCTCCCTCGGCGGCAGCTGTTCGGGGGAGGGAGCCGCCGGGGACCAGCCCACGAGACAAAGCCGCCGCCGCCAGGAGAGTGGGCGGAGAGGAGGAGGCGGAGGGCAGAGCGAGCGGCGCGGGGAGAGGGGGCGGGGAGAGCCCTTCTGGTTAGAGGAATTTACAGGCTCTCTGTGGTTGGCGATGTTTTACTGGGTGCCTATAGGGCACAACAGCCTGTGAAATGGCTGTCGAGGTACCAATGAGCACTCTTTGGTTGACGACGCCTCTCCAAATGTTTATTTGTAGGGATTCATTAATGTTGTTATCAGTGTAATATTCTTGAAACCCAGGCTGGTATAGCAAATGAAGGGAATGAAAATTTCAAAGACATAGGCATGGATTAAAATACTGTTAATTGAGCACCTACTGTGTGCCAGGCACTGTAATAGGCACTGGGCATATGCAAGACAAGTTAGACATGCCATTGTCATCATGGAGCTGTCTAATGAAATTAATCAAGAAAAAACAATGTAAGTTGAGTATGAGAAGGCAAAGATCATTCATTCATTCATTCAGCAAACAAGCATTATTGAGTGATTCCTACAGCCCTGACAGTGGGGAATCAAAGATTAATAAAACCAAATCCCTGCTTTCAAAATCCTCCCTATCTATGGTTTCCCCATCCTCTTCCAGCTACATTGTCTATCCTCTTTAGAACGTAAGCTCCGAAAAGGTTTGCTGATGTACCCCAAGGGCCTAGAACAATAAAACTTTATTTATGGACATTGAAATTGGAATTTAATATCCCTCACTAAACTCAATCCCAGGGCTTTGCATGGTGTACACTCAATACATGCCTGTTAAACTGAAAACAAACTGATCTTTCATTTCGGGTGAGTAGGGATTCAGTATCTATTTTAAGCCATGGAGAGCAAGGGTAATGATTTCTATTAGAGCTGGCAAGTTGGGGGTCCATTGGTAGTGTGTCCAACTCGTCCTGATTTGCCCAGGACCTTGAGCTTTAGCGCTGAAATTTCCAAGTCCTGGGAAGCCCTAAGTCCCAGGCAAGCCTTGACAGTTGGTTACTCGACAACCATAAGCCAGATCCACAGAGAGATGTGTTTTGAGTAGCCTGAAGGGTTAACAAGAATACTTTTAAGTGTAAAGATTCAAAACTATGAGACTCTTAGGAGCAAGCATAGGAGCAGATCCTTGTGACCTTGAGTTAGGCAGTGGTTTCTTAGACACGACATCAAAAGCACAAGTGACAAAAGAAAAATTTAGATACATTGGACTGGATCAAAGTTAAAAGCTTTTCTGCCTCAAAGGATGCCATCAAGAAAGTGAAAAGACAACCCACAGCATGGGAAAAAATACTTGCAAATCATATACCTAATGAGAGACTTACTTCAAACAATATAAAGCACTCTTACAGCTCAATAATAAAAAGACAAATAATGTAATTTAAAAATGGACAAATAATATGAATAGACATTTCTGCAAAGAAGATGTGTGACTAGCTGGGGCACCTGGGTGGCTCAGTTGGTTAAGTGTCTGACTCTTGATTTCGGCTCAGGTCCTGATCTCAGTTCAGGTCCTGATCCCAGAGTTGTGAGATCTAGCCCCACACAGGGCTCTGCCCTCAGCGGGAAGTATGCTTGAGATTCTCTCCCTCTTCCTTTCCCCCCTCCCCCAGCACATGCTCTCTCTCTCTCTCTCTCCCTCTCAAATAAATCAAATCTTTTAAAAAAAGTGTGTGACTAGCCAATAAGCCCTTGAAAAAATGCTTAACATCATTAATCATTAGGGAAATGCAAATCAAAACAACAATGAAATACCACTTCATACCCACTGGAATGGCTAGAATTAAAAAGACAGATGATAACTAGTATTGGTGAGGATGTAGACTGGACATTCCCCTCATATGCAGCTGCTGGGAATGTAAAATGGTGCAGCTGCTATAGAAAACAGTTGGGTAATTTCTCAAAAATCTAAACACAGAGTTACCTCATGACCCAGCAATACCACTTGTAGGTATATACCCAAAAGAAATGAAAACACGGCATGCACAAAATTTGTACACAATGTTCATAGCATCATTATTCATAATATCAAAAAGTGGAAACAGTCAAAAGTTCATCAAGTGATCATCAAATTATACACTTAAAAAGAGTGAATTGGAGACACCTGAGTGGCTCAGTCAGTTGAACGTCCAACTCTTGATTTCAGCTCAGATCATGATCTCGGAGTTGTGAGTTCCAGCCCCACACAGGGCTCCGGGCTCAGCACTGAGTCTGCTTGAGATTCTCTCCTTTCCTTTCCCTCTGCTCCTCCCCCTGCTCATGCTGTCTCTCTCTCCGTCCCTCTCTTTCTCTCTCTCCCAAATATATAAAATCTTAAAAAAAACCAAAAACCCGAAACAAATAAAAAGAGTGAATTGTGTGGTATGTCATTATACCTCAATAGAGCTGTTCCTTTTTAAGAAAAATAAAAACTTTTAATAATTTTTAATAATAAATACTAAAATTTGACTTCCAACTTTTTTCAACATTTAAACAGAGAGGTTTCACATAACAGGATTATCAACTTCTTGGGGAAGAGGGACGCAGTGTTCCTCCACCCGGTCTTCTTTTCCCTCTGGCGACTAGGAAGTCAGGCCTCCAAGGAGCCTGCCCAGCATTAGCAAGGCTACAACAAGCTTCACACATTTAGCTTCCCTCACTGCCCTCTAGAGACTTTTGAGGTACTCCTGAAAACTGGGAGAATAGTCCTTGGTGCATAATAAGTATTTAAAAAATCCTAAAGAATTAATGTTTTCTCTTCTTTCTTAGAAATATGGTTACATTTTTCTAAAGCAGTGGTTTCCGCCTTTGAGTGTGAGTGAGCCTCCCCCAGAGGCTTGTTAGTATGCAGATGGTTGGGTACCACCCCCAGAGTTTCTAATTCAGCAGGTCTGGGGTGAGGCCCGAGAGTTTCCATTTCTAACAGGTTCCCAAATGATGCTGATGCTGTTGGTCTAGGGACCACACTGAGAACCCGTGTTCTAAAGTTCTACCTGGATGAGATTACCAGCCAAGAAAAATACGACCCATGTTTGTTTATACCTCTGATCTGTGAGGCATCCTTGAGCAGATATGAATATTATAAAGGCAGTTACTTCCAGCTAACCACATTATCCATCTGTCCGGGAAATGGGGGCATGCCAAAAGCCAGATGGGTTTTATTTCACATCAGAGTAATGCATCATGATCTCTTCTCAGAGATTCTTAAAACGAAATCTATAGGGGCTGGAATAAAGATGACAAGCCACGCCGTAGCCTGAAATACTGAATATACATTTACGTGCTATGAACAAGTGATTCTGTCAACTGTGTTCTGAACCCTATTATTATTAAGACAATATTCCACCAGTTATAAAATGGCACCTAATTTTTTAAAAGGAAGCCTGTGGATTTAAATTCATAAAGAGGTTTGTCTTTTTTTTTCCTTTGGAACTGAAATTGGATAAAAAACCAAAAGGGGCAAATAAGCCTTTGGTGGTAGATCCCCGCTCTGCTAGCCATGCTGGTAGGATGGCATTTCCACCTGGAGTCATTCCCAGGTCCCTGGCGTCGTGCTGGGAGCTGTTAATTACCTACTGACTTTACCCAGGAGCCAGTAGAAAGGGGAGGCTTGGCTCTTCCTACCCTTGTATACAGAAAACCTGCCTAGTTTTCCTGAGTAGGGAAAAGCCCAGCTCTCCTTCCTGTGTTTCTCTTTTACTTTTCAAACTACTACCACGTTCACTGCGCTTCTGTTACCAGATTTCTCATAGCGTGATTTCCCACACCAAGCAATTGTCTGTAACACCAGCTGGATGTCTTAGAATTTAACTCAACCCTGACACCATTTACCTGGAGATAATGTCAGATCCTACAGGTTAAGGGCTCAATCCCGTAAGACTGCTTCGACCTCACTACAGATAACAATCACAATTAGGTTACCCACAACTTCTGTCCAATTTGGCTACAGACTGGAGGTTCCCATGACCCTTCCTCGGGTTCAATTAATTTGCTAGAGTGACTCACAGAACTCAGGGAAACAATTCCTTGTATGTATCAGTTTATTAAAGCATATGATAAAGAATACAAATGGGGGCGCCTGGGTGGCACAGCGGTTAAGCGTCTGCCTTCGGCTCAGGGCGTGATCCCGGCGATATGGGATCGAGCCCCACATCAGGCTCCTCTGCTGTGAGCCTGCTTCTTCCTCTCCCACTCCCCCTGCTTGTGTTCCCTCTCTCGCTGGCTGTCTCTATCTCTGTCAGATAAATAAATAAAATCTTAAAAAAAAAAAGAATACAGATGAACAGCCAGATGAATAAATACATAGGGTGACGACTGGGAAGGTCCCAAATGTGCAGGAGCTTCTGTCCCTATGGAATTGGGGTCCATTGGCCAACCCAGAAGCTCTCCAAACCCCTACTGTTGGGGTTTTATGGAGGCTTCCTCATATAGGCATGATCAATTATTAACTCCATTTCTAGCCCCTTTCCCCTCTCCAGAGGATGGGAGATAGAGCTGAACATTCCAACCTTCTAATCATGGCGTGGTCTTTCTGGTGACCAGCTCCCATCCAGAGCCATCCAGAGCCCATTCAGAATCACTTCAATAGAATGAAAGATGCTGCTAGTGCTATTATCACATAGGAAATCACAAAGGTTTCAGGAGCCTTGTGCCAAGAAACTGGCGGCAGATACAAACGCTTTGGAAAACTATCTGGCAGTTTCTTGAAGCAATGTGCTAAGATCTTACAGGACTACTGTTTGAATAGGAGTGGGTGACTTTGAATGCCATTCTTTTTTTTTTTTTAAAGATTTTATTTATTTATTTGACAGAGATAGACACCCAGTGAGAGAGGGAACACAAGCAGGGGGAGTGGGAGAGGAAGAAGCAGGCTCACAGCAGAGGAGCCTGATGTGGGGCTCGATCCCAGAACGCCGGGATCACACCCTGAGCCGAAGGCAGACGCTTAACTGCTCTGCCACCCAGGCGCCCCTTGAATGCCATACTTACCGGGGAGAAACAAAGAAAGGATTCCAGTCACTGTTTGACAAGACATAAATTTATCAAATAGGAGGAAGTGTACACAATTAACTATATCCAATTTCTAAAAAGCCTATAGGGGCTTGCTAGTTTAAGGAAGTAAATATACACAATATATGAACTGATCAGTCATATAAATTAGGTCGTGATTACTGCAGTTGCCTTTTGCAAATTATTTTTATAAAGGACTTACATTGAAGAGCTACCTAGAAAGGGTTAAATGTGGGCTCAATATTGTCAGGCTCTAAGGTAAGAGGAGCTTAAAAGCTGAGTTTTAGGATTTCTCTGGAGACTGAACATCAACCAGGATATGAGTTACAAAGGTTGAAATAATTCAGAACTACTGCTTACAGAAAGACAAAATCATACATATATTCTTCTCTTAAAAATTGGTTTTCTAGGGTTGCCTGGGTGGCTCAGTCGGTTAAGCATCTGCCTTCAGCTCAGGTCATGATCCCAGGGTCTTGGGATCGAAGGTCATGACCCAGGGTCCTGGGATGGAGCCATGTATCAGGCTCCCGGCTCATCAGGGGTCTGCTTCTCCCTCTCCCTCTGTTCTCTCTCTCTCTCAAGTAAATAAATAAAATATTTTTTAAAAATTGTTTTTCTAATTGTAAAAGAAATAAATGATCATTATAGAAATTCAGATAACATGCAAAAGCATTCAGAAGAAAATAAAAATTATTACTATATACCACAAAGAGATAACGAGAGCTGCCACTTTGGGACTATATCCTTCTGGTCATTTTTTGATGCTGGGACACCCATACATAAATACCTTTTGTAAATTTGAGATTATATTTATCTTATGGAGGCTTGCTTTTTTCATTTTTCACAAGCTTCTAATGAACATTTCTGACCAAAAGGAATGTCAATTTTGATACTGTTTCCCCTATGTTTTTCAGGTTTTAAATTTTTAATTATTTTTTGAATAAATAATGCATGCCCATGGTACAAAATTCACAAAGGACAAAAGGATGTCTTTCCCTGTTCTCAGTAACATAATTTCCTTACAAGAGGCAACCAGTGTTCCCAGTTTCTTGATTATCT
This sequence comes from Ailuropoda melanoleuca, assembly GCF_002007445.2. Taxonomy (NCBI): domain Eukaryota; kingdom Metazoa; phylum Chordata; class Mammalia; order Carnivora; family Ursidae; genus Ailuropoda; species Ailuropoda melanoleuca. Next base: position 17,130,753 of record NC_048229.1, read on the forward strand.
CTATATTTATAAACACTTAATTTTTATTCTCTCCCACAAATAACAGTATTCCATTTCACTGCCCTACACCTTACTGTTTTCTCTCAAAGTCTTAGAATCTTAGAATCTTCCTTGTCAGTCCACAAAGAGCTGGTTCATTATTTTCACAATACACAGTACTCTCCTGCGTGGGGTTACTATAATTTTGCTGAGTATTTAGATTGCATCCAATCTTTTAGTATTAGCAACAAGACTGCAATAAATATCTTTATTCTTATGTCTAATAAATATTTAGGTCAAGAATACACAGATTTTTAATTTTTCTAAGTAGTTCAAATTGCCTTGGATGGAGATACTCATTTATGCTCCCACAGGGATCCCCAAGATTGCCTGTTTCCTCATATAATTGCCATCACTGTGTGTTATTGTATTTTTCATGCTTTCAATCTGATATACATTCAATCAGAGAAAGAGAGAGACACAGAGACTCATTTTTAGCGTATTGGCTTATGATTCTGGAAGTTAGCAAGTCCAAAATATTCAGGGTGGGCCAGCAAGGCAGAGACCTAGAGAAGAGCCAATATTAAAGTTCAAGTCTGAAGGCCATCTGCTAGCAGAATTCCTGCTTGCTTGGGGGACATCAGTCTCTTTGTTCTATTCAGACCCTCAACTGATTGGATGAGACCCACCCACATTAGGGAGGACAATCTATTTTACTCAAAGTCTACAGATTTAAATATTACTCTCACCCAAACATCCGGAATAATGTTTGACCAAATATCTGGGCACCATGACCCAACCAAGTTAACATATAAAATAAACCATCACATCCAGGGGAAAAGATGAATTGCTTAAGTTCACACAGCTGGCCAGATGGGAGTTTTGGTCTATATCTAGAACCAAGGATCTCTTCATTTAAGCCCAGTTCAGACCTGTGGTTTTAATACTAGTAACGCTTACATTTGGTTCCCCAGAGGGTCCAGTTTAAGCAGAGAAACCCTTTTCACCTCTGCTAAACAGTTAGAAATCTGAGCTAGTGCTTTTCCTTCACCCCATCCCCTTCTGGTCCTGGAGTCAACTCATAAACTCATCCGGGGAGGAGGGAGAACTAGCTTCAAAGACGTGTTGCTGACACGATGAGGGCCAACTGTGTGATCAGAGGACATCTGGGAAAAACATAACAGAAGAATGCAGGAGAGTCCTGGAGTGCTGTTTGAGGCAGAATTAACCCATTTTTGAGCCATTTTGTTGTTATTATGTTTTTTTGTTTTTTGGGTTTTTTTTTTGTGGGGGGGTGTCTACGAAACAACCATGTAAGAAAAAAAAAATAACAAAATTTTGCTAAAGCTTGTATCCTTCTGTTTTTATTTTCTCTGCCTGGAAATAAAAGCAAGTGTTTCATACACGTGAAAGGATCTTCTTGTGTTTCCAGAACGGACATGTAGGCCCAAAGCTGAGGAAAAAACGCACCGAGTGTTACATAATCTAAGTTCAGGGAGTTGCCAGCCAGCGCTAGCCACTGGGGCCAGTCCTGCCCTCGGGATTTACTGAGAGGGGTTGGGTCGATGTGGCTTTTGAGAAGAGGAGTACCCGGCTCTCTACTAGTGAGAACACCCCAAGGAAAAGTCTGTGTCAAACCCTGCAACAAGTTCTAAAAACTGGAAAGGAATTCGATGCTTTTTTTCATAGTTTACCTATCTGTTAGGAAAATATAGCACAATGATAACTTTTAAAAATATTAAAAAGACGCCTAACTGGATTCTAGATCTTTCTTGTGGCTTTGTGTGACAATATGATTACAATTTCTGAGGTCTGTCTTCTGAGACACAGGGTTGCTAGGAGAGGGGGTGGGAAAGGTATTCAGAGCTGGACTTCTCCTCTCTCTCCAGGTCACTCCTTCCCCTGGAGTCTGGGAGAAGACTTTTTTTTTTTTTAAGATTTTATTTATTTATTTGACAGAGAGAAAGACAGCCAGCGAGAGAGGGAACACAAGCAGGGGGAGTGGGAGAGGGAGAAGCAGGCTCCCAACAGAGAAGGGAGCCCGATGCAGGGATAGATGCAGGGCTTGATCCCAGGACCCTGGGATCAGGCCCTGAGCCGAAGGCAGATGCTTAAGGACTGAGCCCCCCAGGTGCCCCAAGGGTGAAGACTTTTGAATCACCTTTGAGTTTTAAATTCAAAAATAAACAGGACAGTGATTTAAATACTGAAATGAGACAGATCTTTGAAAGTAGCTACATAGTTGCGTTATTTAGGGACCTACCCCATGATGTGAAAGGAGGAGATCCGACTTAGTATGGGTGGGGGCAGTTGGAAAAATACTGCTTCAGGTTTTTATCCCATGGAATTTAGGATCTCAAATAAACCATTTCCCTGCAAAATAATCCCTGAAGGTTGCCAAAGACTCTGACAGATGACCTTGTAATCTCCCAGGATGCTGCAAATCCTTGATCCGTCTGATGGATGTTAGAGCAGGCACGGCCTTGTTCCTGGCAGCAGCTATCATCATAAATTAGTAATATATCTTTACTTTTAAGAACTTCGATTAGTCAATGACAGCCACACCCCTACTGGTTAGAGGAGCAGCAAGGACCAGGCGGTAGGCATTGTTAACTTCATGGAATGTGGAGTACAGATCTTTCTTATATGGGGCTACATTCCCATAAACCCATCACAGATTAAAAATATCCCAAGTCGAGGGGTGCCTGGGTGGCTCAGTCATTAAGCATCTGCCTTCGGCTCAGGGCATGATCCCGGGGTCCTGGGATTGAGCCCCACATCGGGCTCCTCCACTGGGAACCTGCTTCTTCCTCTCCCACTCCCCCTGCTTGTGTTCCCTCTCTCGCTGGCTGTCTCTGTCAAATAAATAAATAAAATCTTTAAAAAAAAGAAAAGAAAATATCCCAAGTCGAAAGTGCATTGAACACACCTGCCCTACTGAACATTGCAGCTTAGCCTAGCCTACCTTAAATGGACTCAGAACACTTATGTTAGCCTGCAGCTGGGCAAAATCATCTAACACAAAGCCTATTTTATAATAAAGTGTTGATTCTCCTAATTTAATTGAGTACTTTACTGAAAGTGAGAAGCAGAATGGTTGTACGGGTGCAGAATGGCTGTAAATGTATTGTTGTTTACCCTTTTGGTCGCCAGGCTGACTGGGAACTATGGCTGGCTGCCGTTGCCCGGCATCACGAGAGAGCATTGAACTGCGTATTGCAGCACAGGAAAAGATCAAAATGCAAAATTTGAAACAAGGTTTCGACTGAATGCACGTAGTTTTCACACCATTGTAACGTCAGAATATTGTCAGATCATCGTAAGTTGGGGGACTGTCTGTACTATTATTACTCAGGGAGTCATTGGAAGAATTAAATTGAGATAAGGCATATAAAATGGTCAAAAACCTGTGAATTGATTGACTATACTCTGTACATGCTAATTACTTAAGGTAGTCTGGTATGTAGACTTCTGAGCATACGTCTCCGTTGGAATGGCGAATATTCATTAGGCTACGGTAGCAGTTCTCAGGACCCCATTTTAAGGACCTTCTCGGGGTTATTGAGGTCAAAACTATTTTCATAATAACACTAAAACTTTTTTTATTTGCCTTTTCCACTGTCACTCATTCATGAGTGTACCCTGGAGTTTTCCAGAGGTGAGGTCACAGCTTCAACGTCAAATGGAACGTATGCTTTGGTATTCTTGGATTTTAAAACTTTTCTCAGCCTTGATCAATGATTGCCAAGGACTGGAGGTGGGTGGAGGAGTGAACAAAGGGACAGGCGGTAATTTTATTTGGGGTGGGGGTGAAGGTGCTCTGTCTTGTTTGTGGTAGTGGTTACGAGACTATGCATTTGCCAAAATTCACAGAACCAAATATAGGTGAATCTTATTGTGTAAATGATATTTCAGGTAAAAAACCCCAAAATTATTTCTCGATTTTAATTTCTAATAGCCTAAATGTACTTAGATATAACCCACATAAACAAAAGATCTCAGTAATTTTTAAGCGTACCAAAGCGTCCTGAGACCAAAAACTTTGAGAACCACTGAGCTCTAAAGCATTGATTTCTTTACTAAAGCAGGTGCGATCACTTGCTCTGGAGTTGGGGAGAGTGATTAAAAGGGAGTGCAAATTCTCTCTGGCTCTAAGGTTCTAGAAGCTGTGTTGTCCAACGTGGCAGCCACTGGCCACGTGCGGCTGTTAAGCGCATGAAAAGCACCTGGTTCAAATAGAAATGTACTTCGTACAAAAAAAAAAGTAAATGATCTTGTTAAAAACTTTTATAAAGAAATGACAATATTTTGGACATAGCAGGTCAAGTAAAAGCTATTGTTAATATTAATTTCATCTTTTTTTTTTTAACTTTCACGTGGCTATTAGAAAATTAAAAAATGTGGCCTCCGTTATATTTCTACGGGGACGGCGCTATTCTGGAGACACACAGACTTTCCTGCCAATCTCGTTTCCACCACTTGCAAACTACTTACTACCTCCTGTGAAGCGTGAGTCACGTTAAGGTTGGTGTGAAGGTTGAAGGTGATTAATGCATGTGACGTACTTAGCAATGCACGTAAGTAAACAGTAAGTTCGGCGGCTACTACCGAAGGCCTCCATCTCTCTTACTGATGCCGTCAGAGATAGGGCCGGCGTGCTCATTAAAGGCCCTTCCCCTGCGACCTATTTACACTCTGACGACAATAATAACTAAGGGTGGCCGAGGCCTGATCCCGCTTTCGGGCGGGACTGCCCTCTTCATAAAGAAAAAAAATTAAATTGGCTCCAGGAGCTGTAAGTGGGACATCTGTATTTAAAATACACCGAGCCAGAGCAAAAGTTGAACACCCAGCGGGCTGCGGGCCGCAGGGCCTCCCTTGGTAACCGACGCCGGCGCCGGTTGCTAAGCGGGAGAAGGGAAAACAAGGATGTGGTCCGTCGGCTCTTGTTCTCCGGCGGCAGCTGCTTCCGGTTCTCCGGGGAGCCGGTCCTTCGTCCTACCTTCCCCGGAGTAGCTGGGACTGCGGCTGCGGGTTCCGCTGCCTCGGGAGCCTTCGGAGCCCTTGGTCCAGCGAGGTGGTAGCGGAGGGGGCGGGGGCGGGTCTCCCGCGCGACCGCGATGCTGAGCTCCCGGGCTCAGGCGGCGATGACCGCGGCGGACCGGGCCATCCAGCGCTTCCTGCGGACCGGGGCGGCCGTCAGGTGAGCCTTGGGGGGCGGGGCGGCCCGAGAGGCCGGGGCCAGGGTCCCCAGCCTGGGCCTGCGGCGGCGGCCTTTCACGGCGCTGGCAGGAGCGAGCATTCCGAAGGCTTCTGCGTCGGGCTTGGTTGGAGGCCCAGACCCCGAAGCGGGACGGCGGATGGGCCTCCAGGCCCTCCAGTTCTTCGGCAACGCCAATTCTGTCAGCCGTCCCCAGTTCTGCTACCGCCCCAAATTCTCAGTGCCCTGCCCCCCACCTGCCAGTGCCTCCTCCAGCCCTGTCCTTGTCCCCAGAACTTCCAGACACCCTCAGGCTTGTCAAAGCCCCGAATTCTGCCAATGCCCCTGAGACCTCTCAGTGCCGCGCAGGCCTTTCAGGACCCGTTAATCCTTTCAGGGTACCGTAACCAGTCCTTCTGGGCCCCCCCAGTGATGTCATTCCCTGGGCCGCCAGCGTCCCCCAGTCTTTCCAAGCACCCCAGTCCTGCCGTGGTTCTCACAGCCCTTCAAACCGACCCAGGTCTGCTAGCCCTTCCCCCTTTTGTCAGTACCCCTATTCCTGTCATCCCCCCACCCCCCAGTTAAGCCAAGGATCCCTTATTCTGTGTGGGTCCTCAGTCTTATTAGTGAATCTCTGTCTTGCAAGGGTCCGGGAACAGATCAGGACCCCTTAACCTGTAAAGGCTTCCAGCCCTGTTAAGATCCCCCATTCCTGCTAGGAACCCCAATAGTATGGGCCCCCAATCCTGTCAGGGTCCCTATTTCCCTTCTTTTCTTCGTCCTCCCACGGGCTCCAGTCTTGAGAGCTAAACACTGCACCCCCATTACTGACCCTAAATGGCTGAGACCTGTTGCGCAGCCTAGCTCCTTTCTCTGGAACTGGAGCCGGTTTAACGAGCTTCTTATTCCAGGGCCGGGAGCCCTCAATGGCTCTCCTGTCCAGTGCCCCCATTCTGTAGATGGGAAACAGGCCTTGGGATGGCTTTGCCTGTGGCCCTACAGCTGACCTCACAGTAGAGCTGGGGGAGAAGACGTCTTTTTACTCCCAGACCTCACTGCTCTCCTTGTGTTGTCATTTTGCAGAGGAACGGGGGTTTCCAGAGTCACCAAATTTCACTGGGTTTTTTTTCCATACCTTCCTGAGGACCTGGGCAGGTCCTCTCTCCCACCCCTTCGACACTCTGTCCTTCAGTTTCCCTCACGAGGTTTGTGTTTTTAAGCACAAATGTGGCATGAGTTCAGATCCATGCCGCCTCACTCACTTTGACCAAGTTGGCTACATCTCTTCCACGAAGATGATAGGGGCGCTTGGGTGGCTCAGTCGGTTAAGCGTCTTCTTTCAGCTCAGGTCACGATCCCAGAGTCTGAATCCCCCAGCGGGCTTCCTGCTCAGCAGAGAGTCTGCTTCTCTCTCTCCCTCTGCCCCTCCCCCTGCTCGTGCCCTCTCTTTCTCAAATAAATAAAGAAAATCTTTAAAAAGAAAAGAAAATGAAAATGATACCAGAACCTACCTCTGTGGGATTGTTTTCAGGATGGGATAAGATTGTCACAGCGCCTGGCATAGAGTCTGCACCCTTACACGTTAGTGTTTGCTTAGCGGATTTAAAGCAGTTGCAAAGTGCTTTAGAATTTCAGCGATGGTTCTTTTTAATCTTTCCAAGCACTTTTGTTAATACACCTGTTGCGTGGAAGTCAGCACAATAATGCAGTAAGAAATTCAAGGATAATGTTCACGAATGAAATTGAGATGATAATACTTAATAATCGTAGCAGCTAACATTTATTAAGCCCTTAACTTTGCCTCCTCTGCTCCAGCGCTTATTCGATTCTCAGAACTCCATGAGCTAGGTCTCATGGTCGTCCCCATTGTACACGTGACAAAGCTGAGTCTGCGAAGGTGACATGATGCTCTAAGGAATAGCAGAGACAGAATCGAACCAGATTAATGCAGTGCCCCTTTCTTAACCAAGTTCTCTGTGTGTTCTATTGACTCTGTCTTCAGAGAACAAAGATTTATTTGGAATTCAGTTATCAGTTATGTATTATATTAGTTATGACATTAAGAAGATGTTGGTTGTTGTCGACGAGTTACGAGTATCACTAGTGACTCTTCACTGAGTGAATGTTGACTGGGCTGAGCTCAAAACAATATTCGTATGATCCAAATATTGGAGTAAGAATATATTACACATATGCATGTCAAACACATATGTACTGGTATATATTGCACATATATATTTATTCACACACATATCGTTTTTCTTATTTGGTGGAAATATATAACTTTGTATAAAAACAGAGTTTTAAATTGCTGAAGTGTCTTCATTTGTAGTAAAAGCATAACTTCAGTGCTTAAGTTAAGCCTCAGGTTAAGAAATTTTTAATTTAGTAAAGATTTAGAAGGTCATTTATGCTATTGTATGCCTCCTCTCTGTTTAATAATCCAAAAGATAAATTCATTTCTATATGTTTTCTCCAGTATCCAATCATTCAGTAAATACTATTAGGAACCTCTTAGGTGCCAGGCATGATCTAGAGACTTGGGATATGTCAGTGAGTAAAACAGACAAAGATCCCTGGCCATGGGGACTTTGCTCTCCAGTGAGGGACACAGATAATAACTGTAGTTAATAAGTGAATGTTATGGGAGAAGGTGGTAAAAAGAAAACTGCAGAACTGGGTGGAAGGGACCAGGAGTGCAGGTTCTCATTGTCAGTTAGAAGTGCAGGGGAGGTGAGAGAGAGCCATGCAGTGATCCGGGTGCAGTGTAGGGGGGGGCATTCCAGGCAAAGAGAGCGGCTGTGCAAAGGCCCTGAGGTAGCCAGTGTGGCACCCGCATGGGAGGCAGAGTAAGGGGAAAACCTTGGCTCCCCCTCTGAGTGAGATGGGGCTTCGGTAAATTTTAAATCCTAATGTCTGAACATGCTAAGTTTCAAGACATAATCCTGTACTGTATTATGACTTCAACTTGAAAGTTAGGCGTTTAGGGGGCGCTTGGGTAGTGCAGTCATTAAGCGTCTGCCCTCGGCTCAGGGCGTGATCCCCGTGTTCCGGGATCGAGTCCTACATTGGGCTCCTCCGCTGGGAGCCTGCTTCTTCCTCTCCCGCTCCCCCTGCTGTGTTCCCTCTCTCGCTGGCTGTCTCTCTGTCACATAAATAAATAAAATCTTAAAAAAAAAAAAAAAAAGAAAGTTAGGCATTTAGTGGGCCAGTCGCTTACTTGGATGAAACACTCTCTCTTCGTACTTGTATCTGTACTTATTCATGCTGCATTTGTGATGAGGGAAGACTGTAAACTGTAAATTTTCCTTTCTAGATATAAAGTCATGAAGAACTGGGGTGTCATAGGTGGAATTGCTGCAGCTCTTGCCGCGGGAATCTATGTGATTTGGGGTCCTATCACAGAAAGAAAGAAGCGTAGAAAAGGTAAGAATGAGGTCATTGCGTCATAGTCTGTAGACTTGACCCAACCCTTTACTGTCCCAAAACAGTACCAAAAGGGGAGGGCGTTTTTTTTTGTTCTCTTATATCTCCGGTTTTTGGACAGTACTTTCTTTTAAGCAGAAATTAATTTTAATGGCTCATTATTTTAGACCTTAAAGTGCAAAGATTTCTGTTCCTCCCCCTCTAAAATCTCGAGTGTGAGACATGCTATGTCATGAAGAAGTTCACGTGGCTTAATTGTCTGACCATTCTCCTTCGTATGGTGCTTGTGTTATTCCGTAGTACGGCTCACTGACTGTGTGATGCGTTTGTGGCTTCACTGACTAGCTGCTCATCAGCTAGTAAGAGTTTCCAGTTAGCGTCCTGAATACAAAATTCTATTTCCTTATTTTAAAACATGTCCCCTTTCGTAAATGCTACTCTCCTGATGCTGATTAAAGTTCAGCCACAACAAGCGAACAACAAAAGGGATCGAAAAAGCAAAATGTTGACCATTGTTAACTCTGGGGGTGGTTATGATTGTGGTTGATTATATATCCTCTCTTCTTTTATGCATCTGTGAGAACTTTCATAATCAGAAGTTTTTTTTAAAAAAGTTTCAGCAGAAAAGGGAAGTATGTCAGATTTTGTTACTGTCTTTGCAGAAAGACTGACCAGGATTGCTGTGGTGGTGTCTTTTGCACTGATTACAAGAACAAAATCATTGTCCTGGGGAGCAACAAAAGAACGGTTGTTTTCTTCTGTTCTGACGTTGCTTTCTTATCAAAGGAGAGAGAGAATGGAAGAGAGATGTTACGAAGTGTTTTTGTACATTCAGCGTAAATCAGACTGTACCAGACACCGGGGTGGCGTTCTGCAGTAACCCACGGCAGCGGGCCTGTCCTTCTGTCACTTACAGTCTTCTGAAGGAGCAGCACTAGGCCAGGCCCTGGTACAGACAGACTGCCTGCCCCCCGATGTCTGTGGATAAGGATTTTCTGAGATTGGGATTTTCATTGTCAGGTTCTGGTGCAGAAACTCTGGCTCCCGAATGGGAGAGAAGGAAAGAGTTGTCCAATGTGATGTGCTTCTCTCTTCTTCCCCCCACTTTTTTCAGGACTGGTGCCTGGCCTTGTCAACTTAGGGAACACCTGCTTCATGAACTCCCTGCTGCAAGGTCTGTCTGCCTGCCCTGCTTTCATCAAGTGGCTGGAAGAGTTTACCACGCAATACACCAGGGATCAGAAGGAGGCCCCCTCACACCAGTATTTATCCTTAACGCTGTTGCACCTCCTCAAAGGTACCTAGCTGGGAACTTAAAGGGGATTGTGTGCAGTTTTTTTTTTTTAAAGATTTTATTTTATTTATTTGACAGAGAGACAGCCACTGAGAGAGGGAACACAAGCGGGGGGAGTGGGAGAGGCTGAAGCAGGCTCCCAGCGGAGGAGCCCGATACGGGGCTCGATCCCAGGACCCTGGGATCATGGCCTGAGCCAGAGGCAGACGCTTAACAACTGAGCCACCCAGGCGCCCTGATTGTGTGCATTTTGAAAGCAGCAGCCCCGACCACAGGCAAAGGGTTAATAGCTTTTGTGTGAAAAAAGATCATGCAGATCATCCTGAAAAAAACAAAAACCACTAAGGGCCCAGTAGATACAGCTATTTAAAAAAAAAAAAAAAATTAAAGCTGTAACCATTTATTTTAAAAATTGTCAGTTTATTAACAGCTTTTTAGGGAAGAGAACAAATCCACTGCCACTTACGCATTTTGATTGTAAGACGTACTCTGGTTTGTTAAAGTTTAGAAAAAAGAAGCATTTTAGCCTAAGAAGTAAGGCAGTTTGCAGAAGAAATAGTACAGAGACTGTATTTAGGTAGATACGAAGAGTATCTGACGGGCATCCAAATATTCAACTTGGCCATCATCAGAGAAATACAAATAACATAACGGTGAGTTTATCGTTGTGCTGCCTGTCTGCAAAGACTGAAAACTCCACAGTCCTGCCCAGCTGTTGGACGACATGTTCAAACATGCTGGTGGCGGTGTGACCCGGGGCCAGCTTTATGGAGAGCAGCTTGGAACAACATGATGATAGCTTGCAAAGGGTCCAGTACCATTTGACCTAGGAATTCCATTGACCATGATTGACGCTAGCCTGAAATGAAGTTGTAAGAGCAGACGAGTTCAAGAGTGGCTGACCAGCAGCCCGGAGCTGGGGGAGTCGTGGGTTTGGAGAAGTCATCCATCCACCTTCATTTTTGAACCAGCTTTTTTGCCTGTAGAACTAGTTTTTCCTACCATAACGTCTCTTAACACCTCGAGGACATTCCACAGGACCAGAATTTGGGAAATGCTGTGATGTGCAGAAAGATTTCCCAACACCTGGTTACAAAGGCAGGGGAGGAGAGCGTGTGGGTGTCCAATAGCGGAATGATTAAGCAGTCACTGGAATATTATGTAGCCATCATGAATCTTCTTTGTCAAGTATTTGTTGTTGTACTTTTAATGTGGGAGAGGCATAGGCTATAATATTAAGTTTAAAAGAGCAGTGTTCAAAATATGTTGTAATTTGACTTCAGCAAAGCAAAGATTTCCACAGGTAAAGGTTAGACAGAGAAAGACCAGAAAGTTCACCATGGCCAGTTTGGTCTTGCACAGTTGACAGTTGGGAAACCTCAAAACAAAACAACTGTATTTCTAAAGCTGTCAACAGTAAGCACATATTACTCTCACAGTCAGAAAAAAAATTGGATTTAAAAAACACTTGGCTCGCTATTGCTTCGCGGAGACGTGTTCCCAGGTGATATCAGCTTGACACAGAAAGCAAGTTCTGTTCTTCTGTATAACAGGCAATTTGAAAGTAATTTCTTCTGCTCCCCTGTTTTAAACGAGTACCATCCCAGAGCGGAAAGCTGAAATGTGGGCGGTATAATGGAGGTTCAGGACATGTCCTAGCATGACCGCGGACTCCCCTCTTCACATGCATTACGCAGGGCTGGGAACCGGAGCCGTGCCGGGTGGCTGCACCTGGAATCTAGGCTCCCTTCCCTGCCTCTGCTTTTCGGGGTCGCTTATTTTGGTTTTTAGAGATAATTTTTAATTTCACAGGTAACACATGAATACATTCTCCTGGTAAAAAATTAAAGCATCGTGCGTAAGGCGACAGTTCCCTTCATCACCGCCCCACTCCTGTTCCCCTCGTTTCTTTCCAAAGTAAAATACAAGCGTATCCTTCCAGACCGTTTTCTGTGCACTTAAATATGTTTCTAAGCACCATAGAAATTACATGTTGTTTTGTTTGTTTTTTTCATAACCAAATAGCATAATAATATCCATGTTGGAGAAATGTCCGTTTCAGTACATGTAGCCCTAACGCATTCATTTTTTTCTCTCTGTGAGTTTATCGGTCTATGTCTTCTGTGGGTTGCCTGCTCGCTACCATTACCCAATTTTTTAAAATTATGGTAAAATATCCGTAACATGAAATGTACCGTCCTAACCACTGTTCAGTACACATGTGGTTCGCATTAAGTACATTCACACTGTTGGGTAACCATACCTGCTGTTCTCTTCACCAGAGCTTTTCCATCATCCCGACCTGAAACTCTGTATCCGTTAAGCAATGACCTCCCATTCTCCTCGATCCCCACACCCTGGAAAGCACTGTCCTCCTTTCTGTCTCTGAGTTTGATTCTGTATCTCGCAGCAGTGGGATCATGCAGTCTTTGTCCTCATGTGTCTGTCTTATTTCACACAGCATAACGTCCTTGAGGTTCCTCCACTTAAAATGAATAGTACCCCATTGTGTGTACTTACTGCGTTTTGTTTGTCCATTCATAAGTCAAGGGACATGTGGGTTGTTGCCACCGTTGGCTATTGTAAGTAATGCAGCTGCGAGCAAGCGTGGGTGTACAAATATTTACTCATGTCCTTGCTTTTAATCCTTACTGGGTATAGAAGCAGAATTGCTGGATCAGATGGTAATTCTATTTCATTTTTTTGAGGACTCGCCGTACCGTTTTCCAGGGCAGAGGCACCATTTTGCATTCCCCTGACAGTGCACGCAGGGTTCCAACTCGCCACTTCCTCGCCAACACTTGTTATTGTCTGTCTTTTTGATAGTAGCCGTCATGGGTGGAAAGTGATCATCTTATTGTGGTTTTGATCTGCATTTCCCTACAAGTGATGTGGAGCAGAGTTTTCCTGTGGTTCTGCCCATTTGTATAGTTGTGTTTTTTTGTGTGTTTGTTTTTGTTTTATAAATGTCTACTCAAGTCCCTTGTCCAGTCTGTGTTTTTATTGTTGTGTTTCAGGAGCTCTTAATATGTTCTGGATATCAGTCCCTTATCAGATATGTGATTTGCAAACCTCGTTCACTTTCACAGTTGCACGGTATCCACAACGTCAAGATGTTATTACTTAGCGCTTTGCCTCCAGGCCTTGTTGTCATAAACAGGCTACAGTGAATGTTCTTGTTTGTGCTCATAGCGCACACGAGCCTGTGTCTCCCTAGAGTAGATCCCGAGAGAGTCAGATTGCTAGGGTATGAATTGTAGTAGACATTGCCAAATCGCCCCACAGCACTTTAGGCAAAATTAGGCTAAAGGACATTAAAATTTTCCTTAGGGGGAAAAAAGCTAACCAACAGGCTGCCTGAGGAGCGGAGGAGGAAGAAGGGAAGTACGGTTGCCTTCCTAATGGGCTCTCTGTGTTCTGGAGGGTAAAGGTCTGACTCCAGGCTAGACCTGCCCTGATAAAACGAGCCTTAGGACTTAGCACTGGCTACCAGGGCTGCTGCTTCTCCCCAGCTTACCACCCAGAGTCACCACCACGTTCAGGTAGGGATGGAGGTGGCCTTGCTCAGAGCCTCCCAGTCAGAGACTGAAGTGTTCAAAGGAATGTCTCAAGTTCACGAACTGCAAATCAAAGGGAGATATAGGCTAGCTTAGTTTTCCTGGAGTTAATTGAACTTGGGAAGCTGCCCTGAGGTGACAATCCCCTGTATTTTTATCTCCCACACTCTAGCAGTACTGGCCCAGTGAAATATACTGTGGAAGGGGGCGGGCAAGATCAGGAATCAGCAAACTGGCCCGTGGGCCACGTCTGCACCACTACCTGTTTTTGTCAATAAAGTTTTATTGAAACAGCCGTACCCATGTACTTGCTCTTTACGGCTGCCATGGTGGTAGAGCAGCAGAGCCCGCAAAGCCGAAAATGTCTCCTGTCTGACCCTTGACAGGAAAAGTTGTCCAATCCTTGATCTGGCTGTAATTATAAACTCATAAGCCCATCACGCATGTATTTTTGTTCATTAGGCTTGATTCTACTTATGATTGAAAAGTAAACTCAGGGGCACCTGGGTTGCTCAGTTGGTTGAGTGTCTGGTTCTTGGTCTTGGCTCAGGTCTTGATCTCACGGTCGTGAGTTTGAGCCCTGCGTTGGGCTCTGTGCTGGGCATGGAGCCTACATAAAAAACGAAAAAAATAAAAAAAAGAAAAGAAAAAAGTCAACCACTCAGCAGCCCCCTTCAGGCTGCCACATGCGTCTTGCTGCTTTACCGTGATAATCAGAAACTCCAGGGCAGAGAGACACAAGCGAAGGCCCCGTGGCCCCAGAGAGAGTCCTGTAGAGGGGAGTCAAGCACGGAGTGTGGGTCGGACTGGATGAATGTAGAAAGGCCCTCCTGCCCTCAGAATTGTGAGTTAAAACCATTTCATTCAGTAGGACTCTTGCAACAGCTTATATCGATGATGGTAATTCAAATAGCTGAAATCAATTACTTGGTTTAAATGCTACAGGCTCATGAAAAATCACATTCATTCAGGAACCATGCAGTGCCTAACAGCCCTAGTCTAAGCCTTGGGTAAGGCTACAAAGAGGAATAATGAAAGAGCTATAGTTCCAAGGTGAAATTTACAGTGAGATGCTTAATTAGCTTTGATATGTTGTGCGGGGCAGGTTTCCTGGTTTGTTGTTATGCTAGTGAATCTAATAATTGCATTACCTTTTTGGTTTCCAGCTCTGTCCTGCCAAGAAGTCACCGACGATGAGGTCTTAGATGCAAGCTGCTTGTTGGATGTATTAAGAATGTACAGATGGCAGATCTCTTCATTTGAAGAACAGGTGAACACCCCATTGCAAATCCTGCCCACGAATGCACTGGGGCCTGCGCTGGCAATGAGGGCTGGAAACTAGCCTCATTGCAGCAGCAGGAGGGATAAACGCCAGTGCTGACCTTTTCACTTGCCTGGCCCGAGTGTACATTTCTGTGGCAGTTTAGTGTTCTGGGACCAGATCACGAACTTTGTTCCTGTTCTCATGGTCAGAGGAGAGAGACAGCTGTTTTTGTTTTTGTTTTTTTTTTCACCCAGTGGGTGGAAGGCTTAACAGGATAGGGTTTAAACAGTTGCCAAAGAGCAAGCCTCTTTTTCATCCTTGAGTGACTTTGCACTTGATTGGTTGCTAGGGACACCTGGGTCCTTCAAAGGGTGGCAGGTGGCTTTACCTTAGAAACCTAGAGGTTCAGGTGAGACACTTTTTTGAACCACACCCTCATTTAAAAAAAGAATCCGGTTTTCAAGGCTAGATTGATTGAAGTGGCCCCCGACCTTGAGCAGCTGTCATGAGCAACCCCAGGGCCTTATTCCAGCCCCTCATACCCCCTTCCCACAACTACAGAGTCACTGCTGTTTTTGGTCCTATCCGCTCTCCTCCGCCTC
The DNA here is from genome assembly GCF_002007445.2 of Ailuropoda melanoleuca. Taxonomy (NCBI): domain Eukaryota; kingdom Metazoa; phylum Chordata; class Mammalia; order Carnivora; family Ursidae; genus Ailuropoda; species Ailuropoda melanoleuca. The sequence continues at coordinate 17,146,075 of NC_048229.1, forward strand.
AGACCGCTAGTATGGACGGCGAGTCTGAGGCCGAAGCTGGGCCAGTGAAGTTGTAGGGACGAGTCACGTAGCCTCCAGTGTTGTGCCGACGCGCCCTCCCTGGCCACTCCTGGCCCGCGTTGGCCAGCTTTGTGTTGACTGTTTCTGCCTCCACCATCCAGGCACTGGACCCAAGAAATGGGAGACGGCCTTTAGGCCCCCAAAAAGGTGGGCCGGGAGCGAAAAGCATTCAAAAATGTTGGAAAGTGAGGTGGGGAGGCTTTCCAGCTCCCCTTATTTTTAAAGACTACCTCTGTTTCCATTTTAGTCTGATGCCACACAGGTATTCCTTTTTATTTTTATTTTTTATTTTTTTAAAGATTTTATTTATTTATTTGACAGAGAGAGAGAGACAGCCAGTGAGAGAGGGAACACAAGCAGGGGGAGTGGGAGAGGAAGAAGCAGGCTTCCCAGCGGAGCAGGGAGCCCGATGTGGGGCTCGATCCTAGGACTCTGGGACCACGCCCTGAGCTGAAGGCAGATGCTTAATGATTGAGCCACCCAGGTGCCCCGCAGGTGTTCCTTTCTAAACATGGTGTTGATGGTATCAGCTTTCTTACAGTGCATCTCGATGAATCCCTTGTATACGGAAATGTTTTTCCGTTTAGAAAATACTTAACTAAATTCTCCTGTGGTAGCCGGCATGATTTAGCTTGCATTTTCCTCTCTCTAAACTGAGAGAGTGACTGCGATTTAGTCCCAAGGACATCGGATACTTTGTCTAAGTCCCACTCTTCTGTCAAGGACCCGCTGATGTCCCAGGTCCTCTTGGGAAGTGTTTCCAGCGGCTTCAGCCCACAGCAGTCACTGAGCCACGCAGTGCTGTAGTGTGTGTGGGAAAGAGGCAAGCGTGGCTGGCCAGCGGCCTCTTCCTGTGTGAGGGCAGCCAGAGCTTCCGGCCCAGGGCCTGGTGCACATCTTCGTTACTCCTGATCTCGTCAGTCAATGGCAGACTCGCACTGCCAGCATTTTCTGTGTCTGGAGCTGGCGCTGGGGGGGTGTGTTGGCCAGGCGCTTGCCTCACGTGAATTCTCTTGAGTTCATCCTCACGGCAACCCTGTGAGGACTCACTGCGACGGTGCCCATCTTGCAGATGAGAACACTGAGGTTCAGAGAAGCCCCGAGTCACACAGCTATTTAAGTGGCAGAGGTAGGATTCGGGCCAATCTGATGCTAAAATGCACACCGAAGCTCCACCCTCTTCTTTGAGACATTCCTTTTCTCAAGGCCAAGTGGCTCTGTGGCTGACTGTGATGGACTCGGGTTTGGTCTGACTCCAGCCGGTCTTGGGATTTTTCTCCCTGGTGAACCCCCGCTCCTGCTTCAGATGCCTTGTCTGTGAGCCTCGCTGGAGAAGCTGGTGGTCCTTCAGGCCCTAGCACTCCACTAGATAAATAGCCAGGCTGCCCCGTCTACCCCTGCGTTGTGCGTCCCTGGAGGGCCTTGCCTTATTTATCTTTGAATCTGCCATCAATCACTCTCTTGCTCACTGCCATTCATAGCCTAGGAGGGGATTCATTTATAACGTGCAACAGATGTTCGTCGAATGCCTGCCTCAGTCGGGGCCTGCCGAGGGCCTGGGGTTGTGGTGGCAACAGGACTTCCAGGGCTCCTGCTCACAGGGAGTTCATAATCTAGTGGAGGACTGTGGACAGTAAAGGGGTAATTGCAAGATCTGCTAACGAGAAGATAAGCGTGCTGATGTGCTAGTGCGAGTATGGGGGGCATGGAGCTGGGGTGGGGCGGGGGGAAGCAGTGGGGAGACTCCCTTAGGTAGGGAAGGCTCTTCTGGAACGAGAGGTTTTTTCTGAGGCCTGAAGTCTGAAAAGAAGGGAGGCCTGTGAGGAGCTGGGTGCAGAGTGTTGTAAACTGGACCACGCAGGGTGAGAGCCTTGAGGATGCCTTGTTTGGGGAAGGGCAAGGGGGCCGGCGTGGCTGCGGCCAGAAGCAGGAGGGCAGCGGAGGGGAGGGGCTCGGACGGTGGCAGGCAGCAGATTGTGCAGGGCCCTGGGGCGCCCTGGGTCGGAATTGGGCTTCTGCTCTGCGTGCGCTGGGGAGCGAGCCACTGGCGGCCCTGTACAGGGACTGCTGTGACCTGGACATGCTGTACTGCCCCAGTGGGGCAGAAAGAGCAGAGAGGAAAGTCGGGAGGCCGTTGCAGGCGTCCGGGCCGCCGATGACCTGGCTCAGACTGGAGGTTGAGGCAGGGGAGACAGTCCTCTGAAATTTGGGGTGTCTAATGGAGGTAGAGGTCCACCCGCTGCACCGGCAGGAGGTGGGATGGGGTTTATATCAGGGAGGGTCCTTGCAGGAGGGTCTCCTTCAGGACGTGCCTTTTCAGCAGGAATGTGAAGGATGGGAAGGAGGCAACTGTGTGGAGATGGGTCGGGCTCCCCAGGCGAAGGCGTGGGAAGGGCAGGCCCTGAGATGGGATTGTGTGTGCTGGCTCCCGGAGAGGGAGGCCGGGGCCGAGAGGGAGGCCGGGGCGCAGGCGGGGTGAGCAAGGCAGGGGGCACGAGGGGCCAGATCACGTCCTTGGGCTTTGTAGGCCGGCTGAGGAAGGGGGGCTTACCCACCAGTGAAAGCCACTGGGAAGTTGAAAGCAGAAGAGTAAAGGCATCTGCCTCTTAAAAGAACACCCCGGTGACTGCAGGGAGAGCACAGGGGGTCAGTGCCTCCGGAATTTAGAGGAGGAGAGACCTGCCCATCCCGGAAGAGCCAGGGATGGCCTCGGCTTTCGTGGAGAGCAGCCCCTGCCATACGATGCAGCAATCCACGTCCGGGTGTACGCCCCAAAGAATTGAAAGCCGGGACTCCAGCGGCTACTTGTACCCCCATCTACATAGCCGTGTCATTCACAGCGGCCGAAGGTAGAAGCAGCCCGGTGTCCATCAGCTCATGAACGGACAGACAAAATGCGGGGTGTGTGTGTGTGTGTGTGTGTGTACACACGCAGTAGAATATATATACATGTGCGTACTTACATATTTATATACACACACAATGGAACATTATTCAGCTTTACAAAGGAAGGAAATTCCGACACGTGCTACACCACGGATGAGCCTTGCAGACAGTGAGCTCAGTGCAATATGCCAGTCCCGGAAGGACGAACACTGTGATTCCTTACGCAAGTTTCCGAGAGCAGCCAGATTGCTTGAGGCTGACAGGTGGCCGCCTGGGGCTGTGGGACGGGGGTGGGGAGTCAGTACTTAACGGGGCAGAGTTTCGGTTGGGGAAGCTAGAGAAGCTCAGAGGATGGCTTGTGCTGATGGTCACACAACAGTGTGAACGTACTTGACCCTGCAGAGCTGTACGCTTGAGAACGGTTAAAAACTGTGTGTGTCGTGTGTGTACTTTACCACAATAAAAAAGGAGTAGTCCGGTGGCACGGAGGCCAGGGCCATGTTGACAAAGCTGAAACAGGCTCAGAGACAGCTGGTGTGAAGGTAGCCCCCTCCCCCCCACCAGCTTGCTCTCCTCTCTCCCCTTGGTCCCCTTAGTTGAGGGCCTTGGTCGTGAAGATGTCTGGGGGATAAATTTCCATTTAATGGAAATGCCTGAACCTTGAGAAGGTGGAGAGCAAATTCTGCCCTGTTAGCTGCAGGGGGCTGCAGGGGGTCTGCACACAGGGCCCCCTCAGGCCTCTCTGAAGCTGCTTTGTCCTTTGACAGGATGCCCACGAGTTATTCCATGTCATTACCTCCTCCCTGGAAGACGAGCGGGACCGGCAGCCCCGGGTCACCCATTTGTTTGATGTGCATTCCCTGGAGGTAAGCCCTTAGTATTTCCAAGACATGCCCATGGTTTGTACATATTTCATAGGTAAAGATAGGGAGCACGAGTATAATCTTTGTACAACTCTGACCTCAAAAGTAAGTCTTGGTAAAAATCAAGAGTGGGCGTGGGGCTGAGGGATTGTCTTAAGCTGCAAACTTTGCGATTGGTGACTTTGGTTAGGGGTGTCAAGACTTTAAAATGATTCATTGCTGCAATTTGTGCTGGCTTTGAGAAGAAAAGGTATTTTCTCCCTATTTAACAAGGGCACAAGGAGCCATAGGAATGCTAAATGAATCCTCATTTCCCTGGAAGATAATAAATATTAGGGAGTTGATAAAAGTTAACTAATAAAGGGGTGGGGGGGGATGTTCCAGAGAGAGGAAATGTGTTTTTCATTTGATGAAGGATTAGGTACAGTAACCAACCAGAGAGAATCATTAGGGCTACTTTTAGGATCTCTGGTTAAAAATTGGGTTTAAGTGGTGCAACCAGCAGAGAAACTTGTAAGCTTTGGGAACAGGGTGAGGGGGCAAAAGGGATCGCAGCTGGGTTTTCAGTCTGTTTTTTTTTTCTTTTTCCCTACAGCAGCAGCCAGAAATAACTCCCAAACAAATAACCTGCCGGACAAGAGGTAATCGTTCCCCTTGCACTCTGTCACATAAGACGGGTACTTTTGAGATGTGACAGTGGTTTGCTTGTTTTAAAAAACAACAATTTCGGGGCGCCTGGGTGGCACAGCAGTTAAGCGTCTGCCTTCGGCTCAGGGCGTGATCCCGGCGTTATGGGATCGAGCCCCACATCAGGCTCCTCCGCTGGGAGACTGCTTCTTCCTCTCCCACTCCCCCTGCTTGTGTTCCCTCTCTCGCTGGCTGTCTCTCTCTCTGTCGAATAAATAAATAAATCTTTAAAAAAAAAACAAAAAACAACAATTTGTTCTTCTGGGGACATCCGGTCCAGCTTGAACTGTGTGCACTTGCAAAGGAACCTGGGTTGTAGCATCTCATTTAAGCCTCACGGCAATGGTGCGAAGTTCATTGTGGGGATAATCAGTTAATCATTGTCCCCATTTCCAGTGAACCAAGGCTCACTGAGATGAAGTGACTTCCGGGGTCATAAAACTAGTAAGAAGCAAAACCAGGACAGAGCCTAGGGCCGCCTGACTCTAGGGCGTGTGTTTCTGACTAGCCTGGCACACTGTTGATTCCTCCAACTCCCATCCTATCAAAAAAAAAAAAAAAAAAATCCTGTTTTTCAGAGCTTGCTTAGTCTGATGATTTTCATTAGTTTATCTCACTTTCTGGAATGTTCACTTGTGGTATCCTTCCTTGGACATCTCAAACTTCTAAAGCAAATGTGAAACTACATTACTCAACACCAATTCCTTTTTTATTTAATTTTTTTTCCTTTCAAGATTTTATTCAAATTCAGGTTAGTTAACATATAGTACAAATTCCTTTTTTAAGTGTGGCTGTACCCATTATACAGAAACCACACTTAAGGACTTGCATAAATTCTCCTGTGAAGGGAATGGGTTGTCTTTTTGATGGAAGTCAATAAGGAAAGCTATTTCAGTTTACTTTTCAGGAACATTTTTTTCTAAAGACGGAGTTGCTACCAAATACTAAAAAGGAGGGTGAGTTTTGAGGTTGGTGCCAAAGGTGGTATGACAAGACATGTTCTGTGTTCCAGGGTCACCTCACCCCACGTCCAATCACTGGAAATCTCAGCATCCTTTCCATGGAAGGCTGACGAGTAACATGGTCTGCAAACACTGTGAACACCAGGTAAATGCAATTCCAGCACTTGATCGTTTCTGGCGAGGTTTTCTTTCAAGTTGAGACTCTGGAAGCATCTGGAGAGTGTGTTCTGACGTTGGTAGATGGCATTTGTGGTCGCCTGGGCTCTGCGCACTTCTTGGACGGACCGCCTCCCTTTAGTCAGTGCCCACACGTCCTTTGACCCTCAGTTGACATCTTCTGCACTGAGAGCAGGAGACCCACTGCAGATTGAAAGGAACTGAGTCTCGAGGGTGGGTCTATACTGACAGTAGATACAACAGATTCTGTTGTTTGGTTGGGTTTTGGGGATTTTGTTTTGTTTTGCTTTGTTTTGATTTCAGTGTTTTAAAATTTGTATTTAGAAAATTTCCAACATAAATACAAAAATAGAGAATTGTGGGGTGCCTGGGTGGCATAGCGGTTAGGCGTCTGCCTTCGGCTCAGGGCGTGATCCTGGCGTTGCGGGATTGAGCCCCACATCAGGCTCTTCCATTGTGAGCCTGCTTCTTCCTCTCCCACTTCCCCTGCTTGTGTTCCCTCTCTCACTGGCTGTCTCTATCTCTGTCGAATAAATAAATAAAATCTTTAAAAAAAAAAAATAGAGAATTGTATAACTATCACCCCGATCGATTTTAGGATCACCCCCCCATACCCATTAGCAGTTACTCTCCATTTCCCCCACTCTTCTAGCCCCAGGCGACCACTAGCCTACTGTCTATCTCTGTAGTTTTTCCTGTTCTGGATGTTTCCTATGCACGGACTCATACAGTACATGGTCCTTTCTGACTGGCTTCTTTCACTCAGCTGCATGGTTTTCTTTTATGCCATTAATGTGGTGAGTTGGAGTGATTGATTTTTCTAATGTTAGACTAGCCTTTTGTTTCTGGAATAAACTCCCCTTTATTGTGATGTACTTTTTTACATGTATTATGGATTTGATTTGCTAATATTATCTAAAGGAGGTTAGGGGCGCCTGGGTGGCACAGCGGTTAAGCGTCTGCCTTCGGCTCAGGGCGTGATCCCGGCGTTCTGGGATCGAGCCCCACATCAGGCTCCTCCGCTATGAGCCTGCTTCTTCCTCTCCCACTCCCCCTGCTTGTGTTCCCTCTCTAGCTGTCTGTCTCTATCTCTGTCGAATAAATAAATAAAATCTTTAAAAAAAAATAAAGGAGGTTAGTGTCTATGTTTATGAGGAATGTTGGTCTTAATAGTTTTCTTGTAATGTCTTGTCAGGTTTTGTTATGAGGATTATACTTCCCTCATAACGTGAGCTGGGAAGTGTTCCCGCATTTCCTGAAGGACTTTGGTCGAGATTGGTATTGTTTCTTCCTTAAATATTTGGTAGAATTACCCATTTCTTTTTCTTTCTTTAGTTTTATTTTTGCAGAATTTTTTACAAGACTTTGCTGTTAAGTACATACACATGTACTGATTATGATGGTTGACTCTTACTGTCTTGATAAAATGTCCCTTTTTATCTCTGGTAAGACTCCTTGTCCTGGAGTCTGTTTTGTCTGGTTAGTTTCCATGGAAATAGTGTTTCTTTCTTTCCTTTTTTTTTTTTTTCCCTTAATTTTGTTCATTTATTTGAGAGAGAGAGAGAGAGCAAGCGAGGGGAGGCAGATGGAGAGGGACAGAGAATCTCTCAAGCAGACTCCCTGCTGAGCGTGGAGCCTAACGCTGGGCTCGATCTCAATGATGAGATCGTGACCTGAGTCAAAATCAAAAGACAGATGCTTAGCCGGCTAAGCCACCCAGTCGCCCCTAACTAGTGTTTCTATAGGATATCTCTTTCTGTTCTCTTATTTTTGACCTAACTTTGTCTTTGTATTTAAAGCGTGGCTTTTGGGGGTACCTGGGTGCCTCAGTCAGTTAAACGTCTGCCTTTAGCTCAGGTCATGAACCCAGGGTCCTGGGATCGAGTCCCCGCATCGGGCTGCCTGCGCTCTTCCTGGTTGTATGCTCGCTCTCTCTGACAAGTAAATAAATAAAATATTTAAAAAAAAAATAGTGTGGCTTTTGTAGATAGCATATATTTGGGTTCAGTTTGACAATTTGCCATTGTGTTTTGTGTTCAGTGCATTTACATTTAACCTATGTATGTGGTTGGATTTAGGTCTGCTAATTCACCATCGTGGTTTCTGTTTGTCTCATGTAATTGTTTTGTTCCTCTGCCTCCTTTCCCGCCTTTCTTTGGGTTAATTGAATCCTTTTTAGTATTCCATTGTAATTCCTCCGTTGGCTTTTTAGCTCTACTTTTTACATTTATGTGTGTGTGTGTGATTACATCATACGCCTTTCACATATCATGGTCTAGAATTAGTGTACTCCCAGTTTACAAAGTAGAGTTCTAATTTCCCATTTTTTGTGGTGTTTTTGTCATATACATTACACACAATACTGTCATAATTTTTTCTTTAAACAGTTATATGAATTTAAAAGAAATTTTCAAAAATGTTTTCTATTTGCCATTTTCAGTGTTCTCTGGTCCCTTCTGCAGACCCAAGTCCTTTTGAAGTTTTTTCCTGTTAGCCTAAAAAGATTCCTTTAACATTTCTTACATCTCTTGGCAACAAATTCGTTTATGAAATTCATATAAATTTCATTTATATGAAAATGCTTTTCTTTTGCCTTTTCTTTCCTCCCAAGAATAGTTTTGTTGGGTACAGACTTGGGGGTTGACAGTGTTGCTGTTGTTGGGTTTGGTTTGATTTGATTTGTGTTTCTGACTGAGGTAATTTGGCGCCTCGGTTTGCAGTCGTGGTGTCTCGTTAGGAAGTGGATGACCACAGAAGGCCGTCTCAGTTTGTGGAAGGGAGATGAGCCCGTCAGAGTCCGTGGTAGCGATCGCCCGTGTGTCATCTTACAGCAGATAGAAACCTTCCCTCCAGATGCCTCCCACCACTGACTTGCTCTTTCACGATGGAGGGAGAGGAAGGGGAAGATCTAGGTGGAGGGTGGTGCAGGAAATCAGACCTTCCCGAAGTCCTGTGGTGACTCTCCGCGTCTTGCCCACTGGCTCTGAAAACCACACTAAGCAACCTGGCAGGCGCCGAGGGAGCCTCAAGGCCGTGAGCGGTGAATTCCCAGCGGTTGTTCTAGGTAACCAGTCTCTCTCCTCGCTCCCCACTGTCCCCCCCCGCCACGCACCTGCAGCTGGCTGTGCACCTCCTTCTGATCCCCGCCACGGCCACCTGTTGCGTGTGAAGCAGTCTCCAGATTGCACTTGAACAGCAGGCAAAAAACAGCTGACATGTGGCTTGTGGTATCAAAGCAGGAAGATGGGCCTAGAAGCCTGCGCACGGGAGGGTGAGAGCTCCCCTTCGGGGGCGGAGCCAAACCCTGGAGGGCCTTGTCTGCCCTTGAGTTGCCACCCTTTTTCCCACCGCTCAGAGCACCCCCCTGAGGAAATGTGACTTGCCTGACGTCACAGAGCGGCACAGCCAGGGCCCTACCTCTCAGGGTCCTTCTCCCTCCAGCCTCACCCACCCCCAAACTGTGGAGGGGCGCCCACTCGCCTGCCTTGGTTACTTTCAGTTCCTCACTTTAAAGGCATTGTTCTGGTGGCTTCTGGCCTCCACCGTTGGTGACGCACAGCCAGCATCATTCACATTGTCCTCCTGTATGTAAAGTGTCACTTTTCTTCCCCTGCCCGCTTACAAGATTTTCCCACTAGTTTTGAGTTTTCGGCAGTTTGTCCACCCTGTGCCCAAGTATCGTTTTCTTCGTATTTGCTTGGAATTTGCTGAATTTCATAAATCTGTACATTTATGTTTCTCCCCAATTCGCACGTTTTCTTTGGCCATTATGTTTCCCCAAAATGTTATGCCCCGTTCTCTCCTTGTTAGTCTGTTTGACATCGTGCCACAGCTCCCTGAGGCTTGGTTCATTTTTCTTCTACCTTCTTCCTCCACGTCCTTCAAATTGGAGAACGTCTGTGGATTTAACTTCAAGTTCGTGAACTTCGTTCCATCTTCACTTCGCTTGCTTGTACAGCGAACTTTTTAAAAAAGATTTTATTGATTCACGAGAGAGAGAGAGAGAGAGACAGAGTGCATGAGCACCAGAAGGGGGAGGGGCAGAGGGAGAAGGAGAAGCAGGCTCCCCGCTGAGCAGGGAGCCCATGTGGGGCTCAGTGCCAGGACCCTGGGATCATGACCTGAGCTGAAGGCAGACGCTTCATGGACTGAGCCACCCAGGTGCCCCCCCACTGAACTTTTCATTTTAGTTGTATAATATCCATTTGGTTCTTTACAGTTTCCATTTGTCTGCTGAGACTCTCCATTTGTCCTCCACCAGGACTAAATAACTGTCTTCCTTTGTGTCCTTGAGCTTGTTTATCATAATTCTTTTTATTTTCATTTATTTTTTTATTTTAAAGATTTTATTTATTTGACAGAGATAGAGACAGCGGGAACACAAGCAGGGGGAGTGGGAGAGGAAGAAGCAGGCTCCCAGCAGAGGAGCCTGATGTGGGGCTCGATCCCATAACGCTGGGATCACGCCCTGAGCCGAAGGCAGATGCTTAACCGCCATCCCACCCAGGCGCCCCAAACAGAATTCTTTTTAAGGTCGTTGTGTTAATTTCAGTATCCAGGTCATCCATAGGATCCTTCCCCATGGCCCATATTGTCTTCTTTGTACTGTATGCCTAGTAATTTTTTGTTGCATATTTAACTTTGTAGTAGAGACTTTGGATTCTGTTATGTTTCTCTGAAAAATAATGAATTCTATACTGATGTGTCGTTAACTTGGCGGAGCTCAAAGCCAAACCGTCTTCCCCACGTCAGGCAGCAAAATCTCGGTGTAGTCTTTTCAGCTTCTAGCTTCTGCTTTTTTGCCAGGCTCCTGGAGTTTCCCCGCGTGGGTGTGCACACGCGCGTGTGTGTGCCTTGGAATTGGGCAGGGTTTATACATTGATCTGGGGGCTCATCCTCTTGGTGGCTGCCCTCTTTCTGGGATTTCCCCCAGCCTCTGTACCAGCCCTGAGCTCTGTCTTCTGATACCTCCATCCGGTGAGACTGAGGCTTTCTGCCACCCAACACTGGGCTGCCTAGACTGGGGAGTTCCTCAAGCAAAAAGTCACACAATGCAAATCTCACCGTGGAGTTCCTGTTTTCCCAGGAGGTGACAGTCGCTCTCCAGTCGTCTGAATACTTTTGTTTTGGTCCAGAATTTATATGCCTTATCTCAAGGAGAGCTAGTCTAGCCAGGCTACTTTGCCATCACCAAAAGCAGCAACTCTTACCCTGTTTTATCATCAGGGTGTTTTGCAGTTAATAACATAACAGGTGCGTCTTTCCATACACTCACACATTCCTCTACTGTGTTATTTTTGACAGCATGCTATTCTGTGGACATAATTTATTCAGTCATTCCCTAGAAATTTCCACTCTTCACATTTTGCTGTTATAAATAATGCTGGATGAACACCCTTATAGTTTGGTCCATGGTTGTTTCCTGAGGATACAACCAGTACATTGCCGGGTCAGGTGTGTCCTCTTACAGTTAGCCTATAGGCTGTCCTTCGGTATTACCGTACCTCCTACATTGGCAGGGGTGTTTGTGTTAGAATTTGCTTCTAGGTGAGCACGCCGTGTTTTCATGTCAGTGTTGGGCATCTAAATATTAAACTGTTTCATGGGCATGTGTCTTCCCATCTCTAAAGCTCTGACTTGAACCTACATCCTTTCTGGATTTTCTGCAATGTTTGTTTCAGAGTCCTGTTCGATTTGATACCTTCGACAGCCTTTCACTGAGTATTCCAGCTGCCACGTGGGTATGTACTGAGCGATGGTTTATTTGGGGTCCGTTTTGGAGACATTGAAAGCCAAATGGGCTTTGAGACACTGTGTATCCGAGGTACTGTGCATTACTCAGACGCATGGTTGGCTGAACCAGTCTTGGTTGTCATGTGTGTACCATGGCCCGATCTGGGGGGAGAAGAACGTGGATGGTTTTCCTCTGGCGGCAGGAATTCAGCTTTTTTCAGCACACACAGACATATTAGTGTCAGATTCAAAGATCTCTAAAACAGTGTGGGAGTCCGTAAGTTTCTGCAGTGTTAACGTACATCCTCATAGCCTCGAATCCGCCCCCAATAGCAAGTCTAGGATGCTCTGAGCTCCACGTTTGCTCAGGGATCATCCAGTTGCATCTGTGAAGCTTTATTGCCCCCATTAGCAAAGTAAAGCCCTGGGATCGCATTGCCATCTGTTAATAGTTTCAGTGTAGCTCTCCTTTGAATTTTAATTGTGAATTTTATTTTCCGGTGCTAAAGGGGCATCCACTGACCCTGGACCACTGCCTTCACCACTTCATCTCATCCGAATCCGTGCGGGACGTCGTGTGTGACAACTGTACGCAGGTATGCCCCTAACGCCCAGTTTCACCCCCCCCCAGCTGGCCTGCGTGTCCTGACGCAGCAGCTCTCACACCACCTCTCTCCACTGGCCTGAGCTCTTCTGACTATACCCAGGGGGCTTTTCAGCCACAGTCACGTAACTTGGCTAGGAAGTCGGTAGCCCGTGGACCAGAGCTCTTTCCCAGATGAGTTTACCTCATCCACAGAATGTTTAAAGAAAAACTGTGAGCGCTGTGCTTTGATACAGGACCTCTGCCCCCCTCACCCCCGGTCTCACGCCCTGCCCTCCCGACACTCACCTGCCTGACTCCCCTGAGGGCTCGAGTGTCCTCCTCTGAAGAAGGGGAGCCGTGGGGAGCAGAATTTCTGAAGACACAGAGCAAAACAGATGACGCGGCATGGCAGAGCGCCTGCGTTGCACCATCATTTCTCGTCCCCACTGTCACTGTTACTTACTGACTAAAACAGAACGACTCACGATTAACGGGGCCGCTGAGCTCCTTTCGCAGGTGCAAGTCCCCGCCGGCTGAATGCAGGTGTGAGGCCAACCTGTCTGTGGCCGTCCCCAGGTGTTTGATTTCAAGAATTCTGCAGAGCGCTGTCTCTCTGATTTCAGATCGAAGCCAAAGGGACGTCGAATGGGGAGAAGGTGGAACACCAGAGGACCACGTTCGTTAAACAGCTGAAACTGGGCAAGGTGAGTCCACCCCCCCCACCCCC
>NC_048229.1:17159136-17176588 GCF_002007445.2 Ailuropoda melanoleuca
CCACCCCCACCCCCACCCCCCGCACCTTGTGGGCTTTGCCTCGGGGCCGCTGTGTTCCCGTGTCCCGGCCCCGACACTCAGCGTCCGTGTCTGTCCCGCCCGCAGCTCCCGCAGTGTCTCTGCATCCACCTCCAGCGACTGAGCTGGTCCAGCCACGGCGCACCCCTGAAGCGCCACGAGCACGTGCAGTTCAACGAGTTCCTGATGATGGACATCTACAAGTATCACCTCCTCGGCCACAAACCCGGCCAGCACAGCCCCAAGCCCGGCGAGGCTGGGGGGCCCCCCGACGACCTGCAGGATGGGCCGGCCGCCCCCAGTTCAGGTGTGTGTCTGCGGAGCGAACGCGCGGGACCCGCGGCACAGGGGAAAGGAATTCGGCGTCGCCGCCTTCTGGGGCACTTATGCCACGAGGGGAGCTAGGCCAGCGGTCGCTTCAGTTCTCGAGAACAGCAGGATTGGGGGTATGGGAGGGAAGATTCCTTAAAAGAGGTTGGACTTATATAGTAATGAGGTATATGGTTTTGAAAACGGCATCACAGTTGAAAAAATATGGGAAGACAAGCTTATGATTGCTTTCTGATCATTTGACTGAATGATAATTAGCTCCTAGCATTCCAGTGAATCTCTTCCCCCAGCCCGCCCAGGAGGGTCATGTCGTTTATACCGATGTGGGGAGGACAAGTTCGGGCTAAAGATCACTTCTTCATTACTGAGTTCCTTATTGAGCTAGTTCCACTGCTGTCCTCACTTGAGACTAATCGCCGAGCTGGGGCCCCAGGGAGCAAGTAGCTCTTACGACCCTCGGTCTTGAGGAGAGGAAAATCGAGGCCCCAGGAGGTGAAATGACTGGTCGCAGGGCAAACATCAATCCGCTGGAAGAACAGGCTCCAGAAGGCAGCGTTGGGCAGTTTTTAAAAGATAACTTGTCTGACACCTTGAGTTCTTTAGAATTACTCAGACGAGGAAAACCCACCGACTCTAAGGGCTCCGAGCCAAACTCCCCACCCGCACCTGCGCCCAGTCAAGCCGGGGGCCTGGCTTCCCCGCACCCCGGATGCTCTTTCTCGTCTCACAGTTGTGTGGCCTGGCAGGACGCCTTTCGCAGGGAGACTGTGTTTTGCCTTTTTTCAGCCGATTGGTAGATGGACGTCAGAGCAGCGGCAGTGGGAAGAGGGCTCAGTGTTTGGCCACTGGTTTAGATCCAGAACCACCTCACCCTGGGTCCCTCCTCTCCCGACAGGGGCTACAGGTCTGCTTGTGGTCGCGGCATGCTGGCCATGGCTACCGTACGGCCAACAGGGGCCTGCTGGGTACTTCCAGGCCCTCGCGTAGGACACTTGAAAGGAAAAGAGAGATCAGTAGCTCCATTATTTTATCGACACCGCTCACCATTTATCAACACAGTTACCTGTTGGTTTTCTTCAGAAGCTGGCGATTAAAGAATAGAGACTGTTGAGGTCAGTGGTTCTCACCAGGGAGTTTTGTCCCCCAGGAAACATGGGCCAGTGGCTGGTGGCATGTTTGGTTGTCACAGCTGGGAGACGGGTGTTCCCGGCATCTGGTGGGTAGAGGCCAGGGATGCTGTGAAACACCCTGCGATGCCAGGACAGCCCCCACATCCGAGAGTTACCCAGTCCGCATGTCCGTGGTGTCAAGGTCGAGAAACCTTGGTTTTGGTTGAAATGCCAGTAAATTAGCTATAGCCTCACTCCGGCGCCTCTTCAGCAACAGGGACGCGGCTTCAAGATTCACAAGGCTGTCAAGGTGAGCAGCAGACCAGGAGCTAGACACCCTTTTCCTACTTGGGATTAAGAAAGTCAAGGAGAAAAAGGTAGGGGCACCTGGGGCTCAGGCGGTTAAGTGTCTGGGATCTCAGGGTCTTGGGATCGAGTCCTGCATCGGGCTCCCTGCTCAGTGGGGATTCCGCTTCTCCACCTCCCCCTGCACTTGCTCTCTCTCTCAAATAAGTAAAGTCTTAAAAAAATAAAAAGGACAAAATGGTAGGAATCAACCTAAAACAAAATGAACTACTTGTTCCTTTGCAGCATTGTTGGGGATCTAAACTCAAGGTAATTGAGGCCGTGGGGTGTTCTCCCACAGCTACGGCTCCTGTAATCGCCCTGGGCCTTTCTCTCTTGCAGTTCTGAACCAGCCCGGGGGCCCGAAAACACAAATTTTTATGAATGGCGCCTGCTCCCCATCTTTATTGCCCCCGCTGCCGGCCCCGCTGCCCTTCCCGCTCCCGGTGGTTCCTGACTACAGGTGAGCTGCTCCGGAGAAGCACAGTCTTCATTTCTCGTAGCTGCTGGTTCTCTTGGTTTCCAGAATTAGCTTTGCACAGAAACGATGACAACGCAGACATTTGTTCTTTCATCTTAAGGTGTAATTTCACTATTACACATTGCTGTTTATTTTTGTCCCAGATGGAAAGCATTTTAAAAATAAGAATTCTAGGGGCGCCTGGGTGGCACAGCGGGTGGGCGCCTGCCTTCGGCTCAGGGCGTGATCCCGGCGTTGTGGGATCGAGCCCCACATCAGGCTCTTCCTCTATGAGCCTGCTTCTTCCTCTCCCACTCCCCCTGCTTGTGTTCCCTCTCTCGCTGGCTGTCTCTATCTCTGTCGAATAAAGAAATTAAAAAATCTTAAAAAAAAAAATTCTAAAAGTACATAAAATTTCAATATGTGTGCTCTGTGTATACACGTGGGAATGCATCAGTCTGCATCTTAATGGTCATGTAGTGTTCACGGGTACGGAGGTACCCTTGTATCATGCCCCTGTCACCGAACAGCTAGGATTCTTTCACGTTTTATTCTTGCCCACGACCCTTCTTTTTTGTGTCTGTAAACGGCTTGCGTGTGTTCCTTCCATTCAGCTCCTCCACGTACCTCTTCCGGCTGATGGCAGTTGTGGTCCACCACGGAGACATGCACTCGGGGCACTTCGTGACGTACCGACGGTCCCCACCGTCGGCCAAGAACCCTCTTTCAACCAGCAACCAGTGGCTGTGGATCTCCGACGACACGGTCCGCAAGGCCAGCCTGCAGGAGGTCCTGTCCTCCAGCGCCTACCTGCTGTTTTATGAGCGGGTTCTTTCCAAGATGCAGCACCAGGGCCGGGAGTACAGGTCCGAAGAATGACTGCCCTGCCCCAGAGCCGATGGCACTGTCCACGCTGGAACCGGGCACGATCTGACTGTGTGTGCGTGCGCAAGCAGCCCCGCTAGAGTCCCCAGCCTTCTGGCGTGTTCTCAGCAGGCTCCGTGCAGGAGCCGCTGGCCCCCATTCAGACCAAATCCGACTCCCTGAACAGCTCTGCTAGTGTGCGCTGGATGGTGTCCTCGCTGTGCTCCGACAGCATTCATTCTGTCTAGAACGTCTTCTTACTCACCTGATAAAGGTAATTAAAAGAAACTCGATTCCAGAAGCCACCTTTCTTTATATCTGGCTATGTCAGGTGTTCTCAGAGGGGAGGTAACTGTCTAACCCTCCAGTCGGTTCCAGCATAGATCTTTTATTTTTAATAAGGCCCATAAAAATTGGTGAAATTATTAAAGGCAACAATTTAGAAGAAAAGTGCCTTTCACTTCTGATTGCTTTTGTAGCACGTCCATTCTGGAAAATACATATTGCTAAGACCCCTCTGAACAACTTTTGAAAAGCTCGGCTCCGAGCTTCCAAGTTTCTCCGTGGAGAGCAACAGGACGGCTGAAAGACGCCTGAAGAACACCCGCCTTCTCTTTTTGTGGGTCTTTTCTAATCTTTGGATTCTTTATATGTCATCAAAGCGCACCTGCCAAATCTGCCCCCCCCTCCGGGGGACATTCTTGCACCGCTCTGTCGGTGGTAAGTGAACTGCTTCCCGCTCGCTCTTCCTGTCGGCACCCTGGGCTGGAGGCGTGAGCGTGGCGCTCGTCAGACTGAACAGCGGGCGCGGAGCAGCACGCGCTGACCCTGCGCCGCCTCCGCTCTGCACAAAGCCCGTTCGTACACGAACCCCCCCCCCGCCCTCTGGTGGACAGCTCTATTCCGAATTCTCTTGCCCCTACAGCGCTCCCCGAGGTTACAGGTGCAGCTGGGGGCTGTGGGAGAGGTCAGTCCTTGCCTGGATTCGGGAGCTGGGGTCAGAAGGGCACTGACCACAGGGCCGCAGTCGGGCTTCCTCGTTTGTCACAGGAACAAACTTCCTCCTTTGTCTCAGCGAGCATCAAAACCCCAGCCCGTTCCACAAAAAAGAAGAAAGTTTTCAGTTTGTGAAAACTGTATCCTTACAGCTGATCATCTACTATTGTCACTTTGTTACAGGTCCACATTCTAAATTTGTTGGCTCCCCGCAGCCCAATACAAAAACTATATTGAGCGTTCTTTTCCCTCTTTGGAGAAGTCTCATGAGTAGAGGCCAGGGCCACAGGAAGTTTGCGGACACAGTAGTATCTATGTTTTAGCTAGGTTTTTTATTTAAAAAAAAAAAAAAAGATATCAAATTCAAACAGACTCTTCAGAGTTAAGATTTGGAATCAGAGCTTTCTAAAAGGTCCCTTGAGGTGAGGCTGAGAACTGGGCTTCCTCTGGTGGGGGCGGGCTGGTAGCCACTTCTAGACCAGGCCTGGGTGTCCGCTAAGAGCGCCGGGGGCCCAGGTGACCGCCATCCCCGCCGGGCCCGGCACGTGCCCCGAGGACTCCAAACTCACGACCGATTGAACACGTACTGTGAAAGGTTCTGGCTTTGATGTTGAAACGAGTACAGCTGTTCTGCCGGGATCTGGTGGAACAAAGGCCCAGTGCGTAACCTTACGCCGCTTTGTGAGGCTGTAACTTTCAGTAACTGCTCTTTGGCCACCGCTTCCTCTTTGAAATCTGCCACTAAAGAGACGCCGGGCACGGAACGTTGAGCTGTAAGCAGATGGTGGGTCAGAGGCCAGGGTTGAGCCAAGGCTGTAAATGTGAATGGTATCTGTGCAAGGTCTCTGAACCGGACTTAAAGCTGACTTCCTCATTTTGTAAATTATTAGGCGTTAAGTAGCAGCCACATCATCTTATTTCTAGCTTTAAGTTATTCACAAAGCAGCTTCTCTTGGCAAAAAAACCTAAGTTAAACTAGTAGTTTATGCCATAATAACTGCTGATTCATGTATTTGCTAAAGGTACCTTTTGTATCTGCTGTGTATTATAGTAATAAAAGAATTTTTGTTAGGAAAAAAATATCCACTGGTATTCTTTCATAATTGACCAATTTGATATAATCATCCTCTTTCGGAATTCTGCATTGTTATGTAACAGGCCCCGGGCTTGGACAAAGCCTTTCCTATGTTCCCTGTTGGGAAAAGAGACGCCAGCTCCCTCCTGGAGCAGAGAGGGGGGAGAAAAGTACAAACCACCGACCAAGTTTTTACTTTTTATTGGGCAGAATTTTGCGAAATGTCAGATTGACCCGTGGAGCCAGAATCTTCTTTCGTACGGGAAGACTGTGGTACCAGTGAGTGTTGGTCGGGTGGTTCATCATAAGCAAACTTCCGTGGGCCAGCTGAAGCCTGACCACCTCCACCTTCCGGGTGGGCTTCTTCCCCCGAGAATCCTTATGCCGGAAGAAGAAGTCTCTGCAGGCCCCGAAGGAGACGGAGGCTATGGGGCTTCCGGGAGCCAGTTCTCGTTCATCATCTCGGTGCTCTCCGATGTGGTCACAGCCATCTTTATACCTGCAGTGAGAACACAAGCCCAGTTTACAAAACAGCCCTCTCCTGGGCCGTGCCAACAGGGCAGAGTCCTCACTTTCCTACAGCGTGATAGGTGCCACGAGCAGCCCCTGCTGTGGGTCTGCAAGGGCCGGAGGGCCTCATCTGGGTCTGCAGATGAGCCAAGCCTGAAACATTTCCACTCAATCTTGTCCCGTTTGATCGTATGCTTTAAAATGGAACTCACCAAAAGCAGCCAAAAACTCATCTTGGGGTTTTCCCGGTTCATATGTGTAAACCTTTAAATGGTTTCTCCCCACACTTAGAATAAAAAACCCCGACATCTTGCCAGTTTGACCCCTGCCCGTCTCTGAGCTCGTGGTAGCCCCCTCTCCCTCCCCTCACGGCTGCTCCAGCAGTATCAGTGGGATTTCTGCTCCGTACACACTCAAGCCCCCTCTGCTCTTCCTCCGGATGTCCGTGTGGCTTGTTCCCTCCCTCCACGTAATCTCCAGCTCCAACGTCGACACCTCGGGGAGCCCTCTGCTAACCACCTCCCCCTAACCTCAGGGCGATTCTGTCCCCCAAGGGACACTCAGCAGTGTCTGGAGACATTCTGATGGCTGTGACTGGGAAGGGGATGGTCTTGGCATCCAGGGGGTGGAAGCCACAGAGGCTGCTCACATCCTACAAAGCACAGGGCAGCCCCGACGACAGAACTATCTGGCCCAAAACATCAGAGAATTGCTGGTGAGAAACCCTGCCCTCAACCCAGACCCCTTCCTCCTAGCCATCCTTAGCCAAATCAGCCTGTTTACTTTTAAGACACTTATCAATGTCTGAAATGATCTTGTGCAATGGTTTGTTCACGAGAGAATCACCTCTCACTTCCCGAGGCAGCCTGGGCTCTGTGAGGACTAACGGCTGATGCTGTCCCGGCCACATCCCTGCTGCACTAAAGGATTCGTTGTACAAGTGAATAAAATACGGATCTTAACTCCAGGGAACAAAC
The DNA here is from genome assembly GCF_002007445.2 of Ailuropoda melanoleuca. Taxonomy (NCBI): domain Eukaryota; kingdom Metazoa; phylum Chordata; class Mammalia; order Carnivora; family Ursidae; genus Ailuropoda; species Ailuropoda melanoleuca. Next base: position 17,165,821 of record NC_048229.1, read on the forward strand.
TGAGGGCTGCTGGAGGGGAGGTGGGGGGGGGGATGGGTAACCGGGTGACGGGCATTAAGGAGGGCACGTGATGTGATGAGTACTGGGTGATTACTGAACTCTACATCTGAAACTAAGGATGTCCTATATGTTGGCTACTTGAATTTAAATTAAAAAAAAAATGATGAAATCCTAAACTCCTGCTTTCGGAAGAAGCAGCAGGTTTATACAATTCAGTCCAGTAGCCTAAAAAAGAAAAGTAAAAAACAGAGTATCACCTGTTGACAAGCACAAAGTTGAAGGTCTCTCCCGTCACCACAGAGACACGATCCCGGACATGCTCCAGAACTGGGATCCAGGGCTTTGGAGACAGAGTGAGGCCCGAGAATGTGTAGGTCAGCCCCTCGTTGCCATAGGTCGCTTGCTTCCTGGGCACACTGTGCCACCTCCCAAACACCTGGACCCTGGCCAGCGCACCTGTGGAGACAAAACACGGCAGCTCAGAAGAGCAGGCGGCGAGCAGCCCACATGCTTGCTCCCTGAGTATTCAGGATCGGAAGGGAACTGAAACAGGAGTAACATTTCACTTCCTGACCACGGAAAAAATCACTGTGGCTTGCCCGAAATGTTCATGTAAGAACAGTGATTCTTGTCCTAGACGTAGAGAAACATGCTCTTGTCCAAAATTTTTTTTTTTAAACGCCATGCCTTAATTGCCTGAACTCCAGGAGAAGCATAGTAAGAGGCCGAAATGCAAGCAAGCTGAAGTCAGGCTACACGCTAGGGTGATCCTGCTAACCGTGGGGACTAAGGGAGTGGGGCCCCAAAAGAGAGGAAGCTAATGCAGCTAAGGCTGTAGGCTGAGGTCTCCCGTGGGCTTTTCTCTGCCCCCGCGGGCTCTGCCACCTTGCAGGAGTTCTAGACTGTTAGGTTTCCCCCGCCCCCGCCGCGGGGTTATGCTGGGGACTCCCCTGTGGGGGAATTACCTGGTTATTTGCTGTATCTCCTACTAGACTTAGAGTCACCTGGGGGCTTTCTGAAAACACTGATGACTGGGCTGCACAACCCCACCCAGCTACTCCGATTCAGCTGGTCTCGGGCAGAACCCAGAATCCTTTTTGTTTTTTAACTTTCCCAGCTGATTCTCATCAGCAGCCAGGTGGAAAATCACTCTCAAGTCTTGTCAGCTCCTGGTGGGCAGGGAAACTTTTCTCCAGTTTGTATCCCAAGTGCCCAACAGGGTGCTTGGCCCAGAGATGCCCAGAGAGTATGTGTTGAATCAGGTAATGAATTCACCAGTAATTAACGGCTCCCGAGTTCAGATCTCTCCAAACGCAGAGCACTAGTTTTTATCAAACAAGTCTTCAACTCACCCCGCAGTCCTCTCCTTACCTGTAAAATACTCCACTTCCTGCTCCAGCTCCTGGAGAATCTTGTCTGCTTCCGCTTTGCCAAACAGGACTGTGTAATCACAGCTCAGGCCCTCCGCTCGGATGTGCCGCCAGCTGGGGCCGGCCAGGTGGCCTGCATTCCCCTGGGTGTCCGTCCTGGGCCTTTTCCTGCTGCTCTCCTTGTCTCCTCTCAGCCCTGCTGCACCTTCTCCGCTCGCCTCCTGCTCCCTCTTTCCCAAAAGGCCCCCTAAAGCCCCCTTCACCAGGAACCTGTCCATTCTGTCTCCACAAAGTGAAGACCTGGGAGCCGGAAGCAAGGCAGAGAGATTGCCCAGGCTCTGACCTCGATGCAAAAATTAGCTTGGTGGCCGAGCGGTCCCACAGAACTTCTCCCCAGTATATTCAAGTTCCCACTTTTAACACCATGTGCTAGAAAGGAAGTAGTGGATGTTGAAGCTGGAACGGTCCCTCAGGACGTCCTGGGTCCCCCACACCTGGCTATGCCTCACAATCGGCTGGATGGCTTGCAACACCCCAAATGCCTGCATTCCACCCCAAAGCACATGACCTTCTCAAGACAGCCCACCCTGGCACGCCCGGACAAGGGAAGGGGTTTGTCGAAAGTCACCCAGAGAAGCAGATTCCCGGTCTCCTTCCCCCCGCCCCCCACCCGCTACTGACCCGCCCTCCCACGCCAGTATCCCCTTAGGTAAGTATAGTGATCCTCGAATGGCTAGGATTCAGAATCTGAACTCAAAACAGTTACACGGGTTCACACGCACGCCGAACTCTGACAGAAAATAAGAACTGTGACAACGAGCGAGCGTTGGAGGTGAGAGGAAGGGCGCGGGCTCTCTCCGACTCCCCATACACCAGCCGCGCAGCCCCGAGCCCTGCAAACACCGGGGGCGGGGCTGGCGGGAAAGAAACAACGCCGCGGTCGTAGCGTCACTTCCGGGTGGATTCCGGCGCCCGCCGGGAAATGTAGGCACCTCGGCGAAAGTGTGGCGAGCGGCTCCCTAGCGCCACCTTTTGGTCTCCTGGGCGCACTGCAGGCACTGCGGGTTTTCCGCCTAGTTGCTCGTTCCTTAGTGGCCGAGGATCCTCTGTGGTCTGGGAGCTGTTGTTCGGTGTCACCTCTCCCTGGGCGTCCGGACAGGGAGGTGGGCCACCCGGTGGGAGCACGACCCCATGGCTTCTGTATTCGTCTCCACCACTCGGGCTGTGTGGGTCTTGCATGTCGCTTACCCACCCATCCCCCGCCCCCGGGCTTGAATAGCTTCACCTGCACAGTGGGGCTCTACAACCTTCGCCGTGGGAGCGCTGTGAGGATTAGATGACAGGACGGGCGAGGAGTGCTTCTGTGTTCCAAATAAATGTCAGTTTCCATTATTGCACCTCATTTTTGTTGACTGTCTCCCCCAGTGCAATGAAAGCTCCGTGGGATTCGGAGCCTTTATTTTGAATCTTCTTAGTGCACAGATCTGCGGATTTTGACAGAAGTACACAGTTGTGTGACAACCACCACAAATCAAGATCCAGACGGTTCTGTCACCCCATAAAGTCCCCCAAGCCTCTTAGTTAGAAACTCGCCTTCGCCCGATGCTGCCCCCGAGCCCCCAGCAACCACTGAGTAGTTCCCAGTCGCTATAGTTCTGTCTTTTCCAGAATTTTTTAAAAAGATGTTATTTGTTAGAGAGTGAGAGCACAAGCAGGGGGAGCAGCAGGCAGAGGGAGAGGGAGGAGCAGGCTTCCCGCTGACAGGGAGCCCTCCACCGGGCTGGATTCCAGGACCTCAGGATCACAACCCCAGCCCAAGGCAGGCATCCCCTTTCCAGAATTTCTTACAAATGAAATCATACAATAGATAGCCTTTGGTGTCTGGCCTTTCGTTCAGCTCAATGCTTTTAAGATGTACCTTTGTTTGTATGGGTTGTTTCTTTTATAGCTCAGCAGCATTCTGCTGTATGGATGCCCCCCCAGTTTGTTTACCCACTCACCCCACCCCTGTTGAGGGACCTTTGAGTCATTTCCAGCTTGGGGCAATTACAGATGAAGTCACTATAGCCACTCCGGCATAAGCTTTTCTGTGAATGCAGATTTTCATTGCACTTGGGTGAACACGTAGGAGTGGGGTTACAGGGACACACGGTTAAGTGTTACGTTTCACTTTGTACCCAAACTGAGATGTATTTCAAAGTGGCTGTAAGGGTACACGATTTAGAGTTAATGAGCTTCTCCCCTCAGGTATCAGGATCCTTGCCCTAGGCGCTGGAACACGACCATCCTAAATCGCTGGGATGTAGTTTTTGGAATATAGGGGAGGTTAGGTGGGGTCCGGAGCTGATGGCCAAGAAAGAAATCTTGAGATGTCTTCGGTGCAAAATGGTGGTGTTATTAACGCGAGGGGACAGGACCCGTGGGGACAAACAGCAGCCGCTGCCTTCTGCTCTCTGCTGACTGGGGATCGTGAGGAGCAACAGATCGTAAACTTTGGGGTTGGGAGAAGTCAAGATAAGGGAAGTCGCAAAAGGATTTTCATATGCTAAAGAAGACTCACGGGATTCCCGAGGCCTTGCCATTGTCAAATTAAGGTTGCTTCTCCCTCTAGCAAGGCATTAACATTAAGATAGGAGCTTCTGGGAGGAATATTACACTCTGTCTGCCTGGAGTATTTGTCAGTGGGCTGCAGGTCATAAAGACATTTAATTTTATCTGTGTTTCCTTCTGCCTTTGTTTCCCGCATCACCTGCCCTCAGCAGGGTTAAATTTTGGAGATGGAGATAAATAAACAAGGAAAGAATACATTAACATAATTTTGGAGAGTACAGAAGCTATCGAGTGACCAGCTAGAACGTGGGGGCAGGAGAAGGCCTTTCAGAGGAAGGACCTGAGTTGAGACCCAAAGCTTACCAGGTAGGGGGACAGCGCGTGCAAGAGAGCACAGGCCACACAAGGGTGTCAAGCTGGCGATGTCCAGTGCTGAGAGCCAGATTGAGTCACCTCACAGTAGTAGGGCTTCGGTTAGAGGGAAACAGCTCTGCCAGCAGGGTAAGAAGCTGGGGTTTATTCTAAAATTTGGAAACTGTAGGGAGGATTTTTACCTGGGAATTACCACGATGCAATTTGCATTTCAAAAAGATCACTCTGGTAAGAAAGAGGAGAGCAGCGGGGGATTGTAACCAGGTGATGAAGAACAGCAGTTGCCTGATTTATTTTGCAGATAGAACCGAGAGGACCGGGGGTCGGTTTGGATGTGGGGAGGGAACGCGGGAACAAGAAGGATCGCAGGTGTACCGGGCGTGCGGTGGTGCCTTGTAGACGATGCAGAGTTTGGAGTTTAATCTTCAAGACCTCGGTTAAAGTCTCCCCCAGACCTTAAAGGTTAGGCAAAACGGAGGACCGCACTTCGCGCTAGGTTACTGTCAGTAAAATAGGTTGTGAAAACTGGCTGAGAGCAAAACAAGTGATTGTTTCAATGCTAATTTCACTCCCACCACAACCCTTCGGGGGAGGTAATCTGATCTCCTTTCCCCCCCCCCCCACCGTGTAGGTGGAGGGACGCGTCCCAAGGCAGGGGTGTGATGGCTGAGTACAATGAATTAAAGAGTAAACACCCGAGCCAAAACACTCAGGACCCTGCCTACCCCCTGAGGCTTCCAAGCCCCACCCCGTCCCATGGGCGTCGCGCCCCCGCCCCTCCGGCACATGCGCACTTGACCGCCGACAGCCCCCCGCGCACCCACCCACCTGGGTCGGAGCATGCGCGGGCCGTTTGGCGCCAATTTCGGACAGCCGCAGCTGGCGCATACCACGGGTTCTCCGGGCGGCGCGCGTCCGCTCTCCTCGGCTCCGGGATGATCGGCCAGAAGACCCTCTACTCCTTCTTCTCCCCGTGCCCCGCCGGGAAGCGACGTGCCCGCAGTCCCGAGCCGGCCCACCCGGGGACCGGCGTGGCGGCGGTAGCTGAGGAGAGCGGGAATGCGGCTGTGAGGAGCGGCGGGGACCGGGCACCAGGGACAAGGGACGGGGAGGAAGGCGACGGGCCCCGCTCGGCCGAAGGGTTGCAGGGACGCGCCAGCGACTTGGTAAGCTGGGTCCCTATGTTCAAAGCCGACTGCACGTGTTCAAAACAGCCCGCGCAGTTCTCTGTCGGCGGCCATTCTGAGGGGCCAGCCAATGGAGATGGATCTCGGGGCCCGCGGCGCCAATCAGAGTGCGAGGGGCCGCCCTGCTCGGCCCGCCGTCCAATCAGAGGGGAGAGAGGCAGAACTCACCCCCTCCCCGAGGTTTTTGCCGCGAAACGACCACGTGGGGACGCGGGGGGGCGGGGCGTCGGGGTCAGGGCCTCCCTTCCCGCCAACCCCGCGGGAGACATCGCGGGCGTTCCCCACCGCCCCTCTTCCCGCAGCCTCTTGGTACCAAACTCAAGACTGGGGCAGCGGCCTACCTTCCCGGACCGGACCCCCAGAGTCCGGTTTTGCTACCACTTGCCCCGTGGGGGCTGCAGTCCCGCGAATGGGCGTGCTCCGCCATGGGCCGTGGGGTTGGGGGCGGCAGCTGTGGGCGCCTGGGCGCGGCCCGCTGCAGACGGTGACCCGCCTGTGCGGGGACCACTTGCAGGCCAGTCCTCCCAAGAAGGCCCGGGCCGTGCAGGAGGACCCCGGCACGCCGCCCTCCTCGCCGCTGAGTCCCGAGCAGCTGGTCCGCATCCAGAGGAACAAGGCCGCCGCCCTGCTCAGACTCGCCGCGCGCAACGTGCCGGTGGGTTTCGGTGAGAGTTGGAAGAAGCCGCTCAGCGCAGAGTTCGGGAAGCCGTATTTCATCAAGGTAAACCGAAGCTGCGGGCCCTCGGTCTTGCTAGGATAGCTTGCAGCGTCTACGTTTGTAGGCTCCTGTGTTCCCTCTTTTAAGGTCCTTTTCCGGGTAAGAGCGTAAAATAACAGCCACGGGGTTTTGCGTTCGTATGCCTTATTGCAGTTCATAAAAGACTGTAAGATGGCATGGTTTCTTGTAAACCATTCAGCGGGTCTGCTCTCCAGGAAAGGGCGGGCGGCACGGTAAAAACCACAAACCAGACTGCGTGAAACCTGGTCCAGCCTTTGCCAAAAGAGGGAGGGACTGTCACCAACAGGAAGGCAAAGCAGCGAGGCCAGTCTACGTAGACTCGGCCCAAATGAAGGGGGAGGGCACCGAAGTGGAGGGACATCTTTGGGGACATGCAAGTCTAGCTTTTGTTTCTCAAAAGAATTTGGATGTAAGACTTGGCAGAGAGCTAGATAATGCGTCGGCTAGTTTACATTCGAAGTTTCCTTATTGAACTCTTACACTTGGCGGTGAGAATCTGATTTGTCTTTACCGCAGCTAATGGGATTTGTCGCGGAAGAAAGAAAACATCACACTGTTTATCCACCCCCGCACCAAGTCTTCACGTGGACCCAAATGTGTGACATAAGACAAGTAAGTACAGGCTGTTGGTGAGTTTTAGTGAAACGGGTGTGGAAGTCAAATAGTATGTCTTTGTTAATCACCCACCCTGCAGGCCATTGCCTGTCCATGATGGAGTAATAAATAACATACTGACATTGTGAGATTTGGCTGGCTATGTTTTAGCCTGTTAGCTTTCTGACTTAGACCATGTGCTGTCAGTGCAGCAAAAAAGAAGTCTGTACATAGACCTGTGTCTGTTTGCTCTAGTTTTTTGTATTTTATTTAACCCTGAAACCAACACCATGCCAACGTTAGGTCTCAGTGTGGTGCTGTTGAGGAAACAGGCATGAAGCATTGAGGTCTTTTGCAACTGGTTAGTCCACCCCCCATCTTGACTTGCAGCTCCATATTCTTGGTGTGTGACCACACTGTCTTTTATAATCGATGCTTTCAAGCTCTTGACTTCTGGCCCAAACAGTTTTACTATCCTGTTAACATTCCTTTGCTCTGGTTCATTCTGTATAATGGCTGCTGGTTGGTCTGGTCACTTCAGTCTCCTGGCCAGAAGCTTGTTCGTGGCTTTACACTCACTGTATGAACAGGGAAGCTGAACACGAAAATAGCAGTGTTCGACTTTTCAGACTTCCCTCCACCCCCAACTCTCCTACTTCCGAGTTGGACAGTGTGACTGTGTTCTGTCTATTGAAAAGCCAACCAGATCCATCTGTGGCACCTCCCTTGAAACCTGTTGCCCCCTACCTTTCTGATCTGCCTTTCCCATCCAGTACCTTTAATGTCTGCTTACGCTGTTCTTATCCATTTCCCTCCCCCATTTTGTAAGCCAGGGGTTAGGGATCCTGTGATCTTATACTGTGTCTGTTAAACCCCATGGAAGTGAAATAGGTGAATGACCCATGGATAAAGCTGCCGCACCTAATACTTGCATACTTGACCATTTTTCACTTTTGAGCAAAAGCTTTGAATATAGCTCTTTTTATAAGGTTATAAAAAGTTACGAACTTTTTAAGTTCAGGACTAGCTTGTGCCTTGTTTGAGCTGTGGGCTGTTTTGAATACCAATGACCAGTGTCAACAGGGAGGAATAAGAGAGCATGAAAGTTCAGAGGATGAGATGGCCCAGTGAGTCCTCCTTGCAGAGAAACATATGGAAGGTCGGGGAGGTTGAGTGGCTCCTTCAAGGTCATCCCTTATCCAGGACCAGAACCCAAAAGCTTTCCTGCTTCGATAGGCTGTTTCATGAGGGAGAATGTGCTACGTTCAGAGTGAGCACCGATGGTGCCAACAGGGAGGTCCACAAAAGGTTCCCGACGTCTGAAGTTTGGGTTCTGAAGGATGTAATGTATGCTGGCTTCAGGAGGATTCTGAGAAGGAACACCGTGGGCAGAAGAGGGAGAATGAAGAAGAGGTGGGCAGGCAGCAGATCAAAAGGACTAGCTGTATTTTCACACCGCCTGTGACCTTGATCTCATTACTTTTCATTGCACGTTGCCACCTTCTCCATAGCCCTTTGACCTCATTCTCTTCTGATTTTATCCCTCAGAAGATATGGGGGGAAGAGGCATCTTCATATGTAACTCAGTAGGGAATTTGCATAGCTTCTACTCATTGAAAAGAAATTTGGTACATGTCTGGAAATTTAAAATACACTTGCCCTTGGACCAGCACCTCCTATTTTGAATCTGTTCCATAGAAATAAAAACAACAGGATATAAAGATAATATGTACTGGGACGTTTGTGGCGTCATTTTTTTGTGATGGAAAAAAAAACTAGGAAAAAAGCAAACTGGCTGTCAGTGACCGAGCTCTGGGCATTGAAGGGTGCCTGAAATGCATGATGTGAGAAACACAAAAATGTAGGGTGATTACATCACCCCAGTTATATCGGTAACTCTACAGGTTTGAATCAGGAGAGGATAGGGATGAGTGGGAGACAACCAGCCACTTTGTTTCTGGATGAGCCAAGGGCATGTTTTCACAATCTGAGAAGTGAAGGGGTGGACTTTTTTTTACCCACACACCTGCATCAGAGGAGCGGGGCTGTGTAGCAGGTGAGGGAGTGAAGGATAATTAGACAGTGGAAAGTAATGGTGCCAGCTCACCCACTCCCTTCTGGGGGTTCTTAGTTTGGGTCGTGGTGGGGGGCTGCCTTTCTCATCATCGTCGTCCTTTTTACAGGTTATCTCTTGGCCAGGTGTTCGTTTAAACGGCTTGTGCGACAGTATTTAATTTCTTGCCACCTGGTATTCACAGGTGAAGGTTGTCATCCTGGGCCAGGATCCCTATCATGGACCCAACCAAGCCCATGGGCTCTGCTTTAGTGTTCAAAGACCCGTTCCACCGCCACCCAGGTACGATTGCTTGACAGATGGCTTGGGTCCAAGTGTGATTACTTTCAGATATGTACTTTGCAGGTTCTGGGTAGAGCTGTTGGGACTTTGAGTAGCCTTTGGAGCAGGATTTTTCCGTCTTATTACCGTTGACATCGGGGGTTGGGTGTTTGTGCAGGAGAGGTTTTGTTCTGTGCACTCACCGTAGGGTGGTGGACAGCACCCCGGCCCCACCCACTAGGATGCTGGCAACACTGCCCTGCTCCCAGCTAGAGAGCGCTCGCGAAATGGCAGTGAGGAATGGCTTTAGACCTTGCCCGAAGTCCCGTGGGGGGCGAGATCACCCGCGGTTAAAAACCATGGCTTTGGGGAGTCTGACAGACAACATATCAAACCGTAAGCATTAGTGGAGAGGTGGTAACCCCTAGGCTGATGATCTTGAATCTCCCGAAGCGTGCTGTTCCTTAAATCTGCGCCTAGACCAAAGCAAAGATCTCTGGCAAGGTTTCCTATCAGAACGAATGGTGGCGCTTCCTCATAGATCCACAAGGTTCATCCCGCTCTCCCCTCCAAGGGCTGGCGGTGTAGGCTGTGATCCACACGTATGTTGGAGGCTACCGAATTTTCAGAATTGTGCTCAAGGCCCTGTTCTTTTTCTTCCGGTTTGCTTTCAGTTTGGAAAACATTTATAAAGAGCTGTCTACAGACATCGATGGTTTCGTTCATCCTGGTCACGGAGATTTATCCGGCTGGGCCAAGCAAGGTGAGCCAAGCACTGCTAGGTATGTTTTGGATGGATTTCAGCACACTCTTATGTCTGGCTGGTTTATGTTTATCAAAGAACATGAAAAACTACAGCACTCACAGAAAACAGCTGCGTACATAGAAATCAAAAAACATGTTTCCACCTTCTTAACCTCTAGCCAATTTTTTGTTCATGTTTTAATCATAATTCAAAAGAAAAATTTTTTTCTCATTGTTATTTAAAGTTTATCTTTAATCTTTACGCCCAATATGGGGCTCGAACTCACAACCCCAAGGTCAAGAGTCGCATGCTCCTCTGACTGTGACATTACTTAATGTTATGTGGGATATACATGTACCTTTTTAAGATTTTATTTATTTATTTATTTATTTATTTATTTATTTATTTATTTTTAAAGATTTTATTTATTTATTCGGCAGAGATAGAGACAGCCAGCGAGAGAGGGAACACAAGCAGGGGGAGTGGGAGAAGAAGAAGCAGGCTCATAGCGGAAGAGCCTGACGTGGGGCTCGATCCCATAACGCCGGGACCACGCCCTGAGCCGAAGGCAGACGCCCAACCACTGTGCCACCCAGGCGCCCAAGATTTTATTTATTCTGAGGGAGAGAACATGAGAGGGGCAGAGGGAGAGAGAGGATCTCAAGCAGACTCCCCACTGAGCACGGAGCCTGACGGGGGGACAGGGCGGGGGGGCTTGCTCTCACAGTTCTGAAATCATGACCTGAGCCGAAATCAAGAGTTGGACGCTTAACCAACTGGGCCACGCAGGCACCGCTTGGGATGTATTTTTTTTTTTTTTTAAGATTTTATTTATTTATTTGACAGAGATAGAGACAGCCAGCGAGAGAGGGAACA
>NC_048229.1:17176623-17302588 GCF_002007445.2 Ailuropoda melanoleuca
GGCTCACAGCAGAGGAGCCTGACGTGGGGCTCAATCCCACAACGCCGGGATCACGCCCTGAGCCGAAGGCAGACGCCCAACCGCTGTACCACCCAGGCACCCCTGGGATGTATTTTTAAAACAACTCTGATGACAGATGTAAGGCATAGTCACTCTTACAAACTCAGAAGACGATGAAATTGCGAAGGTGAAAGTGAAATGCTCTCTGATCTTGCCCAGAGGCACCCACCCACCAGTCACGTTGGGATGCTCTCTCTGGGAGCTGATTTCGGAGGACTGCCCTGGATTCCCGGCGCAGGAATGGTTTTGTGGGCACAGCCCCTGTTGTCGGGTGTGTGGACTGACTGATTTGTGTGTCTTTCTCTCNCCCTTCCCTTCCCCTTCCCCTTCCCCTTCCCTTCCACTCATTTGTCTCTTAACCCGTTTCTTTGTCCATAGGTGTTCTCCTACTCAACGCTGTCCTCACGGTCCGGGCACATCAGGCTAATTCTCATAAGGAGAGGGGATGGGAGCAGTTTACTGATGCGGTTGTGTCCTGGCTAAATCAGAACTCCAGTGGCCTTGTCTTCTTGCTCTGGGGCTCTTACGCTCAGAAGAAAGGCAGTGCCATCGACAGGGTATGGTGGTTTTGTTTTTTAAACACTTTAAACCAGTTTAGAAAATCCTAGGAATCCCTGCTGGTGGTCCCGGAAAACCCACGTCACATGCTGAAGTTTTTCCCTAAAGCCTTATGGTGAGGGGGCAGATTTCCCATTGAAAATTAAGCAAAATTCAGATAAATTATAGGAACGATGAGTTGCGTGTGAGGAAAGCAAAGGGCCAGCTTCTGGTTTCACAGTTAGTACTATAGGCATACACTTGCCCTGTACATAGAACGATAACAGGCCCCATTCACTAAACAAACGGTGCCATAAGCCATGATGAATAAGGCAAGGACCCCACACCCCCAAACCATCCTCTGTCTCCACCGCATGGAGACGTGCTCCTCTGCTCCTTCTCCGTTTACTTACGGGAAGTACCCACATGCCTGGTCCTGGGATGAAAGTCCGGAAACCATCCTTGAATCCTTTCCCTCATCCCCTTGAAACCACTCCACCAGCAGATCCTGTCCCCTTACCTCCTGAGAATATCCCTGTTTTGCTGCTCACTGTTGACACTGTCCTCACACTAGAGTGAGCCACTGTCATTTCTTTTTTTTTATTTTTTAAATTTATTTGACAGAGTGAGAGAGCACAAGCAGGGGGAACAGTAGAGGGAGAGGGAGAAGCAAGCTCCCCACTGAGCAGGCAACCCAATGTGGGGCTCGATCCCAAGACCCTGAGATGATGACCCGAGCCGAAGGCAGACGCCCCACCATCTGAGCCACCCAGGCGCCCCACCACTGTCACTTCTGTCTAGGCTGTGACAGACCAGAGCTGAGGGTTGGACTGAGGACGGCATGGGGGGGGAGGAGGGAGAGGGGGAGGGAGGCAGGTGTCAAAGGCGAGCCTTGGGCTCGGCTGCTGGGAGACCCAGGATTCAGGGAGGAGTCAGCCAGTAAACACTGCAGTGAGCGAAGTGAAGGGGTTACGTGAGGTGACCTGACAGTAGCTGGTGTGACAGCAGGAGGTCACAGGTGTGTCGGGAATGGCCAGGTGGACTGAATCCCCCGCCCCGCCCTGCTTCTGGCATCACACCCAGCACTTTCCCTGTAGAATCTCACTTAATGCTTCCTAACATATCAGAGTGGTACGTTGGCGGTGAGTGGCGTGGCTCAGATCAGAGCCTGCTCACCTTGCTCACCTACGGGCCTGGCAGGGCTGTCTTTGGGTTCCACGCTGGCAGCCCGGTCCCAAGTCTGTCCACTTCTCCATTTTCTCTTAAATGGAATTGGTTTTCGTCTTAGTTTTTTTTTTTTTAAGGTAGTAGGTTCACGTGATTAGAAAAAATAGGGTAGTAAAGTACTCAGCGAGACGTTTCCCAGCCGAGTCCCCTCTGTTCAGGTGCCTCCCCGGCTCGGGTGGGCGCTGGCTTGTTGCTTCTGATGTCTCCTTACCGAGTCTTGATGTGAAGGGCAGTAAAGTGAGTGAGTCAGGTTGAGTCTGTAAAGTTTCTGTGTGAATGAACAAGATGTTTTCTGGGGTTTTGAGGAAGGGAATAGTAGGAGTAAACTCTAGCGTGAATGAACTCACCGCCAAGATCGGAGTGTCGAGGTAGGTAAGAGGTCCACAGCAGGGCTCTCCCATCTCTCTGTGGGCCACGTGGCTCTTACTCGGCGTGTCCTTTTTATTCCTGAAAATGGTTTGGTTTGGCGGGCAGCAGTTGTAAAGTATCGTGGTGATGAGAAGCCAGGTGCATATCCGGCTGGGTAGCTTTCCCGAGCACTGGGTCTGTGTATTCAGCTGCCTCCTTACTCCTGACTGCTGAGCATGCCAGATTCCACGCTTTCCAAGGTAGGTTCTCCTTTGCTCATCCAGCCTTGCCACACTGGCCCCTGTGGGCTCCCCCAGGGTAGAAAGTACCACCACGCGCTGTCCAGCCAGAAATCAGAAAGCATTTGTGACCCTTTCCTCCTTCCTCTCCCCTCTTTCCCTGCTCCCTCTCTGCTCCCCACCCTTCCCCCCCTCCCCACCCTGTACCCTATCAGGACATTCATTCGTAGCCTTCCCCTGCTCTAGGACTCCTCCTAACCTGGCCCCCTGTTCAGGCCCTCACCTGGTCCTGCTGGAGTGTCGGGTGTGGTCCCCTTGGAAGGCCCTGCCTTGGGCTGGTGGGCTGGGGTCTGGAGCTGCCTCTTGGCCACAGCTTCCCTTTTCCCCTCTCTTTAGGCTGACTGGAGCGCCTCAGCCTCTTCCTGCTTCCCACTTCCCTGCCTGCCTTTGAACCTTCTGCCTCCCCTCTCCAGAGGCTGACTCACTCATCCTTCAAAGCCCAGCACGGGTCACGTTTTCAGGGCCCTGAGCTGCGTGGCAGGCGGCATGCTAGTAAGCACTCGACCCGCATTGCCTCTCACACTCACAATACACACAGGCATTGTTGGTTCCCACACAGGATCTCTGAGCTAGGTGCAATTACACCCCCTTTGCAGCAGAAGAAGGATGTGCAGCCTGGATTCAGGGACTTCTCCGGGGCCACGTGATGTGGCAGAGTCAGAACTGGAACCCAGGCCACCTGGCTCCGGGCTCTGGGTTCTGTACCACACTGGGCTGCCTGGCTTTAGTTACGGCCCCTCCTGGACTGAGCTCTTTGAAGGCAGGGATGTTGTGAAAACAGTTAGTTGTGAGGTGGTTTTTATTTAAATACAGGAAAGAAGAAAGAAGAAAACAAATGTGGTCCAGAGTCTTCCTACTCTGCAAAGTACAGCTGACGTTTAAAATATCAGAGTGTTGTGTTTTCGTAGACCATTCTGGTAGTACAGAAATGTGCAAAACCAAAAGTAAATGCTTTCCACTATTTCTTTTCCTAATGGAACTACTATAAATAGTGTTTTGGGTCTTTATCCAGAAAAACTTATGAAATTACATTTTTTTCTTCCACTTGATGTATTTAGGTCTTCTTCCCTTATCAACGTATTTAGCTCAGCCTTATTCTTCTAGGAGCCTTGCGGTGTTCCATTGTAAGAAGTTCAGAAAACTATTTTTAGCCAGTTGCATAACACTGGATTTTGGTAAGGTTTTACCTGGTACGAGCCGTGCTGCCGCGAACCTCCTCACACCAGCGTCTTCGCGTAGCTGTACATGTCACGGGGCCCGTCAGCTGCTGCATTCTTAGCAGCGGCATTGCAGAGTCGTAAGATCCAGGCACACAGCCGTTGCGTAGATGGTGCCTTCGGAGCCAAACGTGCAGCTCGTGATTCCTTCTCTCCTTCTCTTCCAGAAACGCCACCACGTGCTGCAGACCGCACACCCCTCCCCGTTGTCGGTGTACAGAGGGTTCTTTGGATGTAGACATTTCTCTAAAACCAATGAGCTGCTGCGGAAGTCTGGCAAGGAGCCCATCAACTGGAAGGATCTGTGACCCTGAACTGGAGGGCTTTCTCTGGGCAGTTTTCTAGAAACTGCTCTCAAACTATGCCAGGAGTAGCAGCTTGACCCAGACAGAAGCAGCAAAAGCTCTACCCTGGCTGGGGTCATGTGTCTGTCTTGGCAGCACGGCCTCGGCCTAAAACCAGACGTTCACGTTATCTGGGAGAGAGTAGGGGATCAAATACAGAGACAGCTCTCTGTCACCTTTATGGTAAAAGGGGATGGGGACAGAAGTGCCTATTGGTACAAGCTAGCTGCTATTTGTTTTTACCTGGCAGGTTAGACTTTAGGTTGTAAGGTGTCAGGTGTGTTTATCTAGAAGCACCCCCCCGCCCCATGCCCCACCTGGCATTTCAGTTCTTGGCCAAGTACAGTGTTCCCTTTCCGGAGCCCTCAGGCCCCTCCTTGAAGGAAGCAAGAGGACAATTTGCAAGTGCCCAGAAATTTAGGGATGAAAGTTCCTGAGGACTAGTCCTCTGTGTGAGCCTTCACAGACAGGCAGAGGGAAGTGAGCTGGGGCTTGTTTTCACAGTTCATCCTCTGGATGTTCCACGGAATGAACAGTGGAAGTTGAACTGGAAGAAGAGAAAGGGGAATTTTTAAATTTTTTTTTTAAGCGAGGAAATGCTTTTCTTCTAGGTGTATCCTGAGTTGGGGTTTTTAAGGCAGCACAGACTGCCAAATGCTATTTTTTTATGGACTGAAATCACATGGGGATTTTTTTTTTCATGCAACACTGGTGAATTTTGCTGTTTTAAAGATACTTCTGCAGATGTGTATATATATATTTTGTAATCTTTTGTTGGGAGACAATCTTTGTGAGGTCTGTACCTCTGTCCTAGATCCTGTTAGAGATGCCGTTGATGTGTTAACCGGGGGAAGAGTTAACCCCGGGTGAGTGTGGGAATAAAAGATTGTTGAAGTTTCTGGCTCGGTGCCCAGTGTCCTTCATGCCAGCTCCCTCTGGGCCCTGTCGCGTCTGCCTACGTCCTTGGGCAGCCCTTGGGCCCCGGGCAGCTGGTGGTCGCCATGGCAACCATTGTGGGCAGGAAGGGCCGCCTTTGCTCCTTCCTCCCGCCCCGCCCCTCGGATGGAGCCGCCCACCCCTCCAGAGGGCGGGTAAGCTCTGGGCGGGTTCCCGGGAGGGGCGCGAGCAGAACAGCGGCCTAGGGGCTGCGAGCTGACCCCCACTGCGGCCAGGCGCTGTGCCCCGATCGCCGTGGGGGAGCTGTATGCGGCCAGGGACCACAGAAGCCCCGAAGGGGCCATTTGGGGCTGGAAAAAGGCATTTCTCCAGGGATCATGGCTGCGTGTCCTGCCAAGCCCTGGGACATTGCAAGGGGAGCTCCCCGCCCCCACTCTGCTAGTGTTTCGGGACTCTGGACTGGAGGTGTGAGGCCAGGGCACTGGGAAGACGCCCTGATGGCCCACTGACCTGTCAGCACTTGGGGGCGGGGTGGACTATCAATGATGAAAGCTTGGACTCACCTGGTGTGTGATAAGGAAGTCAGAAGTACAGAGAGGCACCCGGTTAGCACGTGCGGTATTTCAGTGGGCGAGAAAAAAATGCATCCAGTGAGAAAGACTCGACCTCATTTCTTTCGGGGGGAGAGGTTTGGAAACCTTTTGCTAGGGAACATTGTTTCCCATCCAGGCCTTCGTTTTCTTGACATTTGAGAAGGTGGGTGTGCCCGCATTGTGCCATCAGCAAGCTGGCTTTCACAGAAGGAAGGTGCAAGACAAGAATGCATTCTCCGTTTGCCCTCTGGTAGCTTTGGGGGCCTCCCTTAGACATTACAGTGGGCTCCCTGATCCGAGGGAGAAATGAAGGAATCCTGTTGGTACATCAGTTAGGCTTTAAGTCTTCTCTCCCAAGGCAGTGCTGCCAGCAGGGAAGAAGCTGCAAGCTCCACATCACCATCAGTCATTCAAAAAGCAAACTGATGGGCTTTTTCTTTCTTTTTTTTTTTTTTAAAGATTTTATTTATTTATTTGACAGAGAGACAGCCATCGAGAGAGGGAACACAAGCAGGGGGAGTGGGAGAGGAAGAAGCAGGCTCATAGCAGAGGAGCCTGATGTGGGGCTCTATCCCATAACGCCGGGATCACGCCCTGAGCTGAAGGCAGATGCTTAACCGCTGTGCCACCCAGGCGCCCTTGCTTTTTCTTTTTTAACGTAATGAAGCATCTAGTGGTGCTTTAAACAGAACACAGAGCTGTGTCAAGTCGTTATGACAACACCCCCCCAAAAAGAAATGTACATTTGATAACTTGTTTTTTTGTTTGTTTGTTTGTTTTGTTTTTGTGTTTTTTTTTAAAGATTTTATTTATTTATTCGACAGAGAGACAGCCAGCAAGAGAGGGAACACAAGCAGGGGGAGTGGGAGAGGAAGAAGCAGGCTCATAGCAGAGGAGCCTGATGTGGGTCGATCCCATAACGCCGGGATCACGCCCTGAGCTGAAGGCAGACGCTTAACCGCTGTGCCACCCAGGCGCCCCTTGATCACTTGTTTTTAAGAAACAAGGTTCATTGAAAAAAAAAAAAAGATTTTGAGAGAGAGAGAACAAGAAGGGGGAGGGGCCGAGAGAGGCAGACTCCCCGCTGAGCAGGGAGCCTGATGTGGGACTCCGGGATCATGACGGAGCCGAAGGCAGACACTTAACCGACAGCCACCCATTTGCTGGGAAACAAGGCTCATTTTGATGAACTTTTAGCTACATAGTTGGGGTGTTCCTCCACATTTTTGGATGTGCTATGATCACAGCACTAGATTTGCAAAAATGATTAAAGGCAGATTGCCTTTTAGGTTGGGGGTCAGCATACTTTATCTGTATAAAGGGTCTATATAATATTTTAGGGTCTGCAGTCCTCCTGCCCAAGAGAACCACTCCACTCTCCCTTGTAGAGACAGCAGCCCCGTGCAAAATGTAAATGAGCAGGTGTGGCTGTCTTCCAATAAAACTAGCAACACCAAAATTGGAATTGAATATGATTTGTGCGTGTCATGAAATCTTGATTTCCTGCCCCCCGCCCCCAACCCAGCATTCGACAAATGTAAAAACCGCTCTTAGTTTGAGAGCCATAGGGAAACAGGCAACACAGGCCATAGCTGGCAGAGCCCTATTCTAGGAGCTCCCACCCAGATGTCTGCAATGACAGCGCCCACATACTGCGTCCTGCCACTGGGCAGTGCTACGTGGCCCATTGCAGGAGCATGTGAGAACCCCACCCAGGATGATTCTGTCTCCTTTCTTGGGCCAAGAGAAGAGCATCTACTGAGGGCTTTTGGAAAACAAGGAAGTCCATTAACTGCAAAATGTCCTGTGAACCCCAGGTCATAAAATAATCATGTGGGTGTCACTATCTGTGAACTGAGTCCAGCAGGGCAAAGTCAGAGAATGGGAGGTTTTTTTTTAGACTTTAGCATGTTGTTAGTATGCTCCCATTATTACATAATATGTTCTGTCCCTCTTAAAATTCACTCTGCTTTGGTTTGCACCTAGAATAAAAAGTCTTAGAGTTTGGGACTGGAGAAGGAAACTTTATGAGGCATATGCATGCAGGAGTGGCTTTTCATCCTTGTCATTTCTTCAAAACATACAAGGAAAAACAGGTAGGATGCTCTGGGCTACTTTGGAGGGTCTTGGCTTGTTAACTGGTAGTGACCCAAGCTGAGAAAAGTCTGGAACTTGGGTGGCCTCTCTTTCCTCTTGGAATCCTAACACACCTTGAATCTGGGGTTCACCACTTCAGGTCACCTTGGTGATGATCTCGGTTGGAATCTGTTTTTAAATTTTTATTTACAGTGTGTTTGGAAATGCAAATGTTGGTGAGTGGGGCCGACCAGGAGATCACTACTTAGCATTCTTTGCTACTCAGTGGTGTATTTCCTGAGTCCTGCTCCTCTCAGTTAGTGGCATTTGTGGTGGGGTTGGTGGGGGGGGATTCAGAAGCTTTAAACAAGCCCTTAGGATACCTTAAGCCTCACCATAGATGCTCACCTGGGTGAGGCAGGCAGGCCAGGTCTGAGGACCCAGAGGGTTCAGCCACAAGAGTCCTTGCCTTTCACGCAAGGTAGAAATCAAACACAAGCCAGCAGGAAGTGAGAGCAGAGTTTATGGAAGACGACAGATACAGCTGGAGCATCTGGAAGGCTCAGAAAGGAAAAGGAGATGAGTCTCGTTTTTGCCTGGGCTCTGGGGTTTTTACTAATTGTGGTCTCGGGCATGTGTCCCCCCAGGTATCTAGGAACTGGCGAGAACAAGGACAGCGTCCAGGTGTCCATCCTAAGGCACTTATTCCCTGGAGCCAGTGGGTCTGGGGGCGTCAAGCTGTCTAGTGCCAGTGGTCTGGAATATGCACATGATGGCTTCGTCCGGTCCCTCCTGAGATATTTTATTTGGTGCTGGAAGACTCCAGAGATAACCCTTAACTTCTCGTCCCTTGCAAGGAGGACATATAATAAGGCATGTGTAGGGCAGGAGTACAGGTCCTAGCAAGAATAAAAGCAGGAAAAGACATAAGGAAAGAAAAGCCATCTTTTTCTTTCATGGGGTCCCTTCAGTTTCCCTGTCTCATGGGGAAACTAAAAGAAATATCAATGCCAGTCTAACTCCCAGAAATTGATTTAATTGGTCCTCAGGGAGAAGAGGAGACATCAGTATTTTTATGAAGTGTCCGGTTTATGGCAGGGCCAACAACCTCTTTCCAGATGCCCTGTTTTCCTTACGCCGTTGGTCACTTAATTTTTTTCTGTTTTGGTGATGATGGTACTTAGGACTTTCTGAACCTAAGATGTATTTGAAGAAACCCATTTCTCTCTGAATGTTCTTGTGTTTGCTGGGAAAAGTTTATGAACTTACTTACTGGTTTACTCACTGGTTTCAAGCCTACCATTCGGTTTCTAGAAAATACGTATGACTGTAAAGAGTGTCAAGGGACAGCTGAGGGGTGTGTGTGTGTGTGTGTGTGTGTGTGTGTGTGTGTAGGGGGGCAGGGAGCGTTTGCATGTTGTCTTTCTGGAAGGAAGGAGTTGCATTAGGAAGGCATTACGAAGCCCCTGTTACGAGAAGCCACTATGCTAGAAGCTCAGTGTATGTCATTTTATTTTCTTTTCCCAACCACATAGTGAAGTAGCTGGATGAGGAAACACACTCAGTTATTTGCCCGGAGTCACAGGTAATTACGGCAGTCAGGGCTTCAGGACTCGAACCCGCGTGAGCCTGATTTCAAAGCCCGGTTGTCTTGTCACTGTTTACACTCTGCCCAGATCACTGTTCTCATTCTCAGGGAGGATTTCTAAATGGAGTTTATGCAGAATTTCCTTAAGTCATGGATAGCTCTCCCAGGTAAAACAGGACAGGTCTGTAGTTGAAAATGTGCCTCATTGAGAGGATTGTGCGAGCTACTCCTGAGCGACCGAGTCACCGAAGCCCCAGCCTTGGGGCTGCCCATCAGGGAGGATGGAGGGTGTGCGGGCCGTGCACTAGGACTTCCGCTCCTATCAAGTTGATGATTTCATCCTCCCCTCCTATAAAGCGTGTGTGGTGCCATCCCAGGTTACAGCTGACCAGAGCAAGGCTTCAAGAGCAGCCAGAGTGTGCTTCCTGCTTACAAGGACGGTGGAGAAAATTTCCAAGTCCCGTGTGCTGACTTTTCCTTTCTGGAAAACAAGCCCGAAAAGGGTGTCAGTCTGACTGCACCTGTCCCCACTGCCATTTAAACCGTTTTGCTTAGGTTCAGGCTCTTGGCAGGTTTTTCCACTTGTTGTTCAGTGCAGCACATCCCGGGTTTACTGAGATTGGGGCCGCCAAGCTGCTGTCCCCCCTTTTGTCAGAGCACAGCGCCCTTTTGTGTAGCTTCTGCTCTACCTGGTTTGGACCTGGACCTGGAGGTGACCTTTGTCCTATGTGCCTCCAGCCCTCCCCCATGGCACAGAGCCCTGGCAGCTCAGGCTGGCTTTCCACCTTTCCTGCCGGGCCCTAGCGACAACCAGCCGACCCCAGGATGGAAGGGCAACTACTGGGGTTTGTTTTCTTCGCCCTAAGCCACAAGAAATAGGAAACATTTTATCGAGGGGCGTTTTCATTCAAAAGGTTTTACGAAATCTTTTCCGGGGGAGGGAAGCCAGGTGATCCTTGGATAACAGTTGCATCAACCCATGGGAGCTTTCCCTGCGGGCTTGGTCCAGAAGCCGTTTCTCAAACACCCAACGACCCATGTGCAATCAATTTCCTGCATGTCCTAGGAAGGCCCAAATGACTTGGTTCATATCGCTGATGGCGTGAACTTTAGATGCCCAGTGGAGGAGATATCTAAGAATTGTGAAAGACAGCAGAGGTCTGGGATTGAAAGGTGGCAAGCAGGGCCGTCCTGCACTGTGGGGCCACATGAGGGGTGTGGTGAGGGATCCTGTTCCACGCCGCCTAGGCTGGGATTGCGCCAGTGCCTTGAAGGTTAAGTGCTCCAGGGATATTTTTAAACGGCAGGGACCAGTTAATCTAAAAGTGACGCGCACCCTCCTGGCAGCGAGCAGCTGGCCAGCTTAGAGTCAGGCCCTCGGCAAACAAGGAGCCCCGGAAAATGCAACCCTGAAGGCACAATTGAGCAGACCCGGGAAAAGGACAGGTGGTAAGTGAGCTTACCCCTGCCTGGGGTCCCTGAGTGTAAAGCCGGCGTCTGTGTGGATTGGGACTATCCCACCTCGGGAGAGCAGACCCTGTGCAGAAAGGGGCAGGCAGGCTTTCCGGGCGAACAAGAGTTCCCGTTCGGTTTGCAGGGAGCTGGCTGATCTGAGGGCTGGAAATGGAACCTAGATGGAGAAGAGCCTCTCTTTGCTTCTATAAATGGTTATGTTGCTGGGAATCTCTGTGCAAAATCTTCATTGGTTCCACAAACTGGAACTCAGGTTAGGTTTTAGGTTTACTGAAAAGGCAGTTGTGTGATTTTTCTTTTTTTTTTCTTTTTTGCCCTCAAGCCTTCTGTCTTTTTTTTAAGATTTTATTTATGAGAGAGAGTGAGAGAGTGAGCACAAGCAGGGGGAGGGGGAGAGGGAGAAGCAGACTCCCCACTGAGCTGGAAGCCCAACCTGGGGTTCAATCCCAGGACCCGGGGATCATGACCTGAGCGGAAGACAGACGCTTAACCATCTGAGCCACCCAAGCGCCCCAAGCCTTCTGTCTTAAGGAAAACTATTCTGTTTCTTATAGATGACCAATCTCTCAAACTGTTACTAATTTTTTTTTTTTTAAACAGACTCTAGGGGCGCCTGGGTGCCTCAGTCGGTTAAGTGTGTGACTCTTGGTTTCAACTCAGATCATGATCTCAGGATCGTGAGATCGAACCCTGAGTTGGGCTCTGCACTCAGTGGGGAGTCTGTTTGAGGTTCTTTCTCTCCTTCTCCCCCTTCCTGCTGGCTCGCTCACTCTGTCGCAAATAAATAAATAAATCTTAAAAAAAATAAATAAAAGCAGACTCTGAAGAGTAAAGCATTTATAGTGGTCCTGTATTGCTAGAAAGATTTTTTTTTTAAGTGTACTACAAAGTAAAAGTTAAATAGCATGGGGTAAAACAGGTCTCCTTGTACTATCCCTCTCCCTGCCCCTCCTCCTCCTGCTGTGCAGTTTGGTATAAAACTTCCCAGACCTTGGGGGCACCTGGAGGGCTCAGTCAGTTAAGCATCTGACTCTTGGTTTCGGCTCAGGTCATGATCTCAGGGCCGTGAGACTGCGCCTTGAGTTCAGCTCTGCTCTGGGTGTGGAGCTTGTCTGGGATTCTCCCTTTCCTGCTGCCCCCCCCACCCTCCCCGCCCCCACTCTCTCTTACTTCTAAACAAAACAAAACAAAACAAACTTCCCAGACCTGGTTTCTCAAAGACCTGTCCTGTGCCTTTACCTGGTACACAACTATCTCTGACGATGATCATTATTATTATTTATTATTATTATTTTAACATCAGTGGGGCTTCCATATAAGTTGGGTGACCACCCATCCATAGTGGCCCAGGACTGAGGACTGAGAGGGAACTCCTGGGAAGCCAGTCTTTCCATTTAAAAACTGCAAGGAAGAGACATTGTTTTATAACCTGTTTTTTTTTTTTTCCTTCTAACAGTGTCTTGGGAGATATCTAGAAGATGTGATTTCTTTTTTTTTTTTTTTTTAAGATTTTATTTATTTATTCGACAGAGATAGAGACAGCCAGCGAGAGAGGGAACACAAGCAGGGGGAGTGGGAGAGGAAGAAGCAGGCTCATAGCTGAAGAGCCTGATGTGGGGCTCGGTCCCATAACGCCGGGATCACGCCCTGAGCCGAAGGCAGACGCTTAACAGCGTGCCACCCAGGCGCCCCATAGAAGATGTGATTTCTTCAGTCACTTCTCCGAGCGCTAAGTGGAAAGACTGCGCCAACCTTCCGTCATGCGATTGGAGGTACAAATAGCCTCAGTTCGTCAGTTTATTTGAGCAGCTCTAGGAAGGCGTTTTATGTTTATGCAAAGGAGGTTTTTAAAACATTTTTTTTTAATTTGACTATAGTTGACACGCAATGTTACATTAGTTTCAGGTGCACATGTAGTGGTTCGACTTCTCTGTGTGTTATGCTGTGCTCACAAGCCACCGTCTGTATCATACATCGCTCTTGCAATATCGTTGACTCTGTTCCCTATGCTGTGCCTTTTATTCCTGTGACTTCTTCATTCCACAGCAGAGCCCTCCCTTCCCCCATTTCACCCGTGCCCCCCCACCACCCTCCCCTCTGGAAACCATCAGCTTGTTTCTGTATTTATTGATCTGATTCAGCTTTATGTTTATTCATTTTTTTTAGATTCTACGTATGAGTGAAATCATATGGTATCTGTCTTTCTCAGTCTTATTTCACTTAGCATGATATCCCCTGGCTCCGTCCATGTTGTTGCTAACGGCAGGACTTCATTCTTTTTTTATGGCTGAGTAATACTCCACTGTAGCTATCTAGCTATGGTTATTTATTTGTAAAAAATACACACACACCACGTCTTCGTAATCCTTTTGTCTATTGAGGGACACTGGGCTGCTTCCTTATCTCGGCTCTTGTAAGTAACGCTGCAGTGAACACAGGGATGCATGTGTCTTTTCAAATCAGTGTTTTTGTTTTCTTTGGGTAAATGCTTAGCAGTGCGATTACTGGATCATGGTAATTCCATTTTTAATGTTTTGAGGCACCTCCGTACTGTTTCCCACGGTGGCTGCACCAGCTGGCATTCCCGCCAACAGGGCACGAGCGTTCCCCTTTCTCCACATCCTCGCCAACACCTGTTGTTTCTTGCCTTTTTGATTGCAGACATCCTGACAGGTGTGAGGTGGTATCTCATGCTGGTTTTCATTGGTGGTTCCCTGGTGATGAGCAGCGTCAAGCACCTTTTTGTGTGTCTGTTGGCCATCTCTGTCTTCTTGGGGGAAAAAGTCTGTTCAGGTCCTCTGCCCATTTTTTAAATCAGATTTTTATTTGTGTGTGTGTGTTGTGTTTAGAAGTTCATTATATATTTTGGATATCAACCCCTTATCAGATATACCATTTGCAAATATCCTCTCCTATTCAGTAAGTTGCCTTTTTGTTTTTTTTATAGTTTCCTGTGCCGTACAAAAGGTTTTTCGTTTCGATGTAGTCCCAGTTGTTTATTTTATGCAAAGAAGGTTTTTTGTTTTGTTTTGTTTTGTTTTTCTGCTCAGGTGCTATGTAAGCTCTGTTTTATCACCTTTAGATACGAGACATAAATTGGAGGATTACGCGGGGTACTTGATCCTTAGGGGTCAATAGACATTTTAAGCTTTTCAAGTGGAGAGTCTCTCAAAGTCTTATCCCTGTAGAAACTTTGCGATACCTTATTCTAGTCTCCTCTGAATTTTGACTCAAGGATCTTTAGAGGAGTGTGCATCTGTACCCTGGAAGCCTGGAAGCATGGTCAGAAATCATGCATTTTATCTGGAAACTGCATGCACATTTCACATTCTGTTCCAATGGATCTCTTTGTTTTAATAATAGTAAACTCGCTACCATAAAGTAGGACGGCTCTCCAGGAAGATAGGACGTGTTTGTTTAGATTGTGCTAGACAGTCCGGGCTGGGCACAACAGGGAACCCGAGGTACTGATTACTCAGTGGTTGGCATGCGGCAGGTGTTGAATTACACCCAAGGACAATCCTAGGACGAGGTGTTATTTACTCTATTCCCCAAACCAGGACCAGGAAACCAGGGTTTGGAGAATTTCACATGACTGACTCAGGTCAATCACATGACGACTGGCAGAGTCTCCACCCAGGTCAGCCCCACATCGGAAGTGCGGCTCTCTGGACCTCTCTGGGCCACCCAGCGCAGCACAGCTTCGCACCCTTACCGGTGCTGGGACCCCGGAATATAACCTCGTTTTTCAGTTAGCCCAGGATTGGTGCCACCCCTGTTGGACTCACTAACAGACCTTTTCAAATCAAATCAAATCAAAGCATGGGCGAGAGTGATAAGAAAGGATAACCCTGCACACACTGTTTCTGTTTAGAAGTGAATGGGTCTCAGGCCCCGGTAGTAACTAGAATAATCGGTTGTTGGAAACGCCCCTCTTAGCAGATCTTCCTTCCACACTCTGTTTCGAGGAACGCTGTGGTCTCTTATTTCCACATTCCCAACAGAGTGGGACTTAGGGGTCCTCCTGTTTGGAGGAATAACCCATGTAAGGTGAAGAAGGGGCTCTGGTTTTGGTTTGGGCAACATTGGGCTGCCCATGGGGAGCCCAGACCCTTTCTGGCAGGACTTCTCAGAGCCTTGAATGTACTCACCTGTGGTGGGACTTTCCAAAATGTGACTTGGGGATTTGGCAGCCATGGAGACCATCTTTCAGGGCTGGTATCCCTTCAGCACCTCCTGAGAAGATTGGAATAGTCTCATTTTGTGCCTTCCTCAATTTTTCTTCAGAATCCCAAGAGGCAGGATTCTGCTATGGATCAGTGTCACAAGGCTTAAACTTTTGTACAGGGCTCCAAGGCAGTGTGTGTGTGTGTGTGTGCGTGCATGTGCGTGTGTGTGTGTGTGTGTGTGTGCATGCACAGAGCCAGAGCCCAGCCTCCCAGATTCTGGATGGATTGGAAAAGGGAGATCTGCCAGCAGCCTGTTGCACTAACTCAGGCTTGGGGTGAGGTGGTGGTGGGCATCGGAGAAGCATGAAGAGAACGCCCAGACCCCACAGCTGGATGGTCGGGTCCAGCTCTGCCACTTCGGGTATGACCTTGGGCAGCAAGACCCCTCCTCTGCCTATCTCTTCATTTGCAAAACAGGAGCGTGTACTTCCTAGAGTTTTTGTGGACATGCAAAGGGATAATAAGCATAAAGTGCATAGTTTAAGACCCGGTATACAGTAAGTGCTTAACAGACATTAGCCTTTATTATCACTTAGCAATTTCCTCGGTTTGAAGGATTGCCGTCTGCCTTCTGCTGTGTCTGCACTCGATTTTCAAAAGGGTTCTACTTCCAGTCATTTTTGGGGAACCCTTGTTGCTGGAGAAGGGGTCAGGGAGCCTGTATCAGGAATGTTGAGAAATTTGAACAGACCTGGGTTTTAGGCCCCATCTACCCTTGCAGAGTTGGCTTTCTGGTGGGAAGTCAGGTGTGCATGTAAGTGACCTCACACCTAACTGAGCTCTGTGATGAGTGCCGTGAGGGAGGGGACAGGGAGCCCCGAGGTCATAGAGCAGGAGCCTGGCATTCGGTGCAGTCTCTCTGGCAGCCTCTTGTGTCCCAGGAAGAGGGAGGGAGCGGGGTGGGGGTGGGGATTCAGCTGCCTGTCCAGGTGGTTGCCCACTTCCTGACCTCCCTTGAGACTCGCTGGGGCAGGAGGACCCTTCAGGGAGGTGGGAAGGATGGGCTGGACACGGGAGGCAGACCTGAGCTAGGTGGAGGGATTGATGCATCCAACAGATATTTACTGGCCCTTCTGTGTGCTGGGCAGGCACTGTGGAGCCAGGGGCAGGACAGAGCCAGTCCTTGTCCCGAGGAAACTTACACTATGGTGGGGCGGGGGGAGATGAGTGAGTGTATTGGTGACAATATAGTGTCAGGTCATGTCAGTAAGTGACATGAAGGAAAGGGACATATCATCGAGAATAAGACCCGTGGGTGTCAGGGTGGGTCTAGGGTGGGAACATGGAAGCAAAGACAGAAAAAGGAGCAAGAGATAACCATGCCAGGGGCCAGTGGTGGGAAAGAGCACTCCAGAACATGGACCCACAAGCACAGAGGACCTGAAGGGGTCCAGTGGCCAGGGGCCAGATCTCTAGAGCCACATGGACCACAAAGGAGTACAATGAGGAATCACCGAGAACGTGAAATTCAGTTCAGCTGCCCACCTCCAGAGTGACTTGGGGCAAGTTTAACTCTTGAACCCTGAGATTACTCTTCAATTAAAAAAAAAAAAAGGCTTCTCATGAAACTGATCTCACAGAGTGGAATGAGGTGATGATTAGAAAATGCTTAGCACGTAGCCTGGCACACCATAAGTACTAATAAATTTTAACTCTTAGTACCAATATACAGGTTTTAATCAGTAGATGGTATAGAAAACAAGCTTTTTTTTTTTTAAGATTTATTTATTTAAGAGAGAGAGCGTGAGCAAGGATGTACACACACAAGTGGAAGGGGCAGGGAGAGGGAGAGAGAATCTCCAGCAGACTCCATGCTGAGCGCAGAGCCCGACCTTTGACATGGGGCTTGATCCCACAACCCCAATATCACAACCTGAGCTGAAACCAAAAGTCTTAACCCACTGTGCCACCCAGGCACCCCAACTTTTTTTTTTAATTTTATTTATTTATTTGACAGGGAGACAGCCAGTGAGAGAAGGAACACAAGCAGGGGGAGTGGGAGAGGAAGCAGGCTCCCCCCAGCAGAGCAGGGAGCCCGATGCGGGGCTTGATCCCCGGACCCTGGGATCACGCCCTGAGCCGAAGGCAGATGCTTAATGGCTGAGCCACCCAGGCGCCCCCCCCAACTTTTTTTTTTTTAAACATTCAGAGGTAGAGTGGATAGCACAGTGAGCCCCTCTCTATTCACCACCCTCTTCAATAACCATCAACCTCTGCCCTTCTGTTTTCATCTACCCACACATACACCCTTTCCCCTGTGTTTTCCCCATTTTACTGTGAAAAATTTCAAACCTACAGAAGTTGAAAGAATTGTATGGGAGCACCCATACACCCATCACATTTCACGTCAGTTGCATACATCAGTACCTTTCTCCCTGAGTACTAATTGCATCCTGTCATTAACTAGAGTTCTGGGGTCACCCCCTCCCCCTGCCCTAGGATGGGGGGATTGTTTTCAAGCAAATCTCAGAGCCAAATAAATATTTCACCGCCTGTCTCTAAAAGAGATGGACTTTTAAAATGCTGGTTTCCAACAGCATTTATGCTATTTCCTGTACCCAGTGCCCAGTTCATGCTCCACGCCCTCTGACTGTCTCAGAGATGTTGAACACTCGTTCCGTTCCAATCAGGACCCACAAGAGGTCCTGTTAAGTCTCTCTTCATCTGTAACAGCCGTCCCACTGCCTTTATTAAACGCCAGCTACTTGTTGAAGACACTCGGTCATTTGTCTACATTTTGGGTGTAGCTGATGACACATCACTCAAGCGTCATTTACTGTGTTTCTCTGTCCCTGTAAATTAGTGCTCAGGTCTCCAGGCTTGAATCAGTTCAGGTCCAAATCCTCAGCGAGACTGCTTCCCCATGCTGCCGTGTCATGGTGTGCTGTCCACTGCTTAGTGTCGGGAAGAACATAATGTCAGGTTATCCCATTTTCAGTGATGTGAACTCCTCAGGGCACGTGGGAACCGACGTCAATGCCTGATTGCCCTTGAAAAGTCCCCAGCAGCCTTTCACTGAATAGTTTACAAGCCATGGACGATCAGAGCCCTAGTCCAGTATTATTTCCTTACTGGTTGCAAATGTGGTTTCCTACTTGCCTCCATCCTCATTCACATATTAGCTATCATTCTGTAACATACGATTCTCATCCACCATCTGACATACAGAGCATTTTCCTACAGGAAAGGCAGGATAAATGCTCGACTGCATCCTTTTTTTTTTTTAAGTTCGTTTTCAGAGGCATGAGTGGTACCATTGTGAGCTCCCAAGGTGTCATTGAGGTTGTTTTGTTTTGTTTTGTTTTGAGGAACACAATGACCACATGATTTTTGAAACTGCTTGGATGTATTTCAGTCCACCACAGTGATCACCTTTTTTTTTTTTTAAAGATTTTATTTATTTATTTGACAGAGAGAGACAGCGAGAGAGGGAACACAAGCAAGGGGAGTGTGAGAGGGAGAAGCAGGCTTCCCGCTGAGCAGGGAGCCCGATGCAGGGCTCGATCCCAGGACCCTGGGATCATGACCTGAGCCGAAGGCAGACGCTTAATGGCTGAGCCACCCAGGCGTCCCCAGCGATCACCTTTTTACAGGCCCGGGTATCTCTTCTTTGGCAGGGCAAGCCCCTTCAGGGTCCTTGTTTTCAGGGACAAGAAATCGCAGCTCACCGTGCACATTTCTGCCCCAGCCCTGGAATGAACGATTTTCCCCAAGCAGTCCTGGTTCCTTTTAGTGGGAACATACATAGAAATACATAGAAATCATAACCTGGGACAAGGTTGTTTTACGGATTCCTCCTGGCTTCTCTGTGCACTGGGGACTGGGGTCAGGGAGCTGGGTCAAAAGGCTTATACAGTGGTTCAAGTAAGTGATAACAGTGGCTTGACCTTGATCTCAGGTAAAGCACTTAGCACCATGCCTGGTGCGTCATGGAGAGCGCGATAAATATTAGAACACTCTTCGTTTGCGTTCTTTATATTAGTTCATGTAAACCTCACCAAAAGCTCTCTGAGGAAGGCAGTCTTATCAACCCCACTGAATACATGAGAAAACCAAGGCTTAGAGAGGTGAGGAAATTGCTGAAGGTCACACGGAAAGTAAAGAGCAGAACTTGGAGCTCGCCACTCCAGATTCCATACTCCAACCAACACACTGTGTTGCCCCCAGGGGTCTTAATTTCAAACTCAGAAATGACCTAGATTAGTTTCTGGCAGAAAACATGACCTACGAGTGGGGCTGGCCTGCTTACGCTGGTTAAACTGGGATTCCAGCGAGGGTCTCCAGGACCAGGGCATGCTCCAGACCCTCACCCTGCCTGGAGAGGTTTCTGCAGCAGTGCCCTTTAGCAGGTGCACATGGCCCTCAAGACTGCGCTCGGTGCCCTCTGTCCACACAACCTACAAGCTGTTCCAGGCACGTGTTCTCATTACTTAGTCTTTACCAGAGCCCCTGTGAGGTTGGCATCATTCAGAACTGAAGAGCTCAGGTCCAGAGATGCCAATATGGAACTGACACTGCAGGGTTTCCTGGCTGCTGGTGGTGCCAACGCTCGAATCAGACCCTCTGATTCTGTGTCTAGGGCTGTTTTTCCTTTTCGTTCTGGAAGGGACAGGACAGAGGAGGGATTGCTCCTTTTTAGAGAGGCAAATCACCCATGGGGCTTTGTCAATTCCTCACAACATTCGCAACCACATTGCCAAAGCTGGCGGGAAGTGCTGGGACAGCCTCGAAGGAGAGCAACTGTCCCCTGGAGGTCAGGTTGACTCAGGTTGGGAGTTACATCACTGCTTTTCAGGCCGGATGGTGCACTGGCCCTGCCCTGGCACTAGGCTTGGGGGAGGCCCTCAGCCAGCAGAGCCAGGGGCTGTTGGTAGAAGGGATACCCACCACGTCTCACCTAACCATCCGGGAGAAGGCATGCTCGACAAAGCCCCTTGGTCTCCAAGGCAGGGCCTGCTCAACACAACCCTGAGTGGCGACGTTAATGAGAAAAAGAACTACAGTAATCACAGTAGCCCCTGATATCTTGCTTCATTTATGCCGAGCTAAGCAGTCTACCTACCTGAGTTCATTGACTTGCCCTTCAGGGTGCTGAGGTTGGTCCTGTTACTCTCCCCATTTTACAGATGGGACAACTGAGCTCGGGTTAAGTGCTGTGCCTGCGGGCACACAGTATGTGGGCGGTGGAGCCGATTTGCCAGGCAGGCAGACCGCAGAGTCTGTTAACTCTTGCGCCGCGGCTCTCTGTGGCTCCGAGAAGGAGGTGTGAGTCCCTCACACCTCTTGTGACTCTGCAGAGTCATTTGTCCCTGTCCGATGCCCCCCGCCCTCCACGCCTTTCTCAGCACCAGGCAGGCTGTTTGGTTCCCAGAAAGCGCCAAAGTTCCTGGCCCTCCTGCTTCTAGGCTTTTGTGGCCCTGGCACCACAGGCCGCCAACACTCTTCCTCCACCTTCCTGCCTGTCCGACCGTGGGGTTTGGTGGTTTCCACAAGGATGGCTCAGGTGGGGACCCGCCCCTTGGACATTTCTTCAAGGGAGGTGCCCGGCTGGAACCATTCGGGCCAGTTTTGCCTGGGCCAGCAGATCAGCCCCATCACAAGCTGGGCTTGGTTCACCAGCTGTTCACTGAGCACCTGCAGTGAGCCCGGGAAAACTGAAATTCACTGGCTTTTCATCCATGTGTTTTCCTCCCCAAGGTTGTCCCCAGATCAGTGGCCCCGGATGCTGTACACCTGCTCAGCTCTCAGATCAGGTCGTTTGGGATTTGGTACCAGACCCCAGACACGTAGATAATCTGTGCTTACTCTCACGGTCCGTGGGATTCTCTGGAGCCCCAGATGTTCTGACAAGTGGTTAGTTTGAGAACTATCGACTCTCCCTGGTTCTCCTTTCCAGACTTCGGATTCCACCCGTCTAAGAAGGTATCCAATTAATCTATTGAATCAACAGCCTGCCCACCTCCCCCTCTTACAAATGTAGGCTGTGGAGTCAGGCAGAGCAGGGTTGAATTCCGTGTACTTCCAAGCTGTGTGACTTTGGGCGAGTCACTCCCGTTTTCTGGGTACTGGGTTTTCATTCCCAATCTGTGAAATGGAGTAAGAATACTATTTCCCTGGGGCACCCGGGTGGCTCAGTCAGTTAAGTGTCTGATTCTTGGTTTCGGCTCGGGTCATGCTGTCAGGTGCGTGAGGTCAAGCCCTGCTTCAGCATCTGTGGTTAGGGGGTCAGGGACAGCAGGGTTGGTTTGAGGTGAAGGTTGAAAGTCTCTTGCTCTCCCAGGGTACTTTTCCTTCTGGGGTGAGGAAGCATATGACATCTCACCCTCCCAGTGCCCTCAGCGCAATCACAGGGGGAGGTGAGGTTCTTGAATTAATCTCTCCCTCCACTGTCATGTGCACCGTCACGTGTCTTCTTCCAATGCAAAAAATATTAAAGAGAACAATGAGTATCCTTCACAGTACAACACTTTGCTAATTACTGCTCCTGGTTAAGTAACTTTGGCAGAGCCCGCACCTTCAGTCAATGGAGTTATTAATTCACCATCGAGCATGGCGCCAAGAGCAACGTCTGCTTGAGATGTCTTGCCCCCTTAGCAACCTGGTGAACTCCTATTCATCCCTCAGAGCCCCAGAGCAGATGTGTCTCTTAGCTCTCCCTCATGCCCGTCTCCACCCTTGGAAGGACTGGGCTTTTCCTGGTTCTGGGAGTCTATCGGCTAGATCTTGATTTGAAAGACTTGTTCTTGATCTGAGCAGGACTCTGCTGTCTCCCCCAAAACCTGTCTTAGGAGAAGAATGCCAAAGCTTAGAGAAGTGGTTCTGCTGTTTATTTCTTGGTTGCATTTTAGTCCCTTAGCAGTGGCCTCAGGGATTTAGGAACCGGCTCACAGCTCTAGGAAACCAAGCGGTGCTGACAGTCACTTCCCAGATCTGCTAACTTGGGACCTTTCTTAGGACTCATGGAGGGAAATCCTGCTCAGAGAGCGAGAGCTCATGAGGGTTAGGAGTGAGGGCTTCCCGAGTGATGCCACCTGGGTCCTCAAAGTGTGGACTTGGGGAGGGACTGAGCCCGTTTCCTCACGGGGAGTAAGGCGTGGCCCCTGATGCAGGGAGAAGTTGATGGGATGACACGTATAAAGCTCGTAGCACAAGGGCTGTGATAGGTACACGCTCAGGAGACACTAGTGACAGAAAAACACTCCCAATGATTTATTAGGTATCCCTTCTGATCTCCTATAGTGTTCTCCGGCATCCCCTTTCTTCCTTTCTTTAATGCCTGTGTTAGCGTTAAAAAAAAAAAAAAATCTTCCTGAATAATGTAAAATGTGACACCGCCCCTCCGCCTTGAAAAACAACAGCAGCAGCAACAAAAATCACGCAGAGTCCCCGGGGAATAGCCCTGTAGGAGGAGGGACCCGATGAGAAGTTAATCCAGCGTCGCCTAGGCTGCCGAGGCCCCAGAGATCTTTGCCCTTCGGGAAAGCAATGCTGTCCCTGAGCGGCTCAAGGCCAGGGGAGCCGAGAAGCTGGTGAGTCCTGGGGCTGTCCCCTGGGCGTTCTGCCTGTTCCCACCTGGGCTGGCCGATCCTCAGGGAGTGGCCCCGATGCCTGGCCTGTGGCACACGGGCGCCCGTTACCCAAATGTGAGTCGGTGGTGTCCATTTGCGGAGGAGGACGCCAGCAGAAACCACACTGTCGGTCACCTGCCTTGTTCTTTACATTCCGCTGCACCAAGAAGGGGACGGTTGACTCCGCAGGTCTTGGCTGGTCCTTCCCCTAATCCTCTGAGGTGGGTGGGGCTTTGTCCTTTCCCTTCTTTTTTCTCAATGGGGAAACTCAGGCTCACAGAGGGCACGTGGTACGTCTGAGATGACACTCTGTGGGGTGGTGGGGTGTCACCGTGGTGACTCTGCCTACCCCAGGCTCTCAGCGCTGCGGCCGCTCATGGCATTCCCTAGGATAATCCACTCTGGGTCTTGTACTCTGGGTCCCACATGGGCAATCACCTTGAACCCCTGACAACTCTGTCTCATTAGGGACGTCCTTACCCTACGTTGAGGATGAGTGACCTGAGGCTCAGGGAGGGTACTGCCTGCCCAAGGCTTATCCCGCTTGTAGGTGGCAGAGCTGAGATGTGAACCTGGGTTACCTTCCAGGGCACCAGACGAGGTGCTCAAGGACAGTAGATTTTTGCTGTGAATGGTGCCTTGGTGTAGAAAGAGCACTGGCCCGGAGCCGGGACCTTAGTGCTGGTCAGGGCTCTGTCACTCATTTCACGTGGGACCTCTGGCCTCTACTCATTGAAATAAGGACGCTGGCCTCACTGATCCCCATGTGTCCCCTCCTCGGCTGCAGGTTGGAACAGGTGGATTTTTGGGAAACACGGTGGCCTGAGACCTCTGTTTCTCTAGGCCGGAGTGTAGGTTAAGGCATCCACTAGTCAGCTTTGAACGCTTGGGCAACCTCGCACGGCTAGCTCCTATCACCTTCGTTATCTCTGAATCAGCAGAAGGACCTTGTGCCATCCACCTGCCAGCTGGAGGGTTCTTGGCTACCCACCCTTCGTCCTGACAGTCTGCTTCTCTTTCCATCTTGCCTTGCTTGGCCAAACCCCAGCAAAATGTCTGGTGGATAAACATATAGGAACAAAGGCTCTTGTGATTAGGGGAGCACTGGGGGAGCATAGTCCAGAGACAGATTTGGGCAAGAGGGTGATTGTATAAGCGGTGAAGTAGGCCTGAATACAGGAATGTAGCAAGCTAGGGGGAGGTGGCCCTATGGGCTGGCCAACCCCGGAGAGCATAGACAGCCTCTTCTGTGGCTGAGCTTGAGGTCCGGGGAGGGCTGAGCACAGACCTTTGTGAGTGGCTTATATTTGCAGGTGATGAAAAGAGCATGGCTGACTTGGGTGAAAATTCACCTTGTTGGGGCACTGGCCCAGCCAGACTCCTCCCCTCCCACGGCCTGATGCATGATACCAGCCTCCTGCTGAAAGGTGACACCCTGGGGGCTGGGTTCCCCTAGTCACCCTGTGGATGCCTCTCAGACCCACATGACAGTGGAGCTGGTGGCCATGGCCACAGCGATGGTAAGTAGCCGCAGACACCTACGAGTTCATCTTGGTGGGAGGGAAAATGCGGGCGTGACACGGGATTTCTGGTTGAACGCTGACATTCTGCCCCCTCGGCCCCTCACTGACCTGGCTGGGTCTGGGTGTGTGTTACAGGGGTGGGGAGCAGCTGGAAAGCAAATCGTGACCCCCTGCCTAGCCCCCTCCAGTCTTCCATTTGGTCACTGCGCCTTCTTGTTGGTACCGAGTGGTTTCCTGCATTCATGTTGACCGGAGCCATGACTGCTCTGGGACGTGGCAGCTACTGCTTGGGTTTGGTTGGCAAGGAACAAAAATAGCTTTGGCTGAGCTCAGTTTTCAGGTCAGCTGGATTATTTCAGCGAAGGGCAACAGCTTGGCATGGCATGGTCCACAGAGCTTCGCTGGGAGGACTAGTCTCGCCTTTACAGCTCATGGGAACAAACCACCTGCACAGTGCTCCTCCTGGACCACTATGCATGTCTGGCCTTGTTAGTTCACATGTCATTCTGCTGCTCCATCTTCCAGGGACACAGCAAGGTGTCTGGCTTTTTGATCATATCTAAGGGCTCGTTGTAACACCGTCCCTTTTATGGAATTTATTTACATCCACTCTTGGAGGGGGGGCAGTGGGAAAGGTATGGGTGTCAGGGCTGGATTTGAGCAAAGTCAAGGTGCTGAGCTTCTCGGAGCCACAGCTTACTGAACTGTGCAGTGGAAGTGAAATAATGACAGCAGCTATAATAGTACCCATCATAGTTGTTCTGCGGGTTGGAGGCTGACAGGCTTTCTATACTCGCAATGTGCATGTATGTGTAAGTGCTCTCTGTGTTGGTGTGTTACCCCAAGAGCAGATAAATGCAGGTAAATGGGGCAAGAGCAAGTATCCCCGTTTTTACAGATGGGGAAACTGAGACCCAGAGTTTGTTTGGAAGTTTTCTCAAACAGTTCCCCCTTTTGTTTCCGTGTACTCACTGGAGAAAAGTTCTCGTGCAGTGGCCTTCGGATCCCCCATTGTTGCTCCACAAAAAAAAAAACAAACGAAAGGATACATAGGTTTTTCTCTGCAGGTAACCTCTGCAAGATCGGTGTGGGGTGTTAGGTCCATGGCCCTTTTCAGAATAACAGCAGATCTTAAAGGATTTGCTGGGTGGGGAGGGGGGGTGAACTGGAGAGAATTGCTGGTCACTTCATCCATCAGAGGTTCCAGTGTAGAGCTTGGCAGCTCCCTGCACCACCCCTCAGTCGCCTACCTACCATGCAGGTACCCTGCCCCCCCCAGCCTGCCCATCTCCCCTCCCCTCCCCCCTCTCCAGGGGCCAGCCTTCCATCCGCAATCCCCTCCAGCCATTCCTCTAGCCAGCCAGGATTTCCTGAGCAAGTAAGTGCCCAAGGAGTTCTCGTGATGCAACCTTGCCTAGTTTGGTCAGTTTTCCACTGGGGATCAAGGTAAAGAACGCCTTCTGGGGTTCCCAGATCCCAAACCACTGCAGCCTAGTTTCGCCTGGATGTGGCTCTTCTGTTTCCGGGCAGTGACTAAAGTGCTTTTCTCTTTGGGGTGAGGAGATGCTAATATTTCTATGCTCTCCTGCCTGGGAAGGATGTAACTGCCTGGGAAGGATGTAATGCTCTGACCTGTTGGGCTGCCAAGGGAGCCAGAAGCCTTTGCAGCATTTTTGGTGATGATATCTGCCACTGACAGATTTCCAAATCTGTCCTTGGGGACATGTGTGAGCCAGCAGTTTTCAGGGCGCTGACCTTTCTCGCTGAAGCTTTTCAAACATTTTGTGAACTTGCTGTGTGCGAGAGATGAGTCCCCAGGAGGTCCTCACCTGTGCCCTGGAGGATCTCACCCTCTAGAAAAAGGAGGGAGGGAGGGAGGGTGTAGAACCTGGGAATTTGGACTAGTGGTTGTTGCCTGAGGGCAGTTTTGTCCCCAGAGATGTTTGGCAAGGTCTAGAGACGTTTTTGCTTGTCACCACTGAGGGAAGGGGTGCTCCTGGCTTCTAGTGGGGTGGAGGCCAGGGATGCTGCCGAACACCGTACAAGGGGCGGCATGGCCCCCACCACCAAGAACGCTCCAGCCCCTGGAGCCCGGGCGCCCTGGCTGGGGAGCCCTGGGAGAGAGCGAGGCGAGGGCGGCAGAGGGCTGCGCGCTGCTATGAACAGGCATCCACCTCTATTTGTTTCAGCCCCTGCTTTCAGTTTTTTGGGGGGCTACATCTGGGGGTGAAATTACTGGGTCATAGCGCAGTTCTGTGTCCAACCAGACCATTTCCCACAGCAGCTGCATCATTTTACGTTCCCACCAGCTGCCTGCAGGGGTCCGGTTTCTCCCCATCCTCGCCTGCAGCTTGCTGTTTTCTTTCCTCCCTCCCTCCCTTCTTCTCTCCCTCCCTCTCTCTCTCCTTCCCTCTCTCTCTCTCTCTCTCCCTCTCTCTCTGATTGTGGCCGTCCTTGTGGGTGTGAAGTGATACAGCGCAGTTCTGATGTGCATTTCCGTCATGACGAAGGATACATCTTTCCATGAGCCAGTGGCCATTTGTGTATCTTCTTTGGGGAAATGTCTGTTCAAGTCCTTCCCTCATTTTAGAGTCAGGTTGTCTTTTTGTTGTTAAGTTGTAAGACGTCTGTATATATTCTGGATACTAAACTATTACCAAACACATGTTTTGCAAATATTTTCTCCCGTTCTATAAGCTGTTTTTTCACTTTATTGAGAGTGCCCTTAGATGCACAGAAGTGTTTAATGAACGAGGTCCACTTTATCTATTTTTTCTTTATGCTTATGCTTCTGGTGTCACATCTGAGAATCCATAGCCAACTGCAAGGTCATGACAATTTACTCCTATGTTTTCTTTTAAATTTTTTGTGGTTTTGGTTCTTACTTTTATTTATTTAATTTTTTTAAAAAAGATTTTATTTATTTATTTGACAGAAAGAGACAGCCAGCGAGAGAGGGAACACAAGCAGGGGGAGTGGGAGAGGGAGAAGCAGGCTCCCAGCAGAGGAGCCTGATGTGGGGCTCGATCCCAGAATGCTGGGATCACGCCCTGGGCTGAAGGCAGACGCTTAACAACTGCACCACCCAGGCGCCCCTGGTTCTTATATTTAGGTTGTTGACTAATTTTTTTTTTAAAGATTTATTTATTTATTTTAGAGAGAGAGACAGTGAGTGAGTGAGAGAGCATGAGCGGGTGGGGCAGAGGGAGAGGGGGAGGGCATCTCAAGCAGACTCCACACTGAGAACAGAGCCTGATGGGGGCCTCAATCTCATGACCTGAGCTGAAATCAAGAGTCGGATGCTTAACCAACTGAACCACTCAGGCGCCCTAGTTGTTGACTCATTTTGAGTTAATTTTTGTGTATGTTCTGAGTTAGGAGTCCAACCTCATTCTTTTGCTTGTGGAAATCAGTTGTCCCAGAACCATATGTTGAAGAGACTATTCTTTCCCCTTTGAACGGTCCTTTTTAAAATTTTTAAATTTATTTTCTTCCATAATCTCTGTACCCAACGTGAGGCTTGAACTCACAACCCCGAGATTAAGAGTTGTATGCTCTTCTGACTGTCCAAGTGCCCCCCCCATCGAATGGTCTAGATATCTTCATCAAAAATCTATTGACCATAGATGTATGGGTTTATTTCGGGACTCTTCATTCCATTCCGTTGGTCTCTATGTTTGTCTTTATGCCAGCACCACACTATTTTGACTGTAGTTTCACAGTAAGCTTTGAAATTGTGAAGTCTGAGTCCTCCAGCTTTGTTCTTTTTTAAGATTGTTTTGGCTGTTTGGGTTCCCTGCAGTTCCATACCTGTATATTGCTCCAGGTAGTAGGGCCACCTTAATGGTAGACAGTCTTCCAATCCAGGAGCGTGGGATGGCTTGCATTTACTTAGTCTTCTTCACTTCCTTTCAGCAATGTTTTGTACACCAGCATTGTACAGGTCTTTCACCTCCTTGGTTAAATTTATTCCTAGATATTTTATTTT
This sequence comes from Ailuropoda melanoleuca, assembly GCF_002007445.2. Lineage (NCBI taxonomy): Eukaryota > Metazoa > Chordata > Mammalia > Carnivora > Ursidae > Ailuropoda > Ailuropoda melanoleuca. Next base: position 17,204,591 of record NC_048229.1, read on the forward strand.
TTGGATGCTATTATAAATAGAATTGTTTTCTTTCTTTTTTTAAAGAAGATTTTCTTTATTTGAAAGAGAGAGCATGAGTGCACAAACGGGGAGAGGCAGAGGGAGAGGGAGAAGCAGGCTCCCCTCTGAGCAAGGAGCCCAATGCGGGACTCAATCCCAGGACCCTGGGATCATGAGCTGAGCCGAAGGCAGACGCTTCACTGACTGAGCCACCCAGGTGCCCCTGGAATTGTTTTCTTAATTTCCTTTTCAGGTTTTATTTTAAAAAGATTTTATTTATTTATTTGAGAGAGAGTGTGCACGAGTAGGGTGGGGAGAGGCAAAGGGAGCTGGAGAGGGAGAAACAGACTCCCCACTGAGCAGGGAGCCTGACCTGGGGCTCGATCCCAGGACCCCAGGACCATGACCTGAGCCAAAGAGAGACACTTTACCGACCGAGCCACCCAGGCACCTCTCCTTTTCAGATTGTTCATTGTTGGTGCCTAGAAGCACAACTAATTGATCTTGTATCCTACACTTTTGCTTAATTTGTTTATTATTCCTTTTAGGGTTTTTTTTATATGTGTGGATTCTTTAGGATTTTCTATATACAGGTATCTTCTGCTTTTTGAACATTCACATTATGCCACTTTGCTTTTGTAAGAGACCTACATTAGATCTACATTAGTACCTGTTTTTGCTAACTAGAAGACATCTGAAGAGGATTTTTGCTTTTCGGAGAAAAGGTGAAAAGTGAAAATAGCATTCAGCGTTTGTTTGGCAGAGAGCTGTTATAGAGGTGGCATGTACCCTGAGCAGTGGCACACCAAGCTCCTTTGGCAAGAACTACACTCAGCATCTCATCCTCAAGCCACCATAACTTTAAACTATGTCTGTCAGCATCTGAGCTTTATCTTGATTTCTTTTGTGCGTCCATTAGCAAGATATGTCCTAAGCTACCAAGAAAAGCCGAAGAGGGGTTATTTTGTGGGTCTAGGAATGCTGAAAAATGTTTCCATATAAATTAATGGTAATTGCTTCTTTGCTTTTTGCCATTTCAATTTAGGAAAGGTTTCATAAGAAACTCTCTACTTTCAGGATAGCAGGGAAACTTGTATAAGATCCTGCCATCTGTGATTAGAGATGGTTTTATCTCTTTGTTTCCAATTTGGATGGCTTTTATTTCTTTTTCTTGTCTAATTGCTTTGGCTAGGACCTTCAGTACAGTGTTGAATAGCAGTGGTGAAAGTGAGCATCCTTGTCTTGTTCCTGATCTTAGGGGGAAAGCTCTTGTTTTTCACCACTGAGTATGTATTAGCGGTAGGTTTTTCATAAATGTGCTTTATTACATTGACGTTCCTTTCTATTCCTACTGGTCTGACTTTTTTTTTTTTTTTTTTAATCATGAAGGCATTTGCCAAATGCTTTTTTTTTGGTGTTAATTGAGGTGATCATGTTTCCCTCTTTGTTCAATGAATGTGACTTGTCATATTGGTTAACGCTGAACCGCCCTTGACGGATTTTTCTTTAAAAAGAAACTTGATGATCTTAAAAGAAAAAAGCCTCCTGATCCTAGGTATAACTTAGAAAATACCCTTGACAACATTTTAGCAAATTCTGTTGTGCAAAGTCTGAAGGAAGTATTCAGATCATGCAGTTCTAGGAAAACTTGAGAACTTTTCCACTTCCCTTTGGAACATAATGTTGAAATTTAAAAAGAAAAAAAACCTTTTAGATGCTAAGTTGATATATTTGAGCTTTGTGGTCCTGTTTTTTTTTTTTTAAATACTTCTGTAGCCCTGAGGCAAAATTTGTTCTGAAATTTCAATGTGTTCAGGTTGTGTTTTGTTTGCTTATTAACAATATTTACTTCTGGGGCACCTGACTGGGGCTCAGTCAGTTAAGCGTCTGCCCGGCATGATCCCGGAGTCTGGAGATTGAGCCCCGCCTAGGGCTCCCTGCTCAGCCGGAAGCCTGCTTCTCCCTCTGCCCCTACCCCTGCTCGTGCTCTCTCTCTCTCAAATAAATAAAATCTTTAAAAAACCCAATATTTTTGTCAAATAATAATGATCTACTCATTAACAGGACAGAATTAGTGTAGCAGGAAGAGGCATGGGTAAGAAATCAGAATATCTGAATTCCTGTATTTGACAAAATGAATTTCTGTCTGTTGTTAAGCTCTCACTTAAAAAAAAAAAAGATTTTACTTATTGATTTGAGAGGGATAGAGAGAGAGCATGAGCAAGGGCAGGGGGAGAGGTGGAGGGTAAGAGAGAAACAGAATCCCTGCTGAGCAGAGTGCTCGACATGGGGCTTGATCCCAGGACCTGTAGATCATGACTTGAGCTGAAGGCAGATGCTTAACCATCTGAGTCACCCAGGTGCCCCAAGCTCTCACTTGTTACTGGATGCTGTTCTAGACCCTGGAACAGAACAGACTGCCCTTGGTCTTTCTGGTTTTTCATTCTAGTTGTAAGCATATCCCATGCCAGGTGTACTAGTGCTAGGAAGAAAATAAGGCAAGGTGCCCTTCCTCCTTCCAGAACCATGATGATGATTATGACAGTAATACAGGGATGATGATGGTGGTGATGATGAAGGTGATGATGGCAGAAGCAATAGTCTGTTTATATCTATGAATTGGAATACAGTGAAGAGTCTTTTGTTTCTTTTTGGATTCCAGCTTTATTGAGATAATTCATATACCGTCCAGTTCACTCAGTAAACTATACGCTTCAATAGCCTATAGCACATTCACAGAGTCGTTCAACCATCACCACAATTTTATTTTATTTTTTCCATCACTACACTTTTAGAACATTTTCACCCTCCAAACAGAAACCCGGTACCCTTTAGCTCCATCCCACCAGCCCTAGGCAACCACTAATCTCTCTGTGTCTGTGAATTTGCCTATTCTGGGATACATGGAATCATACAATGTAGTCTACTGGGGCTGATTTCTTTCGATTGGCATAATGTTTTCGAGATTCATCTGTGTTGTAGCAATTCCAGTGTTCCATTACTTTTTTTTTTTTAAGTTTTTTATTTATTTATTCATTTGAGAGAGAGACAGAGAAAGAGAGAGCACAAGCCAGGGGGAGAGGCAGAGGGAGAGGGAGAAACAGGGAGCAGGGAGCCTGATGCAGGACTCGATCCCAGGACCCCAGGATCGGGACCTGAGCCGAAGGCAGGCGCTTAACCATCTGAGCCACTCAGGCACTGCTCCATTCTTTTTTTTTTTTTTTTTTTTTTTTTTTTTTTTTTACAAATGAATGATATTCCATTGTATGGATAGATCACCTCTTGTTTATCCATCTTTCAGTTAATGGACATTTGGATTGTTTCTACTTTTTGGGTCTTAAGAGTCTATAACAAGAGCCCTTTAACAGGCATGATCTATTTCTTCCGTGCATGTTTCTGATTTATGGTGAGCATTTGTTGGTGTACCTAAATTAGAGGGGAGAAACTGACATCCAGAGGTGTTCAGGAACGTGCCCAGGGCCCCAGAGCACATCGTGGGCAGAGCTGCTGTGTCCACTGCCTTCCGCCTCTGGTGCTCTCCGCTGAATACACAGCAGCCCAGCTGCCACAAACGAACCCCTTTAAGACCGAAATAACTCAATTTCGTAGACTCTAAAATGCCTTCCCTTTTTTCTTTACAGGTTTTCTGAATGATATTGCTTCTTTTTCTATCTTGTTCGATTTTCTCCCTGCTTGACCTTTTCCTGGTTAAAAATCTGGGGGAAAATGATGGACTCTAAGCAAGTCACCGAGAATAAATCAGAAGGGAGCTATATCCCAAGCCAGGAGCCCTTTCCAGCCTCAGACTGCTCAGGGGAGCCACCACAGAAAAATGGTGACCGCAGCCCTCTGCCAGAGACTCCTAACCAGGCTGAGCCAGCCTCCCACAAAGGTCCCAAAGATGCCTGTGGGCAAAGAACTTCCAGGCCACCCCCACACCAGAACCCCCGTTCCTCTGATGACGCCCCCGCAGTGCTCCAAGCCAATGGGGCGGGGACTGAAGGCCTGAGGACCCCGGATACCAATGGCCTGTCATCTCCAGCCAGGCCTCAGGGCCAGCGAACCAGACCGCTCTCCAAAGAAGACGAGAAGCAGGAGCACCTCAAGAGGCAGCTGATGACCAGCTTCGTCTTGGGCTCCTTTGATGACAACTCGTCCGATGAGGACCCCAGTGCGGGCTTGTTCCGAGAGTCCTCCCGGAAGGGCAGCCGGGCCAGCCTGGGGACCCTGTCCCTGGAGGCCGCCCTGGCTGTAGGCGAGTCCGAGAGCCCCGTCCCCGCTATGAGGTAACGGGCCCTGGGTCCTCCTAAGTGGGTGGCACAGAGGAAGGGTGGGGGCTGCCGCCTTCCCCGCTCAGGCCGGCCGCTGGTGCCCACGTGTCGAGGGTACTTACGGGAAGTGCAGAAAGCATAAGCCTTGCCTTCTTCCTTCCTTCCTTTCAAAATTATTTATTGAGCATCTAGTGCGTGTAGGGGCCCAGTGCCAGGAGACTGTCCTTTTAGAAGAAACTGGCCTGGCTGGGCAAGATGACCTTGTGTGTGACTCGTTACAATTTAAGCTGATGAGAGCCACACGGGATGATGGGGGCCTGGAGGGAAGGACAGGTTCCCTGCCTCCTGAAGAGACATTCGTTTATTTGTTCGTGGGTTCTCTCAATGGGTAACTTACAAGTGAAATATGTACCTTCCCCTAGGGGTGCCTTCAAAGCAGAAACTCGGATACATTTGCTGGAAACCAATGCCCACCCGTAGGTCCACCCCGGGTGGGAGTATATCCTAGGTGTGCAGTGGGTGGCTTTGTTTGTTTTTGTTGTTGTGTTCAAGCTTCGCCACCTCCCTTCCCCAATTACAAACAGAATACAGTAGTTCCAGGTGGAAAACTCGGGGAGCAGACAAGGGAAAAGAAAAGAGCCGTCAGCCATCACTTGGCCGGTCAGAGAGCTCTCTGCCCCCCTTCTGGTGTTTCTTCCCTCCTTCTGGTCTGTTCCCTCCTCTGGGGTAGAATTTCACTGACTGTTCTTTTCAGCACCTCTTGTACTCTTTCTCCCAAATGTGAAAAGCCTGGACGAGGAGGTGGCTTCCTCCATAGGCACCCACGTTCCCAGGGAGCTTAATTTGAACCCTGGTGACTGGAAGTAGAAGGTAGAGAAAAGAGAAAAGGCAAGTATTCCCCGTCCTGACGATCTTCAGGGGGAAACTAGTTTGAGGTTCTGGAAGGGTTCAAGGAAGGGAAGGCTTCAGGGTCTGGTACAAAGTGTCAGTACGAGAGTTGGTTCAACCTTGGCTCTGCCACCCCCACCCCCAACTGTGTGACCTTGGGCATGGCGTTCACCTTTCCCGGCCTCAGCTCCTCATCTGTGAAACGCTCACGGCATTCAGTGGGACGATGTTTGTAAATAGGCACAGAGTTGGGTACATAATAGGTGCTTAATAAGCAGCAGATTCCCCTACAACTCCTTTGCTTGGCTTGTTCTTTATCCCCCCAGCCCCAGCACCCACTTCACCCATAACTTTACAGTGTATGTCAATGATCCATTGATCCTTAGAACAACAGTACACGGCTGATGGTGGTGGCTTCCCATCTTGCAGATGATAAAACTGGGGCTCAGAGGTGAGGTACCTTTCCCAAGACCACACAGCTGGGAAGGGGCAGGGCCAAGCTTTGAGGCCAGGTCCGCCAGACGGCGGGATTTGGGGAAAAGCAGATTAAAGGAATTCACCCAAATTGACAGACATCAGAGATTATGTTAGAAGTGGACGTCCAAGCCAGGGTTGCTAAGTGGTATCTAAGTAGGAGAGGGGGCGAGATACAGTTAGCAAAATAGCCTCCGTGGGAAGCAAGATGGATATGTTGCTACTTTCAAGGAGCATGCCAGCAGAGAGATGGGAAAAGTACAAATAAACAGGTACACCGATAAGATCATTTCTCCACATGTCCTCTCTGCCGTCCAGGAGGAACAAGGGTACAGGAGAGGGAGTACCTTGAGAGGATCTATTTTAGAATTAGGTGGTCAGGTCAGTGGAGAGCTTTTGGAAGAGGCAACTTTCAAATTAGACTTGAGCAGGCCAGCAGAACTTTCTGCCATGAGGGAATGTTCTAGAATGGAATGTTCCAGAACTGCTGTCCAATAGGGTAGCCATTAGTCACATGTGACTATGGAGATTGACATGTGGCTAGTCTGACTGAAGAAGTGAACTTAAAAATTTAATTTTAATGCCTTGAAATTTAAATAGCATCACGGGGTGCTGGCTATTACATTAGCACAGCTCCAGCCCTAATGGATAAGAAGAAGTCAACCATGTGAATTATTTCTACCGATGCTAATTAAAAACTTATCAAGACAGTAGGCATGCCCAAATAGTAACATTATTACTAGTATCATTCTCTCCCGAGTTTTGGATTCCCAGACAGTTGTGAGGATCAAATGAACTAATGTATCCAAGGTTTTAAGCAAGGAAATAAAGTACTCGATAAATGGTAGGTTAAAATATGGAGCTGGGGCAAGTCTCCCCACTGTCTCTCCACTACTCATTGTCTTCCACCACCATTTTTAGGGGTCTTTGCTGGTTTGTGCTTCAACCATAGCTTCTCTGAGCTGCTGAATTTATGAAGACGAAAGATACTTAACTAAGGGCTTGTCTTTGCATGACAGTGAGCCCAAGTATTAAATGAGGTTTCTGCCTTTGTATCTTCATTACACAGAAACTTAGCACTGTAGGTAAATCTTTTATCAAGACTTATCCCAGGACTTGGGGGAAGGGGGCAGAGGGATCATGGTTATTTATAAACTGTGGGGTGGTGGGAGATGCAAAGGGCCATAGTAGAGTGCACAAGGAGGACCAATGTGCTGTATGACCTTGGGGGGGTCCCTTACCCTCTCTGAACCTCAACCTCTTCATCTATAGCATGGGAGGCTGGACAGCCCCCTGAAGTGTGACCTCTGGTCACAGATCTCACTGGGCGGGTATTGTGTCCGCAATCTATGTGCTTTCCAGAGTTGAGAATTTAGGATTTTTGGCACCCAGGACAACTCAGGTAGTTCTGCTGGTGCCTCCCAAGATACTGTCATGTCTGTGAGGAGCGTTTCCAGTTCCAGTAGGGTCCCCAAATGAGGGGCCTCTGATGGAGGAGACCAACGTGGGTTTGTTGTTCCTAATGACCTGGAATGAGAATCCCGTGGGGTGGTATCTTCAGGGAGTCAAGGCTTAGACGCTTGTCCTGGTGCTGTTATCTCTGGTGGTTGGTTGGATAAAAAATGATGTCATAACCTGTGTGTTCCAGCCTGTTGGAAACAATGATATCAAAATGAAGGCAAGCGTTCCGTCATCCTCCTGTAGAGTCTTCGGCTTTGGTATCTGGGCAACTTTGGGACCCTCAGTAGCCTGGTGTTTGGCAGCCCCTCGTTGATCCTTTTGCTTACATCCATTGGTAGTGTCTTGGGTGAACTCTGATGAAATGTTCAGGGGGACCTCCCAATCCCCCCCCAAACCCTCCAGAGTGTTGCTTTGTGGAGGGCCACTGCTGGGCTTTTTCCCTTATGCAGGGTGGAAATGCCTCTTCGCTGGGGCCCGCAGGTCAAAAGCCCAGGCCACTTTGAGATGTGGGCAGGTGGCTTGCAACCACCTGGAGGATTGAGGAAATGAAGCCTGGTATAGAAGGCCAGTGTGCCGACGAAGAGTCCCTGTTAGAATCCAGACAGCTCCTGTATTTTTTTTTTTTTTCCTTGATCAGCTGCTAAGGGCTCTGCACTCTCGGGCACACCCCCTAACCTTTTGAGGCTCAATTTCTGCAATATGGTGGCAGCTCCCTGCCTCCATGGAGGTTTGAGCTACTTGTTCCAGCCCTTCCCACTTCGCAGACGGAAGACTAAGACCTGGGGGGTTTATTCCAGGGGTCAGCACTGACGTGGAAGCCACAGCAAAGAAGTGACATAGATAGGTCTGTGGCTCTTCCCTGCTGCTGGCACTTTCTTCAGAGAGCCACTTGGCCTCCGTGTCACCTCGAAGGTCACCTTGTGGTCCACGCTGGCCTCTTGCTGCCGGGCCACCAGCTAGGCAGCTGGATAGAAAAAGCGCCTGTTTACTTTTGTGGCTTGAGGGGAGGGAGCTCTTTTTGAATGATCTTCAAAGGGGCCTTTGTCTTCCCCCTGTGCCCTTACAGTTTCCAGAATACTCATACTTGGATCCCCATTCTGGGCCTTTGTGCTTGCTGTTCCCTCTGAACTGAAATGGTCACTTTCCCCCTCATACCCTTAAATCTCCCCCCAGGGCCTGCTTCAAGGTGTGTGACCTGTGTAGTCAGCTCTGCTGTCACCCTCTTGAAATTCTCAATAACTTTTGAACCAGGGCCTCCACATTTTCATTTCGCACTGGGCCCCATAAATTCTGTAGCCCATCCTGCCTGCCCATCAAAGTTACCTCCTCTGAAGGGCCTTCCCTGTCCCTCTGCCACCTTTAGTTTTTATTTATTTTTAGTATTTTTAAAAGATTTTATTTAAGGGAGTGGCAGAGGGAGAGGGAGAAGCAGACTCCCCACTGAGCTCGATCCCAGGACCCTGAGATCATGACCCAAGCCCAGTGCAGACACTTAACTGACTGAGCCACCTAGGTGCCCCCCCCGCCATCTTTAAACTATTCCCCATGGGGCACCATTTCTTGATTGATTGCTCTGGTGTGTTTTCACAATACTTAATGTTTGGAGATAGTGTCTTTAATTTCCTTGTGTGTTGATTGACTTGATTGCTACCTGTCTCCTACAGTGGCCAGCAAACTCCATGAAAATGGGGCCATATGGGTCTCTGCTTTTCCCCACTGCCTAGTCTAGTGTGGGTTCATGGTAGACTCTGAAATAAATGCATGAAGCAGTGATCAACCCAGGCTTGCTAAAGACAGAATTCTGCATTCCTGGGGCATGCAAAACAGTTTATGAATGAATCTGGGAATGGATGAATGAATGAATGAATGAATGAATGAACAGATGGATGGATGGATAGATGATGGATGGATGGATGAATAGATGGATGAATGAATAAATTGATAGATGGATGAAGAGATGAATGGATGGATGGACGGATGGATGGATGGACGGATGAATGGATGGATGGACGGATGGATGGATGGACGGATGGATGGATGGACGGATGGATGGATGGACGGATGAATAGGCATTTTATTGTTGCTTTTTGGCAGCAGTAGCTTTTTGTTTTCATAAAACTCTGCATAAATCTTGTAATTTTAGGGTCGCCTGGGTGGCACAGCGGTTAAGCGTCTGCCTTCGGCTCAGGGCGTGATCCCGGCGTTGTGGGATCAAGCCCCACATCAGGCTCCTCCGCTATGAGCCTGCTTCTTCCTCTCCCACTCCCCCTGCTTGTGTTCCCTCTCTCACTGGCTGTCTCTATCTCTGTCGAATAAATAAATAAAATCTTAAGAAAAAAAATCTTGTAATTTTATAGACTAGTTCTGTGGTTAAACCCCAATTTTTCTTCTGCATTTTATATGGTCGTACAATCTCCCTATTCCCTTCCATCTTCCCAGCTGGTGATGGCGGGCTATGGTTATGGACCCAATGACTTTGTGCTGTCTGTTCAAGTCGCCTTCTCGTCTCTTCCCTTTTGGGTTCGTCTCAGGCCAGGGGTTGGGATTGGCTCTTCCTTGGACTTGGAAATAGTCCCTAAGGGTTGGAATTCCCATGCAAACCCTTAGAAACAAATCTGGTGAAAACATTACATGTGACGGAATGCTTGCTCACATATTGTGGAATGAAGGTTACGGGGCAATCCCACTTTGGTCAACAAGGGGCAATGTGGTTGCTGCACAATGGGTCTGGGGTAAGATACCAATTCAGAGCCGTCTCTTACTAGTTTGTTACCCTTATTGTTCTGCCCTGTGGGGTGCATGTATGGACTGAATGGATGGGACAAGTTCAGGATCACTCAAGTGCAGTCCTGAAATTTAAAGTTATGACCCAGAAGTTCATAAGTTTGCCATGAACTCATTTAGAAGAAAAATCTGCCATGAATAGATGTGAAGTTGTTTGGAGTCTTTATTTATCCTGTTTTGTGTGAATATTCATGCCTTCTGCTGCAGAAATAGTAACATGAAAATATAAAACATAAAGTTTTACCATCCCCCCCAAGAAGTTCTGAAATTCCAAAGCATACTGAGTCCTGGGAGTTTGGAGTTTTGGATAAGGGACTATGGATAATGTAATGTGCTTACAATGTTCCCTGGCTCTTTGTAAGTACAGAAAATGCCTGCGCTTAATAAATATGTGTGTGTGTGTGTGTGTGTGTGTGTATGTGTGTGTGTGTGGCTGGAAAGTCTGTAAGGAATGTGTCAAAATAGTTAATAATCATTATCTTTGTGTGGTGCAGTTATAAGTCATTTAAATTTTCTTCTGCATTTTCTAACTTTTTGCTGTAAATATTGTTATAATAAGTATTAATAATGTTTAATAATAAAACATTATAAAAATATTGGGGCAAAAAGTGAACCAGTCATCTCAGTTCCTAGATAAGCAGCTGAAGCCCAGAGAGGTTCAGGGGTCTCTCGGGGGTCTCCCAGCAGGATGATCATAGGCCCTGGGGGCCACTGGAACCCAGACCCTCAGCGGGTGTGGGTCAGAAACTGGTCTGCAAACTGCCGCTGTTGACGCCTAACCTGGGCTCCAGGAAAGATGTCTCGGCCCTCCTCCTAACCTGTTCTTAGCATTAGTGAGAAAAGTCAGGAGCAATTCACAGGGCAACCATTAAACTGTGTGACCTTGGGGATGTTGCCTGCCCTCGCAGGGGGCTGGACTGGGATGCTCTGAGGTCCTTGTTGGCTCTAACAGCTTTCACTTCTGGTTCTTCATGTGTGGAGGTGTGCGTGGGGGGCTGGGAGAGGGAGGGAGGACAGCAGTGGTAAAGTTTGTTAACTTAGAACCATTTTCTGCTTGGCTGGTTACTGTGGATGGTCGGGAACCAGGTAAGCCTAAGGACAAAGTCAGAGATGAAATGGTCAAGTGGAGAAGCTAAGGTTTGTCCCATCCATTCATTGGCTTGGAAGAATTTATTGCAGCCCTGGTGTGTGCCAGGTTCTGTGACAACACCGTGGGTACACAGACGGTGGGACCTGGCTCCTGCCCTTGTAGAGGCCAGCGGAGGAGCCTAAGAGGCGACGAACCCAGAGCATTTCCCATTGCAGGTGGGGAGAGTGCCGGCTGTGGGCCGGCACGCTGGCTCCTCCATTCAGCTGTCAGGTGGCCTGGGTCGAGCTCTTCCCTTTCTGCACCCCGGCAACTTCCAGAACGAGGTCACAGTGGTTCCTACCTCACAGGGCTGGTGTCAGGCTTACTTGAGTGGCTGGGAGCCCAGCACTTAAAGCCATGCCACAGTGTGATCTCTGTTATTCAGTGCAAAGTACAGTGTCATACCCGGGACCTGCAGTCCAGATAGGTATGGCTTCCCATCACAGACCAGCCCCATGACCTCTCTCAGCTGCAGTTTCCTTCACTGTCGAAGCGGGATAATGCTGGCAGCCACCTCACAAGTGTGCTGAGATCACAGGAGAGGAAGTGGCAGGTGTGGACGGCCCAGGGGCTGCCTCGGGTGCCGTCGCTGGAATGGGCGTCTTCCAGAGTTCTCCCCTGTGGCCATGGATCTTCCCAAGCCCCGCCAGGCGTACAACTTTAAGGTATAGTAACTTGTGTCCACAGAGGAGGAAGAGGAAGGGGGCAGGTGCAGTGTCCCTGACAAATGGATGAAATACAAACTTTCCCTGCCACCTCCCCCGCTGCTCACTTCCATGCCCTGGGTGTTGAGTTTAAGAGAGGCTTCGCAGGGCAGACCTCAGATCCTGGGGAGGCGCAGCGAAGGAACAGCAGGCAAGCCAGCTGACACCGGGACCTCGGTTTATCCTTCCGTCCCAGTGGCATCCCGGGGCAGCTTGCAGTGGGCATCCCCCGGGTCCTTCCGCTCATCATCACCCTCTGCACCTCTTCCCTGCTCCAGGTAGTGTGCAGGTCAGAAAACTTTCAATTGCCTGTAAATATTTTTGTTTGTCCCTCAATGAAATCCCATGGATCTTTTGATCATGTTTTAATTTATTTATTCCTTTACTGATTTAGGGAGGGGCTGGCAGAAACCCCATTTCCAAAACTTTTTAGCTCCTAAGGTGTTTTGTGGGGTCTTTGGGGAAGGGGGGGTCCCTGTTTTTGCGGTGTTTCATTTGTGGGCTGGGTGTTGAGGTTAAGACGTTGGCATTCATACAGGGCGCAGAGCACCGGAACATCCCTTTCTCTCTCAAGTACCGGTATCCTGCTTTAGAAGAATCTGTCACTTCTGCTCTATGGTTAATGGAACATTTCCCCCATCACATATTGAAATGGATTATTTTATTTTTCTTTGAATGAAAGCACATTATATGTGGATGATGTCACAGAGAAGTGGAGAGAAGGCGTTTGCTCAAGGTCCCGCAGGGATAGGGACAGGCTTGAGGCCACTCACTGCTCAGGCCTTTCCACTGTGTGGCTAGCCACTTGCAAGTGCACTCTCTTTGTGTGTGTGTGTGTGTGTGTGTGTGTGTGTTTTGTCACCGACCTGGGTTTTTCCTCGACAATACCAACAAGTTAAATTCAGCCTCTAAGGAGACTGAGCAGAAGGGCTTATAGCGTGAGACTGCGTCTGCAGCCAAGTGCGGAGTGTGCCATTGAAATCACAGTGATGGTGTTTAAAGGAGATGTTTATATAAAGGCGGTGCTGTGCGTGGGAGTGTGTATTATTCTTTCCGTCCCATCTTCTATACCTTATAATGCCGGCAGAGAAAAATCCAAGTCATGATCACTCTGATGACATGCCAAGCGCAGACATCAAAGTGAAATGCTGTTCTCGAGAAGCCCCCACGTAAGAGTGACGTGTGTGAGGATGTCTCCAAGGCTGTATTAGCAGAGAAGTTAGCATAACCACACTGTTCAGCAGGCATTGGGGTTTCGTCAATAGAGAATAAAAACCCAGAGCAATGCAAGTAAACTGGTGAGAGTTCTCTCCCGTTTGATCCTAACTGATTTGGGGTAGGGTGGGGGTGTTTTGAAATATTTTCATTTCCTGATTTTAATTGTTTTCCCTATTTCAAGGTGATAGCATTTAAATTTGGGTCATTTAGAGGATGAATTTTGGGGCATTTGGTTTGGAACTTTAAAAGGCAAATCAGCCTACGGGGGGTCTGTTTTTTTTTGGAGGGAGTGAAGATAAGGCCATGAAGAACCTTCTAGAAACTTTGAAGAACTGATAATTTTGTTCACCTGTTTTATTTTTTAATCTTCTTGTTGAAAAAGTTACATGGTTAGAGCAGCGCTAACTGGTGCCCTCAGGCAGGGCTGCTTATATAATTCCTAGGGGAGGTCACTGTTCACATTGTGGCCACATGGACGGAGCCTCCTGGAGCTGTGGCCCTAGCTGTGCCTTCCCATGGGCATTCATTTGCAAATATTTACATTATTTTTTGGTATTTTGTTTGCTGTGAACATAGGCTGCATTTATTATCACGCAGTGTTTTCTAGGCAGTGTTTTGGATCTTTTTTATTTATTATAACTCCTTGCAGAAGCGTTCATTCATTCGAGCTGGAATCGGTTTGCCTGGGTTCAAGGCTCAGCTCTGTCACCCTTGGGAAACATACACCTCTGGGTCACATTTCCTTAGCTGCGTTATGGAAATAAAAACGAAAGGATCGCTGTGAAAGAAGACAAAGGCACAAAAGAGCGCTAAGTGTGTGTTAGTCTTACCAGAAAGCAGCCTGTGTGTTAAAAATGTTTTTGAGTGTGGTTGACACATAATGTTATGTTAGTTTCAGGTGTACGACATAGTGACTGGACAAGTGTATACGTTATGCTGTGCTTGCTGTGGGTGTAGCTACCAGGTGTCACCATACATCACTACCACGGAATCAACGACTCTATTCCTTATGCTGTGCCTTTCATTCCTGTGACTTGATCATTCCTTAACTGGAAGTCAGAAAGAAGCTCATTTAGGGTCACAGGGCAGCTGGGGTCTTTCCTGTCTGTCTGGTAATCCAGGTGATCCAAAGTGTGTCGCTCTGGGGCGGGAAGGGCCTGGAGCAACCATGTCCCTGGGAATAGAGGTGAAAGAATAATCAAAGGCAGGAACTTGGAGGCCAGAAGTTGACTTGCCTTGGGGGGCTTTTACCAGGCACTCTGGTGACATCTGACTCATATTTTATATAAACCATATTTTCCACCACTTCCCTATTGTGTGTATTCAAGCACATTAAGTGTGAGATTTTTTCCCAGCTGCCGGTATGCAGAGGGGTGCCATCCTGGAACCCTTCTAGTCCAGTCAGGGGAGCTGGGGAGGAAAGTAGCCAAGAGGGCTTTTTGAAGTCTCTGGCCGCTGTCGTCTGGCGCTCAAGGTCAGCGGCGGCTCCACGATTGGCGGGTCCGGAGGGCGGAACCTGGTTCTGTCGGGGACAGGAGGTGGGGCCCCGGTAAGGAGGCCGGGCCTCGTGCGGGGGTCGGGACCCTTCTTGGAGGCGGGGTCCGTTTGGGGGCGGGGCCTGGGCGGGCGCCTCTGCCCCGGACACTGGCGCTCCGGACTCTTTTCGGGATGGAGGAAGCGCAGCGCTTGGTCGGGCACCTGCACGCTGCGGCACCGCCCGGCCGGAGCCGCCCTCGGACCGCACCTCTGCCTCCCTGTCGCGACCTGGCTGCCCTGCTGGGCCCCGGGACCGGGGTCGGCTTCAGGAGGTTAAGGGGTGCATGCCCTGCATCCCGGCAGGAGCCGGGTGGGATTGGCCGCCGGGCAGGTCAATATGAGTCCTGCGAAGTGCAAGGTCTGTTTCCCTGATCGCAAAGTAAAGTAAGTAAGCCAGCAATTTTAATGATCGTTATCTTTTGCAAACATATGCAACGTGTCCCCCCCCCCCAAAGACAAGCTGTGTGTCCCCTTAGCGCCACCTCCTCTTCCCCGCCCCCACCAAAGAAATGCAGGCTTCAGTTTGGCCACTTGGGAGATGGAACCCGCCTTACAAACACTAGCTGGCCTTGGTGGTTGAAGGGGAGGCCGGATTGGCCAGATTTGGTGGTGATGTTGATTGGAGGGGCCCGCTTAGGAACGCAAGGTGGGTATGCTAGCGGGGGGCCACGCTTTCCTCCTCTTCTCCTTAGCTCTGATAAAGCGTTGTTGGTTGCGGAGGGCAGGCCTTTTTGAAGTGATTATGAAGCCCTGGGCGAATCAAGGGCCACCTGAACAGGCATCGCATTTAAGGTTATTTTCTGAGCAATGAGTAGGCATTTCTGTGCCCTAGCGCTTCCTGGCCCCACCTGCTTGATTTCTTGTCTTCATTTTATTGCACTTAAAAAAATTTCCAAAGTAATGTTATGTTTGTTGTTGAAAAGTCAGAAAATTCTGGAGAAGCAAAAAAGAGGAACAAAATTCACCAGTAGCCACCTCCCCTGGCACCCCTGCCCACCGCATAATCTTTATTAACAGTTGCTGGGTAGTTACTGAGCTCATAAGCATGTCAGGGAAGTGAGGTCTGTTGGAGCCAGAAGGATGGTTGTTCAGGTCCAAAGATGGAGGGTTCAGAGAGTGCAAGAGACATGCCCTGGACATGCAGCCAGCCCTCCAGGAGGGAGACTGGCCTTCCAGTTCCCTGGTCCTTCTGCAAAGCAGAATAACGGGGCCTTCAGGGGGATCCTTCTTGGATTGCTCAGGGTGTGTCTGAGCAAAGGACCTGCAGACGGGTAGGGGTCCCGGGTTCGAATCACAGTCTTTCTTGTGCACTAAGTGTTTGGTGGAGCGTGGTAGTCTCGTTTCTTGCACTTTCCGAGCCCTGATCTAACCTCTCTGGTGAAACCTCTCAAGCCCTACGGTGTACCCAAAGTGGACCATGTGGTCCACAGAGGACATATTTCCCCCCCGATCTGTAAGGCTGTTTACGCAAAAGTTTAACATATAAATCTTGAGTCATGTTTAATTGTACACTTCAGTCCCAAAGAAGACTTTTCACAAACCACTTTAACCTGAAAGAATAAACCTGCAGGAATTGAAATTGTCTCATTACAGGTGATTTCACTGCCCTGGAAGTTCTGCTCAGAACCAAGGCCAGCTGCCAGGTTGAAATGTTGGTTGGTGATCTATGTGTGGTTCTCACCCCCAACTGCACATTAGAATTCCTTGGTGGGGAGGGGGGACAGGCTTTTGAAAAATGCAGATGCCTGGGTGTGCTCCCTGCGCCTCCAGCAATCCCTCCTGTCCTGGGGATGCTGATTAATTAATGCAGGTGGGGCCTGGGCATCAGCATTTTTAAAAGCCTCTTGTGCTGGAGCGTGGAGTCACGGCTGAAAAGCACTGCTTAACTCAGAGTTGGCAAACTGTTTTCGTCCAGGGCCAAATAGTAAATATTTCCAGCTTTGAGACCATATGGTCTCTGTCACATCTAGTCAGCTCTGCCACTTACTGCCCCAGCAGCCACAGTGAATACATCATTGAATGGGTCTGACCATATTCCAATCACGCTTAATTTTTGGAAGTTTGAAATTCACGGGATTTTCCCGTGTCACAAAATGAAATTCTTTCAACCACTTAAAAATGTAAAAGCCATGATTAGCTTGTGGGAGGTCCAAAATTTGGGCTTTGGACCCTAGCTTAACAATTCCTGGTCTAGCCAAGGTGGCCGTCCCGGGAAGCCCTGAGAGGGCAGGTGGCCCAAGAAATTGCCAGGGATCCATTTGGGAGCCCAAAGATGAGTTCAGAGTTTGCAGCCTTGACTAAGCTATGCAGTGTCCTTTCCTTACTTGCTCGGTGATAATAGTGGGACCTCTACGTCCATCGGGTCTCAGCAGCTGTCATCCCTGTTGTATAAAAGAGAAGGGAGGGGTAAGGTAGGAACGGAAGGGCTGGTTAATGCCCGGGCCACAGCCCAGCGGCTGCACACTGGGGCTCTTAATCATGGCTCCCCTGCTGAGAGGCACCTCAGCTACAGCTCTTTGCTGCACGCAGAGCCCGGTGCTGAACCCTGGACACACGCTCTCTGAGGCAGACCCTTTTAACGTTGTCAGTATTGTCATCCTGTGAGGGAACTGAGATACGCTACTGAAGCAAACAGTGTCTGCACACATGGGCCATATGTCCCCTGGGGAACAGAATTGGCCCCAGCTGAGGGCCCTGCAGTCCACGGATTGCCTCTCAAATGTAGGTGCTGGTTTTTCAAAGCCCAAACAACAGAGATATTCCCATTTATCTCAACTATCTTTCTGCCTCAAACTTAGACTTGGGGCAGGGGGTCAGAGTCTTTTGGAAGTCCAGGGTTGCCACCTGCCAGCTGTGTGACTTGAGGTCATTGGGCCTCTCTGACCCTCCGTTACCTCGTTGCAAGCAGGGAATGGCGGCCTCCCGTGCACGGGGCTGTGGGGGATTCAGTGTGAAGCGCCCTGTGCCTGATTCACAGTGACACGCGAGAGTGTTGATTCCTTCCCTCCCGGTGTTTCTGCCTCGTCATGTGCCCGAGCAGCTAGCAGGTGTTTGGTGTTGGGCTGGTAGCTCTGGTGTGTGGTTGATTGCACCTGAAGCCATTTCCAAAGTCATCCTGGGATGGTTCAGCCTCCGCTCACCTTGAAACAAATGCCGGCCAAAGGTCAGCCCTCCAGAGCCAATGTTTGTTGGCTTCCAGCTTTGTCAAAGACAAATAAAAATAGCCACTGGCCTGGAGACTGGGTCTGAAACAGGGGCCACTGCAACAACATTGTGCGTTTACCCACCTACTTTCTGATGGGACTGTGACCCACTTGATGGAGGGGCTCTCTCACCAGTTTTGAAATCAAAATGGCGGCTGAGAATGGTTTTCCAGGCTACAAAATAGTGTTTTTCTCTTTCCTGGTTGACCTTTTTCTTTGCTGTGCTTTAGGTCAGTTTGCTAGAGTTTTAATGTTTGTGTTTATGGAAATTTGATGTCTGAGACCATCTGAAGCCAAAAGATCAAGCCAACCAGTCAGGGGAAGCTGTAGACAGAGTGGGGGAAAGTGGATGGATGGGGACCAGACCCTGGCCAGAGGAGTGGCTGGTGCATTTCCTGGCGAGGTTGGGAGATCAGCAGCCCCTGATTCTCTTGGTCTCCCTGCACTAAAATGATTAAATAGAGTTTACTGGTGCCAGAAGCCATCTTTTACTTTCTATATATTATTTAACCATTCCAACATATTGAGGTACGTGTTAACTGTCCTCATCTTACAGTTGGGGACGCTGAGCGCCTTGCCCAATGGTTGCCAGAATGGCTTTCAGCATCCCTATTATAAAATTCATAGCTTTTTTCTTATTGAAAATAATATATCATTGGGGCGCCTGGGTGGCTCAGTCGGTTAAACGTCTGCCTTTGGCTCAGGGTCCTGGGATCGAGTCCTGCACCGGGCTCCCTGCTCAGTGGGGAGTCTGCTTCTCCCTCTCCTTCTGCCCTTCCCCTTCTCTTGCTCTCTCTCAAATAAATAAAATCTTTAAAAGAGTAACATATCATTGCGGGGAACTTAACAAATGTAGATGCACAGAAGAAAACAGAAACCACCCGTAATTTCCACCACGCTGAGATAACTGCCATTAACATTTTGGTGTCCATTTCCCTAGATCAGGGGCCTGCAGGTTAGGGCCTTCCGGCCGCATCTGCCTGTTTTGTAAAGAAATAAAGTCATTAAAAACAAACTGCGTTACTTGCTAGTTGGTGGAATGTAATTGCGATAAAAGCACTGTTCACATTTGCCAGATGATATTGACCTTCCAGAGTACTTTTCTAAGTCCGATCTTCATTTAGCAGCTCAGTCCTAGGACGTCTTAGAAGAAAAGCTGCTCACAGTGTGTGGCAGGCAGCGAGGTTATCTCACGGGCCAGAAATCATTCGTTCATCTGTCTGTTCATTCGTTCAGGCCCTCTGGTTAAGCTCAGTTGAATGGAGAGAATCTTCATGGAAAACACGTATCCTCTTGTGACATGGAAACACAGCGTTCATTTCTCTTTTTGTCCCCCTGGCCCAGAACTCTGTTTTTTTCCCTTTGTGATGGACGGTCACACGGGGGAGTGGGGGCAGACTTCGGGTGTGTAGGAGGCGTTCCCACGGGGAGCTGTACTAGACATGGGGAGTTTGTACATAGCCCACAGCCAACATTTCCTGGTGTGGTAGAAAAGCCCCAGGCCTGCTGACTTGCGCCGTGACCCCTTTGCCTGGCTGGGCCTCAGTTTGCCCATCTATAAAATGGGATTTCTCTTTCCTGACTATTTATTTGCTTCCAATTTTGCTGTTTTTTGCTCAGATGATAGATGGTGGCATGCTGGCGGTGTTCCTTACAATCAGTTAGTTCTTCACCATAGTTTTGGTCCCCTGAACCCACTCATCCTTGCCCTCGCAATAACCACTGGACATACCTGGGGGTGGTTAGCGGTTAGCTTAACTCTTGACAGACGACTCTTAGCTTAATGCCTCATCGTCACCTTAAGAAAGTGGACTGAGGGGTGCCTGGGTGGCTCAGTCAGTTGGGCATCTTCTTGGGCATCTTCTTGGTTTCTTCTGGGGTCGTGATCTCAGGGTTGTGAGATCAAGCCCACATTGGGCTCCGCGCTCGGCACAGAGTCTGCTTAAGACTCTCTCTCCTGCTGCCCCTCCCCACCCCCACACTCTCTCTCTCTCTCAAATAAATAAATCTTGAAAAGAAAAAAGAGAAAGTGGACTGAATGTGCATGCCTGATCCCCGTCCTGTCAACATCCCACCAAATGACAGCAAAGAGATGTTTTTTTAAAAAGAGAGACGGAAACCTATCAAGCCTGGCAGAACATTTGGGAAGATTAGCAACAGCATTTTGGAGGCCAGAAGCAGATGGACGAGCGGTAGCTGGCTTAGCAGAACCAGGAGGGCTGAGTCATAAGGCAGCAGTGAGGACAGCTGAGAACCTACTAGATCTGGAGTCTGAAAGGCACGGGGGCTGGCGGCATCAGGTACCTCTGCAGTTTGGTTGGGGGGGGAGAAGGGGTACCAAAATGAGAAGAATTGGGTAAAAGATGCCCAGGTCTTCTTACCTGCTTTGTGTGGCCAGGGTTTGCCCACTTCCACCCCAACAGAAAGCATGGGGTTCATTCCCTGGAAAGGGAAAAACAGAGGGTCTTGGGCCTGGGGACTGCTGGGCACAGTGGAAGTGTATGAGGTCTGTATCCCAAACACAAGGATCAGGGTCTGTGTAGGTGCTGAATTCTGAAACCTGCCCTGCCCCCCACCCCCAGACCTGTCCCACCACTTCCCTCACCACCCCTGCCCCCGGCTCCTGGCCATTTGGGAATTGGACCATTGAAGGAAGAAGACTCTAGTGTCCTTGGGGTTCCCTGTACACAGCAGCCCCCCAGATCCTGAGCATCGAGTTCAGGGTCCACTGGCCTCACCCCAGTACCTTATGTCAGCCCTTTGGTTTCTGCTCTTGGTCACGAGGGAGTGACTGAGGCTTGGGTACAGTTTCTAATATGGAAGGCAGGCCCCAAACAATCAAACAGAGGGACACAGGAGACTCAGAAGAAACAGAAACCATGCCAGGAAAAGAGAACTTGAAAAAGCTGCCATTAATACCCTCATTCAAGCCAGGGAGGGTGTTGCACAGATAGGAACAGGATGCACAAAAAGGAAACTTTGCAAGCCAGTAACAAGCTCTTCGTATTAAAAACACAACAGCAGGTTAGGAGAGAAGGCAGAAGGAATCGCTCAGAAAGTGAAAGACAAGGGATAGGAAATAGGAGAGGGAAAAAGAAACTTGCAGGACAGTCTAAGAATTTCAACATCCAAATAATAAAAGCTTCTGGAAAGAATAGAGGGAAAAGGACACAGGGAAACAATTTGAACAAAATATTTGAAGACAAATCCCAGGACGTGAGTTTCCACATTGAAGGAGCCTAAAGATTCACAGCCCCACTGGGTGGTAGGAGACACGTACATGAGCACATCCCTGTAGACAATAGAAGACAGAGACAAGATCCTATAAGCTTCTGGATGTGAAAAAACAGGTCACCCGCAAAGGATCAAGCAGAACAACTCTGGTTCTAGCATCCTTGGAAGCCGCGACACAATGGTGCAAGGCTCCAAAACTCTGAAGGAGAAGGTTTTCTGTTACAGAATTGCATACACAGCCAAATGATAGGGTCAAACGTAAGAGCAGAAGAAAGACAGCTTCAGAACTTGCAAGACTATGAATCATTTACTACCCCTACCCTTCACTCCCCAACACCTTTTCTTAGAAAGCTACTGAAGGATGTCTTCCACTGAAACAAGAGAATAAACCAAGAAAGAGCAACACACGGGAGACAGGAAACAGAGATCCAACGTAGAATCAAAGGGAATCTCCAAGGTGATAGTGATGGGGTAGCCCAGGGCAGCCAGAAGCAGGACAGGCATGTCGAGGGCGCCATTGTCATGTGCCCTCCCATTGTACCATCTTTTTAACCAGACAGAACTACTGGAAGATGTGTCCCAATAAAACAAGGGAGTCTGCCAAGAAAGAGGGAGCCATGTGATCCCCCAAATTAGGGATCAAACCTCCAGGAAAGGCAAAAGGAATCCTTAGGGTGTCAGCAAAAGGAAGTCTCAGAATGACAGTTGGGTAGGGGGTCTGGAGAAGAGCTGGTCAGGATGAGTGTAGAGAGGAGAGGCTTCCAGGAGGGATGTCGCCAATGAACGATGGAGCTGATCAATTACGTCATGCCCTGGGAGGAAATGAGGAGTGGACTGCGTTAGCAATGGTTCAAGGAGAGCTACACAAATGAAAAAAACCACTGTCTCCAGGAAAAAAAGCAAGAAGAAAGGAATATCTGGTCTACCCCAGCCCTCATCTGTGAATAATTCCAGACTTATGAAATCCCAAATACGGAATCTGCCAGGTTGCAGTATGCCTGTGTTGAGAGGTTGGGGGATGGGAAGCAGATGGGACGGCCAAGGAAGAGTGCTCATTCCTTGTCTCTCAAGATCAAAGAGCCATAGATGGTGTCTCATATGATGTCACACAAGAGGCACAAGAGAGTACACACAATGGTGACATTGTTCAGAACTATGGAGATGCATAAATGCCAGAAAAGTGATTTCCTCTGGTGTGCAGTTCTGGAGGGGTTGGGGCAAGGAACCACCATTTGATTGTTACACACTTTTTTAAAAGATTTTTATTTGTTTGTTTGTTTATTTATAGCGTGTGAGCCGGGGGAGGGGCAGAGGGAGAAGGAGAGAAAAGAATCTCAAGCAGACTCGCCACTGAGTGTGGACCCCCGACCCGGGGCTTGATCTCATGACCCTGAGATCATGACTTTAGCTGAAATCAAGAGTCAGATGTTTAACAACTGAGCCACCTGGGCGCCCTGGTTGTTATACATTTCTTGGTTTTCAGTTACAAAGATTTTGAGATATGCGTACAGAAAAATGCATGAAAGAGATCCATACTGTTTAAAAGTCTCAGGTATTGGACTGTGTGGACTTTCTCCCTGATCATAAACCTCCCCTCCCCCATAAGCTTTTTTGTATTACCTGAGTTTCTAAATTGGGAGCCTAGCAAGTAAAAATTAATTTAAGATTAAAGAGCTCAATGTACAGCTTGGGGCAGGTCAGGGGATCGATCGCTCCTGCTTCATTCCTGCACCAGCCTCTTGAGTCTCCTTGTGAAATGCTTCAAGGTCCCCGGTGAGGACTGCAAAGCAATGGAGGGTTTGATGGGCTCCCGCTTCTCTGTTGATGTTGATTTTGTAGATGCTGGGCTCCTGACTCTCTCCCCGAGTGGCCCAGGCTTCCTGGCTCATCAGGGTCTGTTCTGTTCCCTCTGCAGACCTAGTATGTCGGGACTTCACCTGGTGAAGAGGGGCCGAGAACTGAAGAAGGTGGACCTGCACAGAGACTTTACCGTGGCCTCCCCAGCTGAGTTTGTTACGCGCTTTGGGGGGGACCGGGTCATTGAGAAGGTACAGATGGGGTCCCAGCAGTCGGGGTGGGGTGGGGCCCCTCTTCCCAGCTGGAAGCGAGAGAACCGGCTTCAGGCTCATGGTCACGCCGCAGAGAAAGGGCCAGGCCACCCTTCTGTGAGCACTTGAATGCATCACCTTTCACCCTCCCGACAGCCGGAAGCAACAGGTCTATGACCTCCTTCTCACAGAAGAGGAGCCTGAGGTCTGCAGAGACCCCGAGTGCCTTTGGGCAAGGGTCTGCTTTCTAGGTTATTGAGGGCTGGTATCAAACCCAGCTCTGCCCTTCTGAGGTGTAGAGCTCCTTCCAGGAGGGGAGGCCAATGTGTTAAAATAACGGTGACAAAGGGAAACAGCTAACATTTGCCATTTATAAAGGCTTTTCACGTTTCCCATTCCATGGGGTCAAGGCTCTGAGCCACAGATTGATTATTCCCGACAGATTCTCAAAGGAGCCAAGATGCAGAGATTTGACGTGGCTGTCCGAAGTCGTGTAGCTAGTTAGTGCTGGAGTCAGGATTTGAACCCAGGTCTATTTGACGAGAAGGCCTTGTTCTTTTCCATTTTACTTGAGGGTGGTGGTGGTAATGATTCTAATAACAACAGCAGCTATGATTTTTTGAGCGCCTACTCAGAGGCCAGGCATCCCATGAAGTGCTTTCTGTATCTTATCTCATTTCACCATCCCCACCATTCTGCCGGTCGACATGATTTCACAGAAGAGGAAGCTGAGGCCCAGGGAAGGAAGGTGGCTTGCCCGGTCTTACAGCTGGTCAGTGGCAGAGCTGGGATTTGAACTCCGGGCGTCAAGAGTTCAGAGCCCATGTCCTCACTCCAGCGTCCTGGCTCCTGAGCCTGGCTACCACCTGGTTGCTGGCTGAAAATACTCCTCCGCCCAACCCCAGACCCTCGGAGTTAGAGTCTCCTGGGTGGGGATCCAGAAGCTGCACTTTTGCCACGCTCACCAGGGGACTGTTGCACAGCCTGACTGGTGGCCGGCTCTCAGTCCTGGCGAGCCGAGAGGCGGGGTGGCTGCTGAAGGCCTCAGCCCAGAGCCGCTGTACTTGGTGACTTTGGAGTTGACCGTGGCTTGCCCTCTCTCCTAGACTCCTTGTGGGAAAGCTGCAGCTGTGGGATTCGAGCAGCAAGCCAGCCTGCAGTGGCCTTCTCCCCCGGGGGCTCCCAGAATGTGCTAGAACAAATGGGGCCCAGGGAAACTGGCTGTCCTGGGGTCACCCACCGCCCTTCCTTCTTGACCAAACCTTGCTTTGGTAATGAGGTTAAGAAAACCAAAACCCTGCCGTTCCATCCGTGCTCTTTGGGAGGCGTTTTTGAAAGGGGAGAATACCGAATCTGAGCCCAGGGCTCTGGGCTCCATCTGCTGGGGCTACTCACAGGATATGGGATCTGGGCTCAGTTTCCCCTTTTGTGACATAGAGGCAATCACATTCCTAATCTCTAATGAGACTTGTCCTTCAGGGCTGTCATGAAAATTAGGCAGCAATGGAAGGGCCTTGAAATTATGTTCTTGCTGTAGAAGTCAGAGCGTTGAAGCCATATGCCTTCTTTTTTGAACAGGAACACTAGAGCTTGGCTTTATTTCTTATAGACCGAGCCAGGACGTTGGCCCGTCTGAGCTCTTTCTGTGGAGATGAAGCTCAGAGAGGGAAGGGGTCTGCCTAATGCCACACAGGAAGTTCATGGCACATTAAGAGTTGAAACCGGGACCTTTTCTGTTGCTCTCAGTTGCTGAGGACAGCCAGCGTTACTGCCTTTCCTCTCCACCAAATCCGGGGCCTCTAATCCCCAGAATGCAGAGGCAGCCATGGGGGTGGGGGCAGTTCAGAGCACGGGTCCAACTGTGCAGGGCTCAGGAGTCACATTGCTGCCACTTACTAGCTGTGTGACCTTGGGCAAGTGCCTTAACCCCTTGAGTTTTAATATCTTTAGCCAAATAAAGATAAGAATACAGCCACTTTCAAGGGCTGATGTGAGAGTGAAGTGAAATAATGCTGATGAAATATATTGTACTGTAACTTGGTACATACGAGGCACTCAGAAACGTTAGTGACCATGATGGTGCCCACAAAGGAATCAAAATCATTCATTCATCGCATCCTGTCCTATCCGTCCCCCATCCATTCATCCATTCTTCTATCGACCCCCCTACCCATTTGTCCATCCATCCATCCATCCATCCATCCACCCGCCCACCCAGACACTCACCCATCTGTCCATCCATCCATCCATCCATCCACCCACCCACTCACTCATGGGTCCATCAGTCCGTCTATCCATCCACCCACCCACCTATCTGTCCATCCATCCATCCATCCATCCATCCAACCATCCATCCATCCATTTGATCCTCCGCCTGACCATTCATCCATCCATCGACCCATCCATATACCCACCGACCCACCTATCCATCTGTCCATCCATCCGTCCACCCATCCATCCATCCATCCACTCACCCATCTGTCCATGCACCCACCCACCTATCTGTCTATCCATCCACCCACCCACCTATCCATCCATCCATCCATCCATCCATCCATCCATCCATCCATCCATCCATCCATTTGATCCTCCACCTGACCATTCATCCATCCATCGACCCATCCATATACCCACCGACCCACCTATCCATCTGTCCATCCATCCGTCCACCCACCCACCCATCCGTCCACTCCCCCACCCGTCCATGCACCCACCCCCCATTTGATCATCATCTGTTCATGCAGCCGGCAGGTTGTGAGCACCCCCCGCCAGGCTGCGTGCTGCAGAAGTGCAGACAGGTGCCTCAGGACGCTCTGCAGCCATGACGTGGACCCCAGGGTAGCATGCAGCTCCCAGTGCAGGTAGGCGTGCAGCTCTGGCCCCTTCCTCATCTCTCTGTCCAGGTGCTCATCGCCAACAATGGCATCGCCGCCGTGAAGTGCATGCGCTCCGTCCGCAGGTGGGCCTATGAGATGTTCCGCAACGAGCGGGCCATCCGGTTTGTAGTCATGGTGACCCCAGAGGACCTGAAGGCCAATGCAGGTACCTGGGCCTTGACTCCTTCCCCTCCTGCCACCCCGTCCTTACCTACCCTCACCTCCTCCATTATACCTAGGCAAGTTCACCTTGGACCCCAGAGTCCCAGGGACCCTCTCCTGAGCCTGCATTTATTTGCCTTTCCCTCTTTATTGATTAAAAATGCAAATGGTGACTATGCAAAGTGGAAATCCCATCTTTGCGAAATGTCCATGTTACAGCAGATGGGCGCCTCTTCCTCCAGGCGTGTTTCCCCACAGATGTCTGTGTTGTACTTCAGTCATTCATTCTTCTGTTCATCTGTTTTCTAGGTCTGTTACCAGAGATCATTCTGCAAATAACTGTTCGACAATTTGGTTTTTTTCCCCTGAACATTCATATCCCTTTACAGACCTGTATCCACCCAGTAGCCAGAGTGATATCTTAAAAACACAGCTCAGGTCCCATCACCAACTCTTTAAATTCTTTAGAGGCCCTCATGCTGTCCCTGGGCTCTGCCCTGCACAGATGCAATCTCCTTCTAACTCAGAGGACAGATGTGATTGTCAGCCCTATTTTATAGATGCGGCAGTTGAGGCACAGGGACAGAAATCATTCCCCCAAGGTCATACAGACAGCATGTGGTGCTGGCAGCATAGGAACCCCAGGCTGTCTGAATCCACAGCCTTATCCTGTGGGGGCTCCCATCACATTCAGACTAAAATTCCAGGTCCTCACTCAGGACAGTTAAGGTGACACGTGATGTGGCTCTGCTGGCCTCTTGGCCCCATCCAGTGCCCCTGCCCTCCAACCCTGGTCCCAGCCATGCTGGCCTCATCGATTCCTAGGCCAGCTGAGCTCTTTCCTATCCCAGAACCTTGGAACATGATGCATCTTCTGTTGACAGTGCTTTTCCCTGAAGCTCCTGGCACAGCAGGCCTCCACCCCTCCCTGCCCCAACCTTCAGGTCATGTCCTCCGGTGTGGCTTTCCCGGAGGGCCCTGGCGCTGACCCCAGCCTGGTGTTACTGTGTCTGTTTTCTTGTTTATCTTCTCTGACAGTAGAGAAAAACTCAGAGACGAGAGAGAGCTTGTCTGACTTCTCACTTTGTCACCTCCGGGACCTCCTTTGTGGCCGACACTCTTGTGTTCCATAAACATTGGAGGCCAGAAGCCTGGAAGGCAATGCCACTCTTGGTTCTCTTTCAGGATCTGCACATAAAGTCCTACACTGTTCCTTCTAGGATTCCAGAGAATTCCATAGTACAGAGGGACTAAGCCTTGCCTTTGCCTTGAGTCTAGCGTTTCACACTTCGAAACGCTGCCCAGTGGACATCCTCTTACGTCACTCTTTGGCATCATTGATGAGTAGGGTTTTTTAGGACTAATTTATTTGTTTGTTTTGCTTATTTATTAACATAATCCAGTTTTTTTTAAAAAAAAGATTATTTATTTATTTCTTTATTTGATAGAATGAGACAGCCAGCGAGAGAGGGAACACAAGCAGGGGGAGTGGGAGAGGAAGAAGCAGGCTCCCAGTGGAGGAACCTGATGTGGGGCTCGATCCTAGAACACTGGGATCACGCCCTGAGCCGAAGGCAGATGCTTAACGACTGTGGCACCCAGGCGCCCCCCATGATCCAGTTTTTTTAAAGATTTTATTTATTTATTTATTTGACAGAAAGCACAAGTAGGCAGAGGGAGAGGGAAAAGCAGGCTCCCCACTGAGCAGGGAGCCCGAAGCGGGACTCGATCCCAGGACCCCGGGATCATGACCTGAGCCGAAACCAAGAGTCGGATGATTAACCGACTGAGCCTCCCAGGTGCCCTTTAGGACGTATTTATTCCTAGAAGTGGAATTTCTGGCATAAAGGGCATGAATATTTTAAAATCAAAACATTATATTGTATTCAGCCTTAAAAAGGAAGGAAATCTTATCACATGGTATAGCGTGGAAGGAACTGGAAGACATTATGCTAAGTGCAAGATCCCAGTCACAAGAAGACAAATACTCTAGGATTCTGCATAGATGAAATCTCTAGAGGCGTGAAATTCATAGAGACAGAAAGATGGTGGTGGCCAGGGGCTGCGGGAGGGGAAAACGGGAGCTGCTGTTTCATGGGTAGAGTTTCACATTTGCAAGAAGACAAAACTTCTGGAGATCTGGTTCACAACAGTGCAAATGTGCTAAATGCTGTTGAACTGTACCCTCAAAAAATGAGTTAGATGGTAAATTTTATGTTACCTGTTTTTCTCCATGATTAAAAACATTGTATTGTTTAATGGCAAAACAATATTAAGATAAACTGAAAATGGGGATTAATCGAACACCCCACCTCTCATCGCAACCATTCTGATAGCTCCCTTCCTTCTTTCTTTGTTCCCTTCCAGGCCTTGTCCTGATGCCTATATATTTTCTCATAGTGGAAGTCACGTTCAAGTCCCAAATGATCATCCACACTTGTCCCTTGCAGCCACAGAATCTTCTAATGGCTGTAGGTAGCCATGCAGTGAACTCCAGCCTCTCGGTTTTTCTTTCCTTTTCTCATCTAATTCCAGAGTATATCAAGATGGCAGATCAGTATGTCCCTGTCCCAGGAGGGCCCAACAACAACAATTATGCCAACGTGGAGCTGGTTGTGGACATTGCCAAGAGAATCCCCGTGCAGGTAAGTCGGATGGGGTGCCCCAGTCTGCCCATAGCAGGGTTGATGCTCTGAGCTCTCGAGCAACTCACTCCTGCAGTTCGGAAGGGACAGAGGCTGCAGGTCCTCCAAGACTCTGAAATCCAGAGCTGATGTGACGCCGCAAAGAGCTTTCAGTGTGTGATGGGAGGGGGATTCTCGAAGGAAGATCCTTATTCATGCCTTTCTATGTTTACAGGCGGTGTGGGCTGGCTGGGGCCATGCTTCTGAAAACCCCAAACTGCCGGAGCTCCTGCGCAAGCATGAGATCGCTTTCTTAGGTAGAGTGTGTCTCCATCCGATACATGGGAATCGGGGCGTTGATGGGACACTCTGGCAGGTCGGGTTCTCTTTCCACTGTGGCCCTGAAAGGTGGGCGTCAGTTTCATAGTCCCATCTCACCCTTTCATGGTCAGGAGCAAGCAGGTCTGGGGTGGGAGGGAAGGTTGGCCAGCCCAGGGTCATAAGAGCTGTTGCCGTGGTTACCACAGGAGAATGATGCTGGGACAAGCGGAACCCTCTGCTTGTGCTCCTGATGTACCAAGATAACCAGCCATGTTCAGATATCTGACTGGGTTTGGAGGTCACCCCTTTCTTGGGCTATTCTCAGGGCTTTGGAATGTCCTAGCATTTTGGGACCAGAGTCCCCCAGCTCTATGACTTATAAGGGAAAATGGTACTTATTGTCTGTGGGGTCTGTTTTAGGATTTGCATTTGTAATCATTTACCGTCCACGGTAAATCCCTGTTGCTGCTCCTTAACGCTGGGCCTCCACCACACACCATGTTTGGAGTGACTCCGTACAAATCAACACCTGATATCCCAAGGGTCCGCCTAGTAACTTGTGCTCGCTTAAGTTTTCTCTGTCCATAGTCTTTGAGTGGCTGTGGCACGGGACCCTGAGTCTCTCTTAGCTCCTCTGGAGGTTGATGATCCCGCCCACAAGCCAGCAAACTGCAGCCCACAGGCCAAATCCAGCCCCCTGCCTGATGCTGTAAATGGAAGTTTTATTGAAACACAGCCCGGTTCATTCATTTACGTATTGCCTGTGACTGCTTTCACCCAACACTGGCAGAGCTGAGTACTTTTTTTTTTTTTTTTAAAGATTTTATTTATTTGACAGAGATAGAGACAGCCAGCGAGAGAGGGAACACAAGCAGGGGGAATGGGAGAGGAAGAAGCAGGCTCGTAGCAGAGGAGCCTGATGTGGGGCTCGATCCCTCAATGCCAGGATCACGCCCTGAGCCGAAGGCAGACGCTTAACCGCTGTGCCACCCAGGCACCCCAGAGCTGAGTACTTTTGACAGAGACAAGCAGACCCACAAAGCCGAAAATATTTCCTGTCTGGCTCACTGTAGGAGAAGTTTGCTAACCCAAGGTCTAGTTTTTTTTGAGGTGCTGGCTTGCCCCTTTGGTCTAGCTTTTTGCCTTCTTCCTGAAAAGTGAACTCAGACCAGGTTTACAATCCACATGTACTAAAAACAGTAGACTTCATCCACATCTGATGAAGTGGCTGACTAACAGGTTTTTCCCTTCCCCAGCTCGATGTTAAATTCCTCCAGAGCTAGCACCTGAGTACTTTTCTCTGTGCATTTGACTGGCACTTGGCTGCAAGGGGCTTGTGACTGACTCGATTCTGCCTTCCTCTTTGTCCCTGATCCCTCAGGCCCTCCCAGTGAGGCCATGTGGGCCTTGGGAGATAAGATCGCCTCCACCATTGTGGCCCAGACGCTGCAGATCCCAACACTGCCCTGGAGTGGAAGCGGTAAGTGGCCTGAGCTTCATTTGGGGGATCTCTTCCAATCTGAGCAGAGGGGGTGACAGGAGTATGCTTTTTTTATTCTTTCATTTAAAATTTTTAAAATTATTTAAGCAGTGGTACAGTTTCGTTGTAGACAGCTTAGAAAATACGGAATTACCAAAAAAGAAAAAAAAGAAAGAAAAAGAAAGAAAGAAAAGAAAAGAAATAGAAATAGAAATCATCCATAATCCTATGACCCGGTGTTGAACATTTGTTATAGTCTAGGTGCCTACCTTTCCAGTCTTTTTTTTTCTCTAGGCACATCCTTTAAAAAACCAGAGATCTTAGATTTACTATACTTTGTGATTTATTTTTTCTAACTAACCGTTCTATGTCGATAACTACACTTTATGACATTTAAAATGTCTGCATAAGATTTTATCATATGGATGTACCATAATTTATTTAACAGTCCTCTATGGTTAGATGTTAAGGTTGTTTCCAGGTTGTTTTGCTCTAATTTTAAAAAATACTAAAAGTAGGGGCACCTGGGTGGCTCAGTCGATTAAGTGTCTGACTTCAGCTTGGTTCATGATCTCAGGGTTCTGGGATTGAGCCCCTCCTTGGGCTCCATGCTCAGCAGGGAGTCTGCTTCTCCCTCTCCCTTTGTCCCTCCTCCCACTCGTGCGCTCTCTCTGTGTCTCTCTCTCACAAAAATAAAATCCTTAAAAAAAATACTAAAAGTAATGGAGTCTTAATAGTCTACTAGCTAAATCTCTGTATACTTTGTAATCATTTCCTTAGGTTAAATTCTGAAAAGTGGAGTTTCTAAGATAAATTAAAAATAAACAGGAAAAAGTCTCAGGAATTTCCCCTCCAATTTGATTTTTTTTTTTTAAAGATTTTATTTATTCATTTGACAGAGAGAAACGGCCAGCAAGAGAGGGAACACAAGCAGGGGGAGTGGGAGAGGAAGAAGCAGGCTCCCAGCAGAGGAGCCTGATGTGGGGGCTCGATCCCAGAACACCGGGATCACGCCCTGAGCCAAAGGCAGACGCTTAACGACAGCCACCCAGGCGCCCCCAATTTGATTTTTTTCATCCAAAGATGGAATTTTAAATTTGGAATGGAAGGCTTATTTGTTTTTAATCTTCACAGGGTTTTAGAAAACAGTGATTTACATATAAATGACTTCACTGGGTAGAATTGGAATTTTTTTGGGTTCAGATTAATATGGTTGTTCATGGTAGGCTCAGTCTGAATTTCTTTCTTTCTTTCTTTCTTTCTTTCTTTCTTTCTTTCTTTCTTCCTTCCTTCCTTCCTTCCTTCCTTCCTTCCTTCCCTTTCCTTTCTTTTCTTTCTTTCCTTTCCTTTCTTCCCTTCCCTTTCTTTCTTTCTTTTCTTTCTCTCTTTCTCTCTCTCTCTCATTTGAGAGACAGAGATAGTGAGCAAGAGAGAGAGCCCAAGCAGAGAGGAGAGGGAGGAGCAGGCTCCCCGTGAGCTGGGAGCCCAATGCGGTGCTCGATTCCAGGACCCCGAGATCATGACCTGAGCCAAAGGCAGATGCTTAACTGACTGAGCCACCCAGGTGCCCCTCAGTCTGAATTTCTTTTCTTTTCTTTTCTTTTTTTTTTTTTTTTAAAGATTTTATTTATTTATTTGACAGAGAGCCAGCCAGCGAGAGAGGGAACACAAGCAGGGGGAGTGGGAGAGGAAGAAGCAGACTCCCAGCGGAGGAGCCCGATGTGGGGCTCGATCCCAGAACGCTGGGATCACGCCCTGAGCTGAAGGCAGACGCTTAACAACTGAGCCACCCAGGCGCCCCCAGTCTGAATTTCTTAAGCTTGATTTCCAATTCAAGGTTGAGTCAGCCCTTAAGAAAATTAACAGGCATTGTGGGAAGCTGAAGGACCATGTGTGTATACTGCTGGTCCAGCAGCCAGGGCTAGAGAGGCTTTGGTGAGGAAGGGCCCTGTGGTTTCTGGGTTGCATCTGAATCTCTGCCATCCCTGGGAGGCTCCAGCTCTTTTTGTGACTCACTAGGTCTGACGGTGGAATGGGCAGAAGAGGATTTGCAGCGGGGGAAGAGAATCACTGTCCCAGAAGATGTTTACAACCAGGGTTGTGTGAAAAATATAGATGAGGGCTTACAGGTAAACACAGGGCTTGGGGGGCCAAGGTGCTAGAACCTCTCATTGTCCCAGTAGCTTGGAAACTGTCTACCTTCTAAAGAGGTCTCTTTGTCCTTTGCCCCCAGATGGCAGAAAAAATTGGTTTTCCCTTGATGATCAAAGCATCTGAAGGCGGCGGAGGGAAAGGAATCCGGAAGGCAGAGAGTGCCGAGGACTTCCCAATCCTTTTCAGACAAGTGAGCTCTTCTTGCTGGGCATTTTCCCATATATCTTTGGGAATTGCACGTGTTTAGTTGTTGGCCACCAGATTATTTTCATGAGCATTACTGTGTTAGGAATCAAGAGGATACTTGTGGGAGCTGGAATACTGCTGTGCCGTGTTCCTAAGCAAATGTGTACGTTTTCATACACAGAAGTTCCTGGTTTGGGTTGATCCGTACATCATTTCCTTAAACGTTCAATCCTGTGAGTCCACGTGACTTTAAATGCTTTCAGAGATACAGGGCCAGAGTGTCTTTCTATTTGTGACTATATTCACGTCTATCAGAAGATGGGACATTTTGTAAATTTTACTAGTCTTGGTATTTTTAACATTTCTAGATGGTTGACTTCTGTGGTAGGAATGAGCCATGTATTTACTTATTTGTAGCTGGGTTTTCTCTTTTAAAAGTTTATGCCTATTACAATTGCCCATTGGCAACATTTTAAAAAAGGTAGGCTAATGATCTTCCCATTCTTAATGCAACTATTTTAGAATTTCTAGGGTTTCTTCTAGACCTTGTTCATGTGCACGTTTTAAACAGTTATATTCGTTCTGCATGGTGTTTTGCTTTACATATTAAAAAATTCTAAATTGTAGATCACGGACCTGTTTTCTGTCTTGTTCCAGTCTTTACAATTATTTTGATGATTGCATAATATTCCCTGTGTGTCTGTAGTCTTCCTTATCAAGCCTTTCCTTTTTTGTGAAATGTTAAGCTTGTTTCCATTTCCGTCGTTATGAATCATGCTACTATAATACAATATATTTCATAATAATATATAATATCTATAATATATATTATAAAATATGGAACATAAATAACACTTAGCTTTTTTTCTTCTGAATTATTTTCTTGGGTGAAGACCACGTGCCAAGGACTTAGTTAAACAGCATGGACATGCACTTACAAAAACATGTCAATAAATTGCTTTCTTAAAAGGTTTACCAATTAAACAGCTGTGGCAATATATGAATGTTCTATGAAGTCGTGGTTTCACTATCACGTGTCTCCACTGGGGTGGATAGATTTTTGGGGTGCCTTGGGGAGGAAGAAGTTCTGTTTACTTGGAAGTTGTGAAAATAGCATGGAGTCCCCATCTCCCCTTCACTTGGTTTCCCATTGTTAACATTTCCCGTTAGCTCTGCCATGTTTGTCACGACTAACAGATTAACAGGGATATGTTTCTATTAACTCCAGACTTGACTCAGATCTCACCAGTTTTCCCTACTAATCTTTCTGTGTCAGGATCCAGTCCTGGATCTTCCATTACATTTAGGGGTTGTGTAGGTTTTAAAGCCCCCCGCCCCCCCGCTTTCTGTAAATAGATGTTACTTTTTAGGGCAGCTTTCAATTCACAGCAAAATGGAGTGGGAAGTACAGAGGTCCCATATACCACTGCCCCCACACATGTACGAGTGTTTTTCTTTTGATTACGTGGGTGTAATATGAAAATGTTCTTATGTGAACATTCAAACACTTCAGGGATATGTTAAGCGTAAAAAGGGAAAATTCTCTTTTCACCACCACCTCTCAACTCCTCCCCCTTCCCAGATGTAACCAATTTTTTTTTTTAAGAATTTTTAAAAGGACTTAACGAATTTTTCAAAGTAATCTCTCCACCCAGTGTGGGGCTTGAACTTACAACCCCGAGATCAGGAGTCGCGTGCTCTACTGACTGAGCCCGCCAGGCGCACCTGTATATACTTTTATATAGATGTTCATAACAGCTCTGTTTTATTATTTTTCATATAAACGGAGGCCATCCCATGTATTACTGCAGCTTGCTTTAAAAAAAAATTCTTAGAAGTGATTCCATGTGAGCACTTCTTTTTTTTTAATACCATCATTAAGAATATCCGGACAATTGCCTTTTAGCCATGAAAAGGATGAAGTAAGTCTCTCTGTGTATAGGTTCCACCATGGACAGCTGGCCAAGAGAGTACTGTTTAAGGAGGAGGAAAAGAAAGCTACCGGGTAGCATGTTTTGGTCCTATTTTTATCCAAAAAACATTCTGTGTGTTGTGTTTGTTCCTGAATGTGCAGCAGAAAACCAGTGTGTACCCAGGTCCTACCAGCACATTAACTTATCCAGTTAACTCTTGACCACACTGAACTCTTACCCAGTGTGTACCCAAATCTTAACAGCATGTTATCTTCAGGAGGTGGGGTCGTGGGGAAAGTCCAGCTTCTACATGATGTATTTTGACAGTGTTGGACTTAAAACGTCAAGGAGAATGGCATGTCTGTGAGAGAGGTAAAACAAAGCTAAACGATCAGCAGAATCGTGGACAGATCTTCGGAGGACTTCCCGCTCCGGCCCCGGTCCCCCAGGGCATAGCGAGCCCCTCTTGCTGTCCCCCCAGGTGCAGAGTGAGATCCCCGGCTCCCCCGTCTTCCTCATGAAGCTAGCCGAGCACGCCCGACACCTGGAGGTCCAGATCCTCGCCGACCAGTATGGGAACGCCGTGTCCCTGTTCGGGCGTGACTGCTCCATCCAGCGGCGGCATCAGAAGATCATTGAGGAGGCGCCGGCCACCATCGCCATATCGGTTGTGTTCGAGATCATGGAGCAGGTGTGCTCTGCAGAGCTCGGGGGCGGGGGGGAGCAGCCACAGGGAGAGAGAGCCGTCTCCGCCCAGCCCGCAAGAGCGCCCTGCAGTCCCCATTGCCAACATGGGGCGGGTGTCCACGAAGACACTCGGGGCCCATCACAGGGACTGTGATCTCTTGAGGTCCCAGAGGAGCTCATGTCGAGCAGATCCTCAGCATTTGCCGGGGGACCTACTAAGCCCGCCAAGAAGATGATCCAAGAAAACCACTGGAAACCCTTCAGGCTGTGTGTCTTTGCAGTGTGCCGTCCGCCTGGCCAAGACGGTGGGCTACGTGAGCACGGGGACGGTGGAGTATCTCTATAGCCAGGACGGCAGCTTCCACTTCTTGGAGCTGAATCCCCGCCTGCAGGTGGAGCACCCCTGCACAGAGATGATCGCCGACGTCAACCTGCCGGCCGCCCAGTTACAGGCAAGGACCTGCGCTCAGAGCCCTGGGGTTTCTTCCGGCCAGGCTGGGGTCTCCCTGTCCTGCCCGTGGTAGACCTTCCTGTCCCCCTCTTGGCAGGCCGTCCCTGGGGAAGTGAGTGTGTCGTCGTGAGAGTAGCGGCGAGAACCATGCAGGTGGAGAACCTTCTGGGGAGTGGTTCATCACCTTTGTCTGGCTATGTGGCCCTTTGAGAAATGGGCAAAAGCCCGTTGAATATCTCTCTGAGGGAAAAAATGCATACGGTCCCAGGGCATTCGTGGACCCCGTGTTGTCCATTCACAGACCCAGAGAAGAAGTTCTCAGCCTTTTTTTCATTACCGGCCCCCAAAGGAGCCTTTTTAGACACTTCCCCCCCTAATTTCTCCCCTTATAAAATTTTAATATCACAGATATACTGTATATGTTTTTACCGAAGCTGTGTCTGTGACTGATACAAAGAGTAAGATCCATTCATCCCCAAGTGCAAATATTTGCCCCCTTGAGGGGCAGTATCAGCCCCGTTGAGAACTCATGACCCGGAGTCAGGAACGTCTGCACGAATGGGAACTCAGATGTTTAAAATGTATGAATGCATGTCTCCGTCCTTCCTCTTCTTCGTCTATCAGCTTTTTTATTGTTTTCTGTCTTTTTGTTTGTGTGTTTGTTTGTTTGGAAAATTTCAGGAGGAATGTTACAAGGATAGTACAGTTACCACCCATCCCCTGTGCCTTGACCCACTTGTTGTTAGCCTCGGCCACATTTGTGGTCTTTCTGTTTGTGTGTTGGTGTAATTTTTTTTTTTTTGGCTTAGTTTTTTGAGAGATGTTTTGACTTAAACCTTCATGGCTCTTTGCCTCTAAATGTTTAAGTGAAAAGACCCTAAGAACGACATCATTTAAAAAAAAAAAAAAAGAAAGGAAAGAAAGAAAAAGAGAACGAGATCATTCTGGCACAATGCCACAATAAAATGACGACACTCAGGAAATACAGCACTGATGTTACTACATGTCTACCTGAAATTAAAAGTATAAAATCAGGGAAAAAAAATTTTTACTTTTTTTTTTTTTTTTAAAGATTTTATGTGTTTATTTGAGAGAGAGAGAGCACACATGCATGAGCAGGGTGAGCTGCAGGCAGAGGGAGAAGCAGGCTCCCTGCTGATCAGGGAGCCCGATGCGGGACTCGATCCCAGCACCCTGGGATCATGACCTGAGCCGAAGGCAGACGCTTCGCCAACTGAGCCACGCTGGGGACCCCTCTGTCTTTCTCTTGCTTTGCTTCTCCTGCCACCATGTGTCGTCTGCTCAGCAGGTGCTCAGGATACCTGAGGGTCATTCACGGCACCTCGGCCTCCATAGCGTCTAGCAGTGTGCTTGGTGTTTGGGGGGCAGGGTGCTTGTGGGGCCTGACCGTCCACGGGGTGGATTTCGTCATTTCAGATTGCTATGGGGGTGCCCCTGCACCGGCTGAAGGATATCCGGCTTCTGTATGGAGAGTCGCCGTGGGGGGTGACACCCATTTCTTTCGACACTCCTGCCAACCCTCCGCTCGCCCGAGGCCATGTCATCGCGGCTAGAATCACCAGTGAGAACCCCGATGAGGCAAGTTTTGGGGGCTCCCGCGCCCGCCATCTCCAGGCTCCTGGCATGGGGCAGACCCTGAATGTTAGCTTTGGCTGAGACGCCGAGGCTTCTCCAAGTACAGACAGGGAAACCGCGGCATGGCAGGGCAGTGGTTTATTGATGGGAAGTGTGTGTGCCAGGGACGGGGGCAGGTACCTTCAAGCATCTCATCGCTCATGTACAGGATCGTGCCCCTGCCAGGCATTGTGTCCCTGCGCTATGGCTCGAGACGTCAGGGTCTTGCTTCGTGCCTGGCACCTGCTGAGGCTGTGACCGAGCCCCACGGTTGGACCCTGTGGGTTCATCTTTGGGACAAGCAGCCAGCTTTAGAACCCGGGTCCTTGGTTTTCTGGCCCCCGGACTCTTTGCTGCACCCTAATTGGAGACTGGTCCCTTGTAAGGAGTTCCTTTGTGACGTGTTCTTCTCTGTGCCTTGAAAAACCAGCCAGCTGGTATCTGTCTTACTTATGGTTGATGGTCACGTCGTCTCCATAATCTACCACAATCTCATTGTTGAATGATTACATTTAAGACACTTGGGGTAAGAGAGGTGTTTGTCTCCCTCCCTCCCCTTCTGATTAAAGAAGTGTATGCTCTGGTAGCTGTATCAGCTTGGCATCTTTGGCTGCAGACAACGGACTCTGGTGGTGCACAAGCAAAATGGGTATTTTTTAGGGGGATGATGGCCTGTTTACAGGGGCCTGGGAGGACAGAGGACTCAGAGTGGAAATCGCCCGGGCACCTGCAATTCCCCATCTCTCAAAAAGGATGCCTCCACTACACATGCCAGGAGCCCTAATCCCAGGGAGAGGGTCCACGTCCACCCCCCCTTAGCAAAATGATACTCAGGGGGATGGGCTTTCCACCCCACCCCAACGCCCCATAAGCAAATTAGGTGTGTGTTCACATCACATTTATCTGCTGGCATTTTGATAATCCAGAATTTGAAATCCAGCCCTTCTTCTCTTTCATTTAAACTTTTTACGACTGACAATGTCGTTTCTGAAACCAGAATGCACTTCCACTCAGCTCCCTCAGTGAGCAGCGTTACCCCCTACTGTGTCTATACCTCCTCCCCCCATCCCAACGTGGTTATTTATCTTTATAGTTTTTTTTAAAGTGAAAATTGCACGCGTGGACGTCTTGACATGGGTACACCCGCACCCCTAGTGGGAGAGATCAGGGTTCCATTGATCCCACTAAGCTTTGGGTTATGGGGGTTCTTGGGTGTGTCTAGGGTTTAATTTTGATGCAAATATATCTGGAGTGATGATCTCCCCCCCCCCCCCATTTTGCTTTTGCTGTCCCGGCTCCAGGGGTTTAAGCCAAGCTCTGGAACGGTTCAGGAGCTGAATTTCCGGAGCAACAAGAACGTGTGGGGTTATTTCAGCGTAGCGGCTGCCGGCGGCTTACACGAGTTTGCTGATTCCCAGTTCGGGCACTGCTTCTCCTGGGGAGAGAACCGGGAAGAGGCCATTTCGTTAGTATCTCCCTCCTCCCCTCCTCCTTTCCCTCCTTCCTTCCAGAAGCTAGAAGCACTTCAGGCGGTAAAGGAGTGAATCACAGAGCAGACCCTGTCTTAAATGCCCTTTGCTGAAGTCCAAGGGCAAAGTCTGCCCTCTTCCTGTATCTGAGAGCCGTGAAGTCAGGGGAGCTCACGAGCCCACGAGGGTCATTTGGTCTTGAGCTCATTACAGGTCGCACTTGGAGGAGATCCAAAGAATGTTCAAGGGGATTCCAGAATTTAAAAGGTGCCACGTACTAGAGCTTTTTTAAGAAAAAGGTGTGTGGGGGACTTCTTTCGATTTAAACCTTAGATGTAGGTCCTGGAGAAACCCACATTGACAAAGGGGTTCCCGAATCCCCGGACAGCCACATCTTCCATGTCTCCTGCCGTGCCCTGAACGCAAAAGGTAAAACCAGCTCACTTTGTAATTAAATATTCCCGTGTTTAGAGTGAAAAATCCCAAAGACTGTGTGGACATTTTGTTGAGAAAGCATTATAATCAGGGCACCTGGCTGGCTCAGGGGCTAGAGCAGGCAACTGTTGATCTCGGGATTGTAAGTTCAAGCCCCACATTGGGTGTGAAGCTTACTTTAAAATAAAATCTTTAGGGGCGCCTGGCTGGCTCAGTTGGTGAAGCATCTGACCTGATTTTGGCTCAGGTCATGATCTCAGGGTGGTGAGATCGAGCCCCACATATGGTTCCTTGCTGAGCATGGAGCCTGCTTAGGATTTTCTCTCCCTTCGCCCCCTTACCCTCTCTCTTTCTCTGTAAAAAAATTTTTTAAAAATCTTTTTTAAAAATTGAAAAAATAATAAAAAGCATTAAAATCTATCTAGTCCAGGGCACTTAGTCATGAGTTAAATTGAGTTTGGTGATTTTGATGAGTGGGCTTTCTTTGACGGCTTTATGTAATTAGTTTTAATCATGCTGAGTGAAAAATTGAAGGGAGAGGGAGTCCAGCCAGTCTAGCCCACTCTGATCTCTGATGGAAATGGCCTGTGGCTTGTCCTATGCTGGGAATGACCAGTATGGACTTTAAAAGAATTCAGAGGAAAAAATTCTGGCTTTTTTTTTTGTGGGGGGGAGAGCAAAGTGGGAAGGGGCAGAGGGAGAGGAAGAGAGAGAACCTTAAGCAGGCTCCCCAGTGAGTGCAGAGCCTAACGCAGGGGATCTCACGACCTTGAGATCATGATCTGAGCAGAAATCTTGTCGGCCACGTAACTGACTGAGCCACCCAGGTGCCACTAACAGGGTCTAATAGGGGGATCGGCTGTGCCAGCTTCCCCGGGACTGAGGGTTTCCCAGGATTTGGGATTTCTCGCTGCTAAAACTGGGCATGTCCTGAGCAAGCTGGGACAAATTGGTCACCCTTAAGCCCAATAGCTTGACGCTTACATGCGGACTCTGGTGCTGCACCTGACTTTCCCGGGATTGTTGACGTGCTCATTTGACCTCAGCGCATTTTCATTTCCCCTTGCCCCTTTGCCACACCTGCTGAATGCACGCAGGATCACCATGACAGGTGTGAAAGCTCTCCTCTCCCAGGAAGAGAGTTGTTCTAATGCCTCCTCCTCTTTCTCTGGTACAAAACACTCTCCCTGTGATTTCATAGGGAGTTTGGGGGTGGTCAGCCCTTTGGACTAGAGCCCTCTTTGGGGAGAGGCCACCCCTCTGGGCAATGGAAGGTGGTGATCGACCAAGCACATGCAGACAGGTGACCGCCACACTGTAGGTGGGGTAACAGTGTTGGCGTTCCTTCGGTGCACCTCGTGCGTACCCAGCAGAGCAGCTCTGTGGACGGCCGGGGGTGGCACGTGCTCTGGGACACGGGCATCTGAATAGGTCCAGCTGGAGAGAGGGGATCGACCGGCCATGGTTAATAATAATTAAAATCACGATCGTTAATCATATTCACAGCGGCTGACCTTGTTTATCGGTGACTACACTCTTTATATGGATTGTTTCGTTTTAGTCCTCCAGCCCCCGTGTGAAGTCAGGGCTATTTCCTCATTTTCCAGATGAGGAAACTGAGGCCCAGAGTGGTTAAGTCACTTGCCCAAGATTGCCTGACCAGTAAATGCTGGAGCCGAGGTTGACGCCTGGGCCTCCTGGCTTAGGCCCCCTCTTAGCTGTGCTATTCTGGGCTCCCCGAGAACCAGGCAGGAGCTCTGTTGACATGTATATTAATTTGGAAGACAATCCATGTGCCTTTCCCCTCAAGGAACATGGTGGTGGCTTTGAAGGAGCTGTCCATCCGGGGCGACTTCAGAACCACCGTGGAGTATCTCATTAACCTGCTGGAGACTGAGCGCTTCCAGAACAATGACATCGACACAGGCTGGTTGGATTACCTCATCGCCGAGAAAGTGCAGGTGGGGAGCTGTGCGCTTCTCTCATTGGGGTCACGGATTCCCGCCCACCCCCGCCGGCTCCCCTTGGGCTCGGTCACCACCGACACTGAAGTGCGGAGTCTCTCCTAGGCGGAGAAGCCGGATATCATGCTCGGGGTGGTGTGCGGAGCCTTGAACGTGGCCGATGCGATGTTCAGAACTTGCATGACGGATTTCTTACACTCGCTGGAAAGGTAGGGTGCGGGGGTAATTACCCCCACCTCCATGGGATGTGTGTTCATGGCAAGTAAGGCAGATAATCCGCCAGCAGGCAATTAGGGAATCCCTCCTATGTGCTTGCCTCTGAAATGCCTCGCCTGTGAACCGAGGCTGCCCGGGAGGAGGCCGGTGGTGGTGGGATTCTCCAGGCAGCAGGTAGCAGGCCGACCGCTGGGTGCCTATTCATGCTGACTTGGGTAAGGTACTTCACAGGACTTGAGTTCAGAGAGGAGGTGGATTTGAGAAGCAAAGCAGGTGATAGATCACCTCTGCAAAGATTCCTTCCAGACCCTTGCCCGAATCAGGTGTGGCAAGTGAAGAGGACCGGGTGCTCACTGTTAGGATGGAGCAGCATTTCTCAGCCCTGGCACCCTTGACATTTTTTTTTTTTAAAAGATTTTATTTATTTATTTGACAGAGATAGAGACAGCCAGCGAGAGAGGGAACACAAGCAGGGGGAGTGGGAGAGGAAGAAGCAGGCTCATAGCAGAGGAGCCTGATGTGGGGCTCGATCCCGTAACGCCAGGATCACGCCCTGAGCCGAAGGCAGACGCTTAACCGCTGTGCCACCCAGGCGCCCCACCCTTGACATTTTGAGCTGATTTTTTTTTTTAAGATTTTATTTATTTATTTGACAGAGATAGAGACAGCCAGCGAGAGAGGGAACACAACCAGGGGGAGTGGGAGAGGAAGAAGCAGGCTCCTAGCAGAGGAGCCTGATGTGGGGCTCAATCCCATAACGCCGGGATCACGCCCTGAGCCAAAGGCAGACGCTTAACCGCTGTACCACCCAGGCGCCCCCTGATTGATTTTTTTTTTTATCGTGGGGGCTGTCCTGTGCACTGTGGGAAGTTAGCAGGATCCGTGGGCCACAGAGTACCCCCCCCAGGAGTCACCACAATCAGATATGTCTCCAGACATGGCCAAATGTCCTGGGGTAGAGGCAGAAATCACCCCCAGAGACACTGTGATAGGCAAACGAAGCTGCCGAAACAACTTTAAAAAGACGAGAGATGTTAGCGCGTGGTCATCATGCGCGTGCAGGGTAATAAGAGTCACAACGCGTGTGTCGCTTTCCTTCCTAAGC
The DNA here is from genome assembly GCF_002007445.2 of Ailuropoda melanoleuca. Lineage (NCBI taxonomy): Eukaryota > Metazoa > Chordata > Mammalia > Carnivora > Ursidae > Ailuropoda > Ailuropoda melanoleuca. Next base: position 17,247,219 of record NC_048229.1, read on the forward strand.
AGGTGGCACGATTCCCACGTCGGGAATTTTTTCCAAGAACGAGTGCTGTGGATTTTGCTTCCTGGAAAGCCCTTTTCAAATTTCTCACCCTTTAGCAAGCGCTGTTCCCTTAAGTTCTGGGCAGGGTCCTGTTCCTTGCCTGTTCCTCGGATTTAGCGTTTTAAATACAACCAGATGTGGTGGTGCTTAGGCGAGGCGAGAGCTGGGTGATCTGTTTAAATCCAGAGGGTGGCCCGAGAGTTCTCGTTCATTCCCACAGCCGACCGCACGTCTGTCTTTTCTTTCAGGGGCCAGGTCCTTCCTGCAGCTTCTCTGCTGAACATCGTGGATGTGGAATTAATTTATGGAGGTGTTAAGTACATTCTCAAGGTGAAGGCCCCGGGTTTCTCGGCTGTCTCCAGCACTCTGGAGGCTGGTGGGAGTTTTTCTGTCTGGAGTGGACTTGCTCGTGCTTGGGTCCTGGGACTCCCCGGGCATCCCGTGCCCTTGAAACCGAAGCACTTGGGGTTTTGGCGCGTGCAGGCTTGAGCAATACGCACAGTGTAGCATGGAGCATGTATGAGTGTCCTGGGGCTGACGTGACAAAGTACCGTGGAGCCGGTGGCTTCAGACAACAGAAGTGTGTGCTCTCAGAGTCTGGAGGCCAGAGTCTAAAATCAAGGTGTCTGCTGGGCCCTGGTCTCTTTGAAGTCTCCAGGAAAGAATCCGTTTCATGCTTTCCTAGCTCCTGGTGGTTGTAGGGCCGTCCTTGGTATTCCGTGTTTGGTAGACCGTCACTCCAAGCTATGCCTCTGGCTTCGTGTGGCCGCCTTTTCTGTGTGTGTGTGTGTGTGTGTGTCTGTCTGTCTACATTGTCTTCCTTCTGTGTGTCTCTGCTCTGAAGAACACCACTCAGATCGCATTGAGGGCCCACCCTGCTCCAGGAGGACTTCATCTAACTAACTGCATTTGCAAAGACACTATTTCCAAGTGAAGTCACGTGCTGAGGTGCCAGGAAGGACATGAATTTGGGGACACAGTATCCAGTCTGACCCAGAGCATGAGCAGGACCACTGCCGAGCTGGCATAGTGTGTGGGTCCATTTCCAGGGGCTGTGAGGCCCGCTCTGTCCTGTATGTCCGCACCAAAGGTCAGTGTATGGCTTTCTGATCTCTCCCTGGCCCACGACGGGTTCCCTGGAGGTTTACTTGGCATGCTGTCCTCTGTCAGAAGTTTCCAGTTACCTTCCTGGGGCGTCTGAGGTCATTTCAGCAGAGAATATCAGAGAATCTGAGATGTGTGGGCACAGGATCAGGCCCTGGGTCTGGTTCAGGCTGACCCCTGGGGGCAAAATGTCCCCAAGAAGCTAAGGCCTCCTTCTTGGGAGGGAAAGGATAACAGAACTCGAGTCTGCCTTTGAGGCAGAATTTTTAAGTTCTGTTACTTTATTTTTACGATGACTGAGCCCATGGAACGCTTCCAGCTTTGGAGATTTTCGGGGTTAGTGTAACCAAACAAGCATGTTCTCCGTGGGGGCATGCCATAAAACCACTCCTCTTTACCCCTCCATGCTTCCTGGCTATTTGGGGGGCCTGGTTCCCCCAGCGTGATTTTAAATATGACACATGCTTACTGTATAAAATTTAAAAAGGCATAAAACATCAGAAGAACAAACCCATCGTGTGTTGACCCTGGGAGGCAATCCCCATTCAGGTTTTAGCAAATCTCTTCTAATTTTTTTTTTCCTTAGGCACTGATTTTGCAAAGCTGAGATCACGGTGCAAATTCTGTTTTACCGCTTTGATATCATCACGGCATAAAGTGTTCCCGTGTTATTAACAAGTTTCCTTAATGTCAGTTTGGTGTCTATAGCCGACAGTCCGGTGGAACTTTCCATAGGAACGGAAATGGTCTGTGTCCGTGCTCTCCAGTCGGGCCACCTGGGGCTACTGAGCGCTGAGGAACTGAATTTTATATATGACTTAAGTTAAATTAATTTACGGGTAAATAGCCAGCCTAGCTCCGGGCTGCCCTGTTTGACAGTGTGGGTTTAGGGTAGTCCATTGCAAGGTTGTGGGATAGCTAGTTTGTGTCTCAGTTTTCCTGTTAACCATGAGTAATGTTGCAATAAACATTCCCCTATTTCTTGCTACCTTTGGTCTCAGCATACGTATCTTAAAGGTCTGAGGGCTCTTGAGGGTGTTTTGTCTTCTGAGAGAGCACACCCACAGTGAACCCAGGGCTAGTATGTCAGATCCAAGTACAGAGCTGAGGCCGGGCCTGGCCACCTGTGCCTCTCTCGAGTGTCCCAAATGTCTCGGGTGCCCCTGCGCAGAGCTGGGTCAGGGGACGGCAGAGTCCTGGTCACTGCTGGAGTCTCCAGGGCTGTTTCATCCACAGTGAGACCCCCCCACCACCTCCCCACCCGCCTTCCCTGCTACTCAGGGTGGCCCTGCTTGGGGCTGATGCTTAGAGGCAGCAATGAGAAGGGCACGTGATTGGCAGGAGATGACCAGGCCGAACTATATCTGCAGCCGGTGGCCATTAGTCCCCCCCACCCCCAGGACAGGTGCGGTGCGCTGACTGCAGGCTCTCTGCAGCCCTGTCAGCTGCTCACTGCTGGTGCACACCACTGTGGACACTAGCCCTTGCTCCTGGGGGGGGTGCAGATGGTGCTGTGGGGCACAGGGACAAGCAGACCTCCTGAATTCAGGCAGGGACACTGAGCCTGTCCCCGCAGGTGGCCCGGCAATCTCTGACCATGTTCGTCCTCATCATGAACGACTGTCACATCGAGATCGACGCCCACCGGCTAAGCGACGGGGGGTTGCTGCTGTCCTATAATGGTAACAGCTATACCACCTACATGAAAGAAGAGTTTGACAGGTACATGGTGGGGGGAGGGGCGTGACACAGAGCCACACTTTCCCATGGGGCTCAAAAATATAAAGCCAGCTATGTGTAGCCGAAGGGTCTTAGATAAAGTAGCTTCTCCGGGAAATTCTGGGGCCCGTGGAGAGGTTAATCTCTTGGCTGGACATCCACAAAACTGGCAGATGTTTTGGGGAGGTTCCCAAGAGGCCCACTTCTAGAACGTGGGAGGATCCAGAGCTGAATGGGTCATGACTCCCAGCTCCAGGGCCGGCAAGGCATGTGACAATGTATCAGCTGGCCCTTGTCTGAGCTCAGGCTTGGAGGGGATACAGCCATCCAGCGAGGGCGGCAGCTGCTTGTACCGGGCACAGGGCTAGGTGTTGGGATAAGACCACGGTCATGACTCGTGGAACCTGTTGGCACACGTGACGTAGTTAACAAGCAGAAGGGGCAGGACCGGTCACTGTGTACCAGGACAAGCGAAATGCAGGTTGCCCCGGAAGCACTTAGCACGGAGGCATCATGAGATTCCCTCAAAGACCCTCCCATTCCGGTGTATCTGACCACACTGAGCTCGTACAATGAAGCGTAGACCAGCGGGGCTGAGCGGGCGGCAGGGACTTCCTCCCCTGCTCCGGCCAAGGAGAATCAGGCCAGAGTGTGGGGGTGGGGGTGGGCACAGGCCGCATGCCTGCAACAGCTCCACTTAGAGAATTGTCTCCCTTCCCTATCCTCCAAGTTTTGGAAGAAGGCAGACTGGCTTCATCTCAGCCAGAGCACTGTTTTATTACCTCTTTTTCAGCCATGTTCTATCTGCCAAGAATATTCAAGATTATTTGAATAACCCCCGCTAGGGTATACTCTGCACAGTTCAGTTATAAGGCGAAGGCTTAAAGTCAGTAAATATTTATTGGATAATATCGACTGCTTTCTCCATGCCTCTTAGAATTATATCAGTAAAAGGAACTGGTTTTCAGCCAGGAAAGGGTCACACGCTTTGCTCACCCCATTCATTCCCTGTATCTCCCTGGTAACCGTCAGACGCTAGCATTTGGGCAAGTGGAATCCCACAGAGCACACCCAGGGGGACACACTGGGCTGCCTTCAGGAAGGGGGAAACACTGTGGACAGCCAGACCTGAGGACGCTGGGTGGATGGTCCCCCTCCATCTACCCACCCGCCCTCTCCTTCTGTCTCCCAGTTACCGTATTACCATCGGCAACAAGACGTGTGTGTTTGAGAAAGAGAACGATCCCACGGTCCTGAGAGCCCCTTCGGCTGGGAAGCTGCTTCAGTACACGGTGGCGGACGAGGGCCACGTTGAGGCTGGGAGCAGCTACGCTGAGATGGAGGTGAGCACAGAGCCGGTCCTCGGGGTGGGGCCGCAGCCAGGCCTCCCCTCCACCCCACTCCCCGGGGGAGGTCCGTCCCGCATTGCACCTGCACCCCTGCACCCGAGCCGGTGGGCCTCACCTCTCCCCTGGGCCACTATCTGCCCATTCTTCAGAGAACCAGTATGGGGGGTTCAGCCCCAATTTGCTGCAGTATTTAAAGGGAAAACCTGAAAAACGTTCACCTCCGCAGGAGCGTGGAGGGACGGGTCAGTAATAACCCTGGTGGCAATTTAAAAAGCCGTAAGCCAACACTTACAAAGTGCTAGCCACGTAGCAGGTGCTATTCTAGGCAATTTACCTGCTTAATTACCTTCTGTCTTCCCAGCGATCACAGGACGTGGGCACAGATAGGATCCCCATTTTATACATGAAAAAAGGGGGCCTGGGCAGGCTAAGGAACTCAAAGCCCGCCAGAGCTAGGATTCACACCTGGCCTCCATTCCATGCTGCCAAGGTCAATAATAATGATAATGACAGTGAAAATACAGCAGCAGCAGCAGGAGCTCACGCTTGCCGGCCTCCCACCACGCGCTGGGCACCTCCTGAGCGATCCTTGTGAGAGCTCTATGAGGTGAGACTGTCATTCCTCCCCATATGACAGTTGGGGAAACTGAGGTTCAGAGAAGGGAAGGCACCTGCTGGAGATCACAGAGTGATGGGTGGGGTGCTGGGGTTCCAGCCCAGGCCTGTCTTGGGTGCCCAAGCTGTGAATGACTTGAACAAAAGGAGCACAGGGCTGACTGTCTGCAGCCCATACCTCGGTAACAAAATACACCACGTCCGCGCACGCAGACTCAGAGAGGCCAGTTAAAGGGGCTGGTGACCCTATGGGGAGCACATTTCTTCATTTCACCCAAGGTTCCACAGAGGGTTTTCTCACTGCCTTTAAAAAAGGAGCCGGTCACAAAATGCACCATGTTTTAGGAATGTGTGTGTTAAGCACCCCCACATAATATAATTTAACTGTATTTCTAAGAAAGAAGCTTTACTTTACAAATAAAGATCAGTTTCCATGTCTGTAAAATGGGTGCAGTACATGACCCGCCTCTCTAGCTGGCTTTGCAGATGGAGACAATTCATGAACAGCGCTGAGCCTGGCACACAGCAGGCTTCTGGCAAATGCTTGTTCCCTCCATGCTTTACACTTGAACTCTGCCCAGGGAGTCATTCTGTTTAAATGACCAAGCACCTGCTGCTCCAGAGTACTAGTTCTGGGTGACTCTGGCTGTCACACGCACAAGCCAGTCCCCGTGGGCTCGTCTTATTTCTCCTTCCCGCAAAACAGGTGATGAAGATGATCATGACCTTGAACGTGCAGGAAAGTGGCCGGGTGAAGTACTTTAAGCGCCCGGGGGCCATGCTGGAGGCAGGCTGTGTGGTGGCCAGGCTGGAGCTCGATGACCCTTCCAAAGTGCACCCGGTACGTCGCACCCCAGCGCAGCCACCCCGGCTGGCTCAGGAGCGCTCACGGTTCTGCCTCTTCTGGGAGCAGAGCTGGCTGACTGCTCCCGGCCCTTGTCCTGCCTCCGTGAGCCCCCAGCAGCCAGTGTGATGGGTACAGAAGCACGCCCACCTTTGCTCACACCCCTCACACCAGCAGCTCACTAGCCCACCCAGAGTAAAACTCCGATTGCGCACTTCCGTATTGTTTTTGACACGTAAGTACAGAGAGTAGATAATATTGTTACAGTGGGTGAAGCACTATTGATACATGATTACTCCCTGAACTGCATAGGTTATGCAGATCTCCTGAGTGCTCCCGTGTAAACTGTAAAGTATACAATGTGAAATTCAGCGTCTGAACCGTCTGGAAGGGTGCGTTTCAGTGGCGTTAAGGGCATTCACACAGTTGTACGACCAGCACTGTCATCCGTCTCTAGAACTTTCTCATCTTTCCAAACTGAAACTCTTACACCCATTAAACACTAACTCCCCGTTCCTACCTCCTCCAGCCTCTGGCAGTTCTCTTGCTCTAGGGATCTGACTTCCTCGAGGAACCTCGTATTAGTGGAATCGTACGATATTTGTCTTTTTGTGGCTGGCTTATTTCACTTAGAATAACGTCCTCGGGGCCCATCCGTGTTGTAGCAGGTGTCCATGCTTCACTCCCTTTGAAGGCTGAATAACAGTCCGTGGTTTGCGTAGCGTATATTTTGTTTACCCAGTCTTCCATCGATGGATCCTCGGGTTGTTTCTGTCTTTTGGCTGTGAGTCATGCTGCAGTGAACACGACTGTATTTCTTTAGTTTTTACCCAAATCCAGGAACACATCTAGGTTAGTATATTATATAGAGTCGCCTTGTCTCCTTAGGCTCCAGTTTTGACCCCCATTTAAAAAATGACACACACGCACACCTGACCTTACACTCCCCGTCCTCCTGCCCTGCTATCCTTCTCTCCCTGGCACTGTCATTCGTGATCAGACAGACGACGTGTCTCACTGATTGTCCCGTGGGTGTAATTTTTGGCATCCCCGAGATTGGAAGCACCACGAGCCCAGTACATTTTGTCTTTCTCGCCCCCTGCTAGATTCCCAAACAGGGCAGGCATGGAGGAGGTGCTCCACAGATATTTTTTGGTTGTATACACAGAGGTTCAGGTGCTGTGGGGGCAGGACCCCGTCCTTCGGACCAGCAGAGAGGGTACCAGAACATCTGTGATATGTATGGCCCTGAAGTCAGGCCCCAGTGGGACCTCTGATTTAGATTCTTATAACTGATTGTTAAGCTTTCCCATGAAACTGTGACTTCTGAAGTCAAGGACCACTCTCTTGTTCGTCACTGTATTCTTGGTGCCTGGCACAGTGCATGGGGCATACAGGGTACTCAGAAAAAAAAAACCAAAACAGGTCTTGCTGCTGAATGAATGAACATTTACACCGTCCTAAGCAAGGCATGCATATGGAGGGGTAGCTTGTCATTCATGCCTGAATTGTGTTTTTTTCCTTCTGTAATAATTAGTACATATGCGCAGGGGGGAATAAAAGGCTAGTAAGACCATTTCAAAAAGAAACACGTTGCCTCTTTTTTCCAGAATATCCTATCAGTTTTCTTCTCATTTTTTTCATTATTCTCTGTAGTGGGTTCCCCAAACCAGAAATAGACGGAGCCTTTTCAGATCACCAGAAAGGTGTGTGTGCCTGCACGTGATTCAGCAACCATTTCCCGTGCCAGGTTCATGAGACAGGGCCCGGCCACCAGTCCCTGGGCGTTCATGTGTGCCTATGAGATGAGCCCTTGTGCAGTAAGAGGGGCTGCCCGTGGCCCCCGCTGTGGGTTCCCAGCTGGAGAAGCCAGCACCAGATTGTGGGGAAGGAGACCCTCCAGTTCATCTCGAAGGATGAGACAAGCCCACAGGGTTGGGACAGGGGAGAGGCCAGGAAGCTGAGGGTTCCAGGTCAGCAGAACAGCACATCCCAAAGCTCCTGGGTCCCAGGACTGCACGTAGTAGGTGTTCAGTGGACATTTTTACAATGAATGAATCAATAAATGGGCTCCTGGGGTCAGGGTTGCCCCTTGGGAGAGCTTTTCATTTTTTTGGTTCTCTAAGGCTAAATGTTGAGGCTTTACAAGAAGCTGGGACATTTGCATGAGAACTTCATAAATTTCCATCCTGCTGTTTGTTTATCATCAGGATTCAATAAAGATGGAAAATAAATGGGAAGGTAGGGAGATAATTTTGATTAGAAAGCAGAGCAAAACAAAAGAATGTAACTTCTTCCAAAATCACTGGGAGCTTCTAACAATGGACTACGGCATTTGCCACGGGGGAGATTTGGGAAACCCACCTTGGGGTGGGATTTTAGCAATTTTGACTTTCCAATATGTGTTCTTGTGGGGTTTTTTGTTTTTTTCCCTTCAGGCTTCATCCTCGTTATATGTGGACTGTCCTGGTCAGTCTGCGTCGCCCCTCTGTTTATCCTGTCTCACTCAGGAGGCACGTGTCCTTGACCTCTGGTTCTTTTGTCTCATCAGGCCAAGCCATTCACAGGAGAGCTCCCTTCCCAGCAAACTCTGCCCATCGTGGGAGAGAAACTGCACCAGGTTTTCCACAATGTCCTGGAAAACCTGACCAACGTCATGAATGGCTACTGTCTGCCGGAGCCTATTTTTAGCACAAAGGTAGGTCACGGGCAAAGGATAGGTGTGTATTCCACACACGTGTGCAGGTCTGTGTGAGGAGCCAGGAGGGCTTATTCCATGAGCTCCGAGGTCTTTACTGGAGTCAGGTATGGAAAAGACAGAGGGCTTCTTCTCAGGAACTTCCCCGTCTGATTGTAAACATCAGCGTATGTTCCCTTTGATTATAAACTGGTGTAAAAGCTAGATTGGTTTTTGTGTTCATCTCAGCCTAGAGAATGTTTAAGCAGGAAGTTAAACAAGAAGTCCGGGGGCGCCTGGGTGGCTCCGTTGTTAAGCGTCTGCCTTTGGCTCAGGGCCTGATCCCGGGTCCCTGGGATCGAGCCCCGCATCAGGCCCCTCCACTGGGAGCCTGCTTCGTCTTCTCCCACTCCCCCTGCTTGTGTTCCCTCTCTCGCTGGCTGTCAAATAAATAAATAAAATCTTAAAAAATAAATAAACAAACAAGAAGTCTGCATGGGTCACGTCTTAGAGAGTGAGGAAATCACTTTGTTCAGGGACACAGTCTGTTCGTTGTTCATCCCAGGGGCCCGTTGCCTACTTACTCTGTAGAGAAATCAGAAGTTTTCACATTTGCAGACCTCAGTGAAAGATCCATGACGCTAAACTCAACATCAATAGCGATAAAATTATCTGTCACAACCTATCTCAGAATAGCAAAACATGTTAGTGGTGGTGATGGTGAAGGAGGTGATACTGGTCGTGATGGTGGTGGTAGTGTTGATGGTGATGCTGGTGGGGGTGATGATGGTGGTGATGCTGGTGCTGGGGGTGATGGTGGTACAATGGCCAACCATTGTCTAATGCACACTGTGTGCCCACTACTACTCTGAGCACTTGAAATTTAGTAAGTCATTTAATCCTCCCAACAACCTATGATATTAGTTCCACTTTACAGCTAAGGAAACTGAGGCACAGAGAGACTAAGAAACTTGCCGTGTTTGCCCTGTGAAAAGGCAAAGATGGGATTTGAGCCCTGGCCATCTGGCTTCAGAGTCCATGCCCTTAGCTCCTGATTGCTGTGCAGCCTGACTGTGATCACTAAAACTGCAACATTTATTTAGTCTTTGCACTTGCCAGGGCTCGCATTCTTTCATTTTTAAATGACACAACTCCTTTGGAGTCAGCACCATTATCCTTCTCATTCAGAGACCGTCAACATTTCAGCTGCTGGGACACCCAGAGGTATTGTAGGGCAGCTGTTAAGAGTCCCTGGAGCTGAATGGCCTGGGTTGGCTTCTCACTAGCTGTGTGACTTTGGGTAACTTCATCAACCTCTCTGTTTCAGTTTCCTCAACTGTAAAATGGGAATAATGATTGTATCTACTCTGTAGGGTTGTTTCTGAGGATCAGATGAGAACATAGAAATAAAGGTTTTAGAGCGTTGTCTGGCACTAAGCAAATGTCCACAAATGGTAGCTCTTCACATGGCCTTGTGTTCTGTTCTCACACCATGCTGGTTGTGTGGGTGCCTAGAGGGGGGATGCAGGGAAACTGGGCATTCCCCTTGTAGTCAGGGGGCCATTCCACTCAGAATGTCCCAGAAGCTTCTGGGTCTCGATGTCTGGCTCCTTGGGTACAGGGTCTGGATGGGTCGAGTGTGTCGGGTGCCCGGTGGAGGGTGGCAGTGCCCATGCCCCCCACAGGGCCTCTGGCTAACGCTGTGGTCCCTGGTTCAGCTGAAGGAGTGGGTACAGAAGCTCATGATGGCCCTCCGACACCCGTCGCTGCCGCTGCTGGAGCTGCAGGAGATCATGACCAGTGTGTCCGGCCGCGTCCCCGCCCCCGTGGAGAAGTCGGTCCGCAGGGTGATGGCTCAGTACGCCGGCAACATCACCTCGGTGCTGTGCCAGTTCCCCAGCCAGCAGGTGCGTACCCCTGCCTCCCCAGCCCCACTGGGGGGCCCGCGGGTGCCGCCTTGGGAACTCAACTTCCGGCCACCATGGCCTCTGACTGAGCACCCGAGATGGCGCAGGCTGAGAGTTTCCTTTCGAGCCCTTCTCTGCAGAACCCCAGCGTTTTCCCCAACGTCGTTGAGATGAACACCGTTACTGGGCCTTACTCCATAAAACTCGGATTCAGAATAGGAGTTAACCGTTGGTTCAAATACAAGGAGCGTTTCCCCCAACATTTCGGGTTGAAACAGAGGCGGTTGTGGGATTTTCTTGCTAGCCTGTAACTTTGATTTTCTTCCTTTGGTGTTTGTAAGGTGATCATCTTGGGGCCCTAGGTATATAGAATATTTAAATAATGGAAAGCATTCCAGGGTAGGATGAACTATCTCTAGTAATGCTATGTTTTCCTGATTTTGTGCACTTTTTTTTTTTTTTTTTGGTGGAGGGCGTGTTGCTTTGTCAAGTGTTTTTTAAGGTGATTTGCATTTGGAGGAATCTCCTCTGTCAGTTTTTACCTTCTGCCCTTGGTCTGGTTAGAATGGCTGCATTCCATCGTCGTGCCCCCACCCACGTGTCTGTGAGTTGGGGAGCTACGGGTCAGCATAGATCAGGTCATTCCTGGAGGTCAACCACTCTAGAGGTTGGACTATTGTTCCAACATGAAAAGGAATCTAATATGGATTCATACTACAACGTAGACGTACCCTGAAAACGTGCGACGTGAAGGAAGCCAGTCATAAGAGACCACGCGTTGCATGATTCCATGTACACGAAATGTCCGGAAGAGGCAAATCCATGGAGACAGAAAGTGGATAAGTGGTTGCCAAGGGCTGGGGGAGAGGGCTCGAGAGTAGCTGTGAATGGTTATTGGGTTTCTTTCCGGGGTGATGAAAATGCTCTCAAATTAGATAGTGGTCAATGGTTGCACATGAATAAAATGAGAACTAGTTAGCTGTATACTGTAAAGGGGGGGGCACCTGGCTGGCTCAGTCAGTAAACCTTGTAGCTCTTGATCTTGGGGTCATGAGTTTGAGCCCCACACTGGGTATAGAGCCTGCTTAAAAAATGAATGAATGAATGAATGAATGGGGGGAATACTAGAGTATGTAAATTATATCTCAACTGAAAAATAACCAGACAAAACTCTAACGAACCCCAGTTGAGAAAAGTATGTGTTTGGACCTTTCAGGAATTTGTTGTTAGTGCAGGTTTTTCATAAGAAATATTTTTTGTTGCCAAAAACAATACGCTAATAACGCTAAATCTAGTTATAAAAACAAGACTCCCCCCTCCCCCGCAGCCCGCTTCAGTTTCTCTGGGGTTGGACACTCCCTTCCCTTCCCCCAGACCATTCATCTTTGTGGAGAGGACTAAGACACGTGTCTTTATGGGATCGTTGTCATTCTAAGCTCAAATTCCTCAAGCAACATGTCAAGCGGGGTGAACAGCTCTTTCTGGGTGGCCAGAGAGGGCTTTGGAGTGAAGTTTTCAAGTTTTGAATGAGCCTTGGGTGGGTCCTCCATGGGAGCCCACAGTGGGTCTTTCTGGTGACTCCTGCGTGGTGGTGACCAAACTGTGTGGTTGTGAGTGGCCAGAACTGTCCTGTCTGCCCGTCCAGATAGCCACCATCCTGGACTGCCATGCGGCCACCCTGCAGCGGAAGGCTGAACGGGAGGTCTTCTTCATGAACACCCAGAGCATTGTGCAGCTGGTCCAGAGGTGAGTCCTCGGCCCTCCGTGGGGGGCGGTCATCCCACTCACTGTCGGCGCATCACCCCAATGCAGCACTCTGGGGCTCTCTTCAGGGCAGGCTCCAACCAAGAGACAGTGCGTGGGGTCCAGAGACCCTGATTACCATCCCGGCATAGCTAGTCCTAACCCCAGAAACCCCAGGCAAGGCCCTTTTCTCCTGCTATCTCAGTTTGCCAGTCTGTAAAATGGGAATAAAAACCCTTCGTGCGCAATTAGTCCTGCTGTGTTGTGAGTGGATTAATGCTCGTAGAGCGCTGGTGCCCAGCGAGTCCTCAGGGTAGCTTTGCCTACAGGACAGCGGGGTGCGGTGGCTTTATAGGCCTTCAAGGACTCTACAGATTGTCCTTGTGGTTTTGAAGTCCTTGCAGAAGAGAGTGGATGAAGAGTTTGTATTTTGAATGGCTCTGGAGCAGGTTGAACTATTCTGATGACAGGAAGAACTGCCACGTCGTGGGAAAACTCTACCCCACAGGAAAGCTTCACATACAAAGACAGACTTGAAACAGTTTTAAACTGGAGGAGATGAAGTGTGTTCACGTTTACCACGTGCTGGAAACAGAGGCACAGAGAAGCAGGACCCTAGGAGACTGCCCTTCTTTTCAGGGAGCGCCTGGGCTCGTGGGGACTCAGACTGCCCATCTAGGACTGAGCTGAGGAAGGGAGTCTTAGTGTGGCTTCCCCCTGAAGAGAGGGTGTCACAGCCAAGGGCTAGGACGGGAGACCCTCCCCAGAAGGTCACTAACCTTAAACCCACACTTTAGCTTCAGAGAAACACCTAGAAGAAAATGAACAATCCCCTAGCAGATTTTTCTGTGTTAAACATAAATATCCCAGCTCTGTTCTTTTTTTTTTTTTTAATAAAAGATTTATTTGAGAGAGAGAGAGAGAGAGCATGTGTGCGAGTGGGGCAGGGGCAGATGGAGAGGGAGAGAGAGAATCTCAAGCAGAGTCCCCGCTGAGCGTGGAGCCCAACGCAGGGCTCAGTCTCACGATCCTGAAACCAAGAGTCGGATGCTTAACCGACTGAGCCACCCAGACACCCTTCAGAGCTCCGTTCTCTATATATATTCTTTTAGATCACATTTGAATAAGTGCACATTTTAGGTTCTTTCTCCTGTTGTCAGTGACTCTGGGGTTAAACTGGTCTCAATGTCCTTAAAACTCAGTGTCCTGTCCCTTAGGAAACTGTTTCCTATGTGCAGAAATGATTTAGAATGTTTTAGGGAACATCCAGTTTAAAATTTGTTTTTTAAAAGGGACGTGACATTTTCATAGGGATCTATCGATAAATGTCTTCCAAGTTTCATTTAATTATCTTTTGTTTAACTATCTTTCAAGCTATCTTTATACCTAGGGTGGTTAATTGATCATTTTTGGTATCAACCGTGTATGCAAGCTGACCCTTTTCAGCATCCCGTCTTCTCTCTCTGAGGATGGGCAGGTGCCATCCGAAGGCTCAGGCCTGGGCTCTGGCTGGATGGATGACCTTGGACGAGTCACTGCTGTCTTTGGCCTACAGAGTTCATGCAAATAAGCTGACTCACATGTCCCTCCCAGCCTTGAGGATTAGGGGGTCCAGCCTCCTTTCGGAAGTCCTAGAAGGCCCGGCTGTAGACTCGGGCGCCCCAGGAGGTGGAGCTGATGGTTCAGGCAGCCTCTCCTTCCCTCCCAGGTACCGCAGCGGGACCCGCGGCTACATGAAGGCGGTGGTGTTGGACCTCCTGCGGAGATACTTGCGGGTGGAGCATCATTTCCAGCAAGGCAAGAGTCCCCCCAGCCTTGGTGACAAGCCCACAGGGCGGGAGGGCCCTGAGCCTTACCCCTCTTGTCTCCCTCTAGCTCACTACGACAAGTGCGTGATAAACCTCAGGGAGCAGCTGAAGCCAGACATGTCCCAGGTGCTGGACTGCATCTTCTCCCACGCGCAGGTGGCCAAGAAGAACCAGCTGGTGATCATGTTGATTGTAAGCAGGAAAGGACGCCCTATTCTCACCGTGGGAGTAGCTCGGGGTCCACAGACATTCTGGAAAGGGCCAGAGTATAACTATTTGAGCTTTTGCTGGTCATACCGTCTCAGTCCTGACCTTGTACAACATAAGCAAATGGACACGGCTGTGTCCCGATGCAACTTTGTTGTTCAAACCAGGCCGGGGGTGGGATGTGTCGGTCACGGGGGGGGGAGATCATGGCACAGACTCACGAAGCACCTACCATGCACCGAGCACTCCTAACACGCTTTGCAAATACTGATTTAGTTCTCACGGCAAGTCTCGAAGGTGCACACCGTTCTCTCTCGCTTTGGCCGAGCACAGGGAAGGGAATAGTCGCTTGCCCAAAGGCACCCGACTTCTAAATGCAGAGCCAGGATTTGAACCCACAGGCTGGCCCCAGAGTCATGAGTTCCTGGGGGATAATTAGATTCTGAGTCTTGGCGTGGGATTTTTTATTTGCCCTTCTTGGAGAAGCTTAGAATTTCTTTGTTCTTATTTCTTTTCCTACTAGATGATAATTACCATCCTTTATAGCTAAAGATGTTTTTCCTTGATATGGTCCCTGATGGCTCATTTGGAGAATGTAGAATCAGCAGGTAGTAAGAGAGGTGTGGGCTTGGCTTATAGCGAAAAGGGGCTGGCAGATTTTCTTTTCTTTTCTTTTTTTTTTGGTAAAGGTAGTAAATAGTTTTGAGAACCACACAGCCTGTGTTGCAACAACTCAGCTCTGCTGTCGAAGCGTGAAAGAAGCCGTAGACGATACATGAGTGAACGAGTGTGGCCGTGTGCCAATAAAACTTTATTTAAAAAAAAAGGGCAGTGAGCCAGATTTGGGTCTGGGCCTGTAGGATAGCTAACACCCTAACAAGATGGATTTGTAAATACTGGTGTTTTTGTAAAGAATCATTTTGAAACCTAGGGCAGCGTGAGGATGTCTTAATCCTAGCTGTACAGGAGAATTTCCTGGGGTGGCTGTAGGAAAGCTTTAAAAAAATACAGATGCCCAGGCCCCACACTGGTCAGCTGAATCAGGCTTTCTGGGGGATGTGGACGAGGCATTAGTACTTTTTTGAAAGCTTCCCCAATGGGAAAGTAAAATGTAAGCTGGATATTATATAATATTATCACTTTAATGTTCAATTTCTTGGGTGTTTTAATGGTTTTTTAGTTAGCTAGGAGATATTTTTTCTTCAAGGAGGTACAATCTTATTGGGAAGGATTGTGGTGTCTGTAGGTGACTTTCAAAGAAAGAAAATGTATGTGTGCATGCGTGTGTGTGCGTGTGCATGTGCATGCTTACCAGAGAAAAAGCAGATGTGGTGATAATAGTAAAAGTTTAGCAGTTGGTGAATCTGGATCATCAGTACAGGGGTTTTCAATGTACGTACCTTAATTTTGTTTTAAGGATTTATTTATTTTAGAGAGCGTGTATGATGGAGGGGCAGAGGGAGAGAGAGAGAGAGAATCCTCAAGCAGACTTCTTGCTGGTTGCAGAGCCCTATGCAGGGCTCGATCCCAGGACCCTGAGATCATGGACTGAGCCAAAATCAGTAGTCAGATGCTCAACCGACTGAGCCACCCAGGTGCCCCAGCTGATCCTTAATTCTTGTGTAGTTTTTGAAATTCTTCAAAATTAAATTTGGGGCGGGGGGAGGGCTTTCCAAGTTGATGGCAGGGTGCAGCCAGGTTTGGGAACTTATGCCCGAAGAGATGGCCACTCTTTGCGGGGAATGCCATTGCTAAAATAGTTTAACCCTTGGCAAAGCATCTCCTTTGCATGGAGTTTTTTCAGCTGAGTGTTTGTAAAGCAAGGTATGCTTGTATCTGTTACCATCTACTTGCCATTCAAAGGCCGGGGGTGAGAGCTGTGGATTACCCTGCTGTCCGTTACTCTGTGCACAGACTGACTCTCTTCTGGGGAGGAAGGTGCTAAATATTATGTACACCAGAGGACAGCTGGGGGAGTGGCCCCCCGATCAGAGAACTAGGACACTTGCTTGGGGTTTCTCGGTAAAGGCGGCTGAAAATGTTGTACCAGGTGTGGTTGGGGGATGTGTGAGCGAGATCCTTTATGCTTTTGGCGCTCTTGGTTCCATTTGTTGAAAACGACGAGTTCTTTGCATTTGATGGTATCTGGTGCCTAGGAGACTCTCCGAAAAGACTTGTCAATTGAATATTTACTTTGAAATGAAATTGTTTGAGTCTTTCAGGGAACTTGGTTTCTAAAGCAAATCACAGTGGGGGAGGGAGAGAAAGTTTAAAATAATCTGTGTGATTTCTTCAGCACCAACAGGCTAGTGTTTGTGTACAAGTGTGAAATACTAATATGTTAACAAGTGTTCTGATCATAAAAACAGAGCAAGCTGTTTCTAATTAGGGAAGTGCAGAGGCAGGTGTCGAAGAAAGGACCCCTGGCCCCACCATCGGGTGACTTCTTGGAGAAGAGTCTGGGTGGGGGCGGTGCTGGGGGCATGCTGCTGGAGGGTTCATGTTCCCAGCAGTCGTTGTTCTGTCTTCAGTGGGTATCGGGGAGCACCTGCTCTGAGCCATTCCCAAGCCCGTCTTGCGTTTAGGGCATAAGGAGGAGACGCACAGACCAAGCGCACGCAGCCCTCTGGTCTCTGGCAGAAAGGTCCCTCGTTCCGAGTGGGGGGAGGGGTGCTCATGGGAACCACTGTCCCTGTACCACTTCTGCAGCTCCAGATCCTCGTTCCTGTAAGCAGCTGCCCTTGACCTCTCTAGAACGCTCCCCTTGGAGACTCCCAGTGGGTGGCTTACCGCACCCTCGCTAGAGCATCCCGTGTGAACCTTATTCTTTGCACCTGGCTCTAGTTCCCCTCCTCCCTCTTCTCTGAAACTGTGAACCCCTTAAGTCAGGCAGCAATGTATAGAGGAAAGAGAAGCCTTGAGGACAGAATAGACCTGGGTTTGGATGTGGCTCGACTTTGCCTGTGCTTGGTGGCCTGGGGGCAAGGCATACTGCTTCTGAGCCTCAGTTTCCTTGTCTGTAAAATGGGAATCCTGTCATACCTCCTCAGAAGGGTGGGAACGTTTGGGGAAATGAACGTAAAGGGTGGAGTTGCTTGCCTGATAATGGCTGGCTATTAATGTAGGTAGACACTTAGCTGTATTGTTGATCTTGGCAGGTGTTCAGGGCATGTTAGCGGGTGGATGAGTGGGGGTACGTGGCGGACAGTGGCAGAGAGCGCGATCGTCAGGCTATGCCAGGGATGCCCAGAGAGGAGCTGTCTGGTTGTTGGGGTAGCTGCCCCCCACCACCCGCCAGCTAAGGGTGAGTGCTGGCTTGTTTCCTTGTGGCAGAAGAAAGCCATTTGGATTCTGTCTTTGTCCCCCAAAGGATGAGCTCTGTGGCCCAGACCCTTCCCTGTCAGAAGAGCTGACCTCCATCCTCAACGAGCTCACTCAGCTGAGCAAAAGCGAGCATTGCAAAGTGGCCCTCAGAGCCAGACAGGTAGGGTCGCGGGGTGCCGTCCCTCCCGGCATCCTGTCCCTCACGGTGCACAGCCCCTCTGCTGCCGTCCTGCGTCTGATCTCAGAGTCTGGCCCTGGGCTTCTCCCCTGTAAGGTTGGCTTGCCCCCCACCCCCCACCGCAGGTCCTGATCGCCTCCCACCTTCCGTCCTACGAGCTGAGGCACAACCAGGTGGAGTCCATTTTCCTGTCTGCCATCGACATGTATGGCCACCAGTTCTGCCCAGAAAACCTCAAGGTGAGGCTGCCGCCTTCTGTCCACCTTCCACAGAGCACCGTGGCCCAGGTGGGGCCTCCGGGAGATGGGCGCCCCATGCCCTCAGTGCGCCGGCTCCTGGGTTCAGGGCACAGTTGCAAATACCAGCGCATTAGCCCAGTGTGGCCGGGGCTGCCCCGTGGGGCCTCGGGGAGCCTCTGGGAGAGGTCCAGTCCCGCAGGAGGGACAGAGCATCAGGCCGCAAGGCTCCCCCACGAGGTGCCGTTTTAAGAACTCAGGTGTAATGGAGCTTACTGGAAACCATGAACACTCTCATGGCTGAGTCACGGCCTCATCTTTTGGGCCTCATCTTTTGATCCAACTTTGGATCATTTGCAAGCCTCCAGATACCCCTCTGCCTCTGGAATGGGGAGCTTTAGGTGCCGTCCTCCCAGAACTGTTTCCACTTTCAGATTGAGGGGCCTGGCAGGCCGGCAGTGTTTTATTGATAGTGCCACCACGGGCTTCCCCTCCCTGTGCCACCCCTCCATTCATCTGACCTGTGGTTGAAACTTGGTCACATTTCCTTTCCTTTCCATCCCATAGAAATTAATACTCTCAGAAACAACCATATTTGATGTCCTGCCCACTTTCTTCTACCACGCTAACAAAGTCGTCTGCATGGCATCCTTGGAGGTAAGTAGGAGGGAGCCCCCAGGAACAGCCTCCATCCCGAAAACGCCGGTTCTTGCACCTGCTGCCCACTGGCTACGCGCCTGACCCTGGGCTCCGCACCTCGAGTGTGGGATCCTCTCCTTCTCTCTGCCAGGTAGGTGCTGTGGCTACACCCATCTTCCAGAGAAGGGAAGTGAAGCTCAGGGGGAGTGACTTGCTCAAGGTCTTACAGCTGGGGAGTGGCAGGCCCAGGACTCACACTAGGTCTCAGTCCAGATCCCTTGCTGGTAATCCCTGTTACCTCACATGCCATCCCGGCCTCAGCTCGGCAAGGCACACCTAGAGACTAGCCACCAAGAGCCCAGGCACCTTGTGCGAACCCTCTGACTCCCTGCATTACATACCTTTGGGAGACCCCTGTGCTGGGAACCTCGAGAGCTGGAAGGAACCTAGGTGACAGTTTCAGGTGACCTCCCTGTGTGATGGGCCAGAGAAGGGGGTGACCAGCAGCAAAACCCTCTGATCTTGGAGTCTCGGTCCCTTGTGGCCCCCACTTCCTCTTCTGCCACCTTCGTAGACTCCGTGGGTCAGCCATCCTGGTGCTGGAAGGTTGACTAGGTCTCCATGGAGACCGTTTGGGGCTTGTGAGCATGTCACAGCCCCAGAGTCTCCTGGGCCTGCAGTCTTTCCCTCCTCCCTGGTTTCAACTCAAAGAATTCTTTTCAGGTCTCCCTGTTTCCCGCAGTGAGACCCAGTAGCGCTCATCAGTGCCTTTCTCCCGCGTCTTTCCAACGTTCAACTATATCGAGACCCAGTGTGTGCCAGGCGCTGGGGATACAGCAGGGAACAGCCAGGCTCTGCCCTAATGGAGCTTCTGTCTGGTTGGGGAGAGACACACACTAAGTAGTTCCTTCTTCACACATACAGTAGGGTTGCAGTGGGAACATAGCCGTCTCGCTGAGAAGCAGACAGTGGGATTTAACCTTACCGGGAGGGTCAGCTCCGACTTGGATGAGAAAGTGAGATGAAAGCAAGCATTCGAAGAACGAGTCAGGATTGGTGGAGAGGAAGAAGCAAAGAGGTTCCAATCAGTGGGAGCAACCGGTGCAAGGTTACGAGCTGTGTGACCTCTGGCTAGCTGCCTTCCTTCTCTGGACATTTAGATTCTCATGCCGCAGCAAGGGCAGTAATACCCACCTCACGGGCTTATTTGGAGATAAATGAGTAAGCATCTGATGTGAGCACCATCACTGCTCACTGTCCAAGTGCCTGTCCTATTTGGGGGGGATCCTATGTCGGGTGGAAAGCAGCAACCCACCCTCTTTGCTTTTTGGAATGCTGAATCCCCCCCTTTTTTTTCTGTTGGAGAATTTTCCAGAGCTCTTTGAGCATTCTGTCCCTTCGATTGGCATAATCCAGCCTTTTCTCCGTGACTCAAGATGAGCACTGTGAACGTTACAGTTTGACTTGCTCTCTTGAGATGTGTAGAGTTTCGTTCCTGGTCTCAATGGTGGGTGTCCCCAAGACCAGCCCCAGTCCGATGAGTCACTAGGAAGACTCACAGGGCTCAGCAGATGGTCGTGCTCATGGCTGTGATTTGTTACTGTGAAAAGAGGCAAAGCAAAATCAGCAGAGGGACAAAGCGTGTGGGGTGACATCCAAAAGGAAACCACGGGCAAGCTTTCAGTGGTCCTGAAGGCACTTTTAATCCCTCAAAGAAGGAGTTATGACAATGTATTTTTTTTAAAAAAAATCTTATTTATTTACTAGAGCAAGCGAGGGAGAGAGAGCAAGGGAGGGGAGGGGCAAAGGGAGAGGGACAAGCAGACTCCCCCCTGAGCAGGAACCCCAACACGGAGATCGATCCCAGGACCCTGAGATCATGACCTGAGCCAAAGGCAGACGCTTAACCCACTGAGCCACCCAGGTGCCCCATACAACATGTTTGAAATGAGGCTCAGAGACTCAGCGCCCCAGGGGTTTTATTGGGGGCTGGTTCTAGAATGTGACAAAATTCTAAACTCCCAGAAAGAAAGCACACATTCAACATAAAATCATTCTTTGTGCAGCCTAGGTGCCATGAGCCATTCTTATCAGGGAATAGTGGGAACCCTCCCAAGTCCAAGTTCCGAGAGGCCGGCCGAGGGTCTTTGAAAGCAATTAGGCCTGCTGTGTGAACTTGTGCTACACAATTCTTATATTCCTTATTCAGTTAAAAAACTCCCGCTGTCTAACCTCTAGAATTGTGCTCCCCAATATGGCAGCCACTGGCCCCATGTGGCTAGTGAGCACTTGAAATGCAGCTGGTCTGAGTTGAGCTGTGCTCTAAGTAAACAAGGCACACTGGATTCCAAAGACTTTGTATGGAGAAAGAATTTCAACTGTATCCTTTTTTTTATATCGATTACATGTCAAAATGACATTACATTTGGTATTGGGGTTGAAATTAAGTATATTATTGAACTTATGTTTACCTATTGTCTTTTCTTGAAGTGGCTACTAGAAAATTAAAATTGCATATGTGACTGTGTTACATTTTTCCTGGGTGGCACCACTATTCTAGAGCAGGAGTTGGCAGACAATAGCCTGTGGGCCACATGTGGCCCACTGCTTGTTTTTGTAAATAAAGTTTTATTGGAACCCAGCCATGCCCATTCGTTTACATATTGTCCTTGGCTGCTTCCAGGCTGCGGCAACAGAATTGAATAGTTGGGATAGAGATGGGTATCCCGCAAAGCCTAAAACATCTACTATCTAGTCCTTCGCGAAGAAAAGTAACATTGGAAAATGTGAGCGAATTTGTTCTTTGCTACTGCTTGGAGATCGCTCAGAGATGATTTCTGGTACCCCTCCAGCCTGAGTTTTGTCAGGTTTTGCGGGCACTCTGCTGTGCCCTCTGAGAGCATGTCTTCGGTCCTTCTGCCTCGTCAGGTTTACGTGCGGAGGGGCTATATCGCCTATGAGTTAAACAGCTTGCAGCACCGGCAGCTCCCAGACGGCACCTGCGTGGTGGAATTCCAGTTCATGCTGCCCTCCTCCCACCCAAACAGGTATGGAGTGGTGCACACCCAGGGGCGGTGTGTGTTTCTTTTCTCCCGGACCCCTGCAGTCCTGGTTCTGGAAGGACCCAGCGAGTGTGTCTGGGGAGACATCAGGGATACCACTTCTGCACTGTGGGATCCCCTTACATCTCCATTCTCTCATCTGTAAGATGAGATAATCCAGTGTCTACCTCATCCACCTGGACTGCCCAGTATAGCAGCCACTACCCGTATGTGGGCTCTTTAAAATTCAAATGAGTGAAATTCAATGAAAAATTCAGCTCCTGAAGTCATACCAGCCGCACTTAAAGCCACATGTGGTTTGTGGCTGCCATATTGGATATTGCTGTTCTAGAACATTCCATCACCATAGAAAGTTCTATTCGACAGTGCTTTCCTAAACCATGATGAAGGGTAAATGAGATACGGCGCACATGGCATTTAGGGCAGTGCCTGGCATGAACAAGGTTGTTGGTGAACATCAGGGACCCCTGTGATGATTATCACTGTGTTGTTGCTGCCCGATGGCACGTTGTTGTTGGGCACCATGCCAAGCACTTCCCTACTCTGTTTCCTTCACTTCTCACCATCGGTGGGCCAAATGTGTTCTCATCTCCATTTGACACAGGAGGAGCCCTGGACCTTCCCTTGGCACGGGCCCGGCCGCTCACTCATGTGGGGTAGGGATTTGAGCCACGTGCCTCTTCCGTCAGAGTGTCCTCCCCAGCACCTGTGGGTCCTCCAGATCCACCAGCTGGGGCGAGCGTGTTGGCCCTTCTGGATCCCCATGATGTTCTCAGTTGGGGACACACTGGTGTGCCCGTGCTGTTCTCTCACCTTCTTTTTTTTAAATCCATATTATTTTAGGACCTAAAGTACCACCCTGGTCAGGTCGAGCATGTCACCTTCAGCTAAAGCAAACACGTCTCCCTGGGATTCGGAGTATTTCCTTTCCCTCCTCCTTTCTCCTCTGGGTCTGTTCTCCTGGGGGTTCCCCACAGGCCTGGCTTGTGACTACAACAGTCTCATCATGATTTTGGCATTGAATTAATCAGATCTTGTATCTATGTAGCCAGCAAGATTCCTGATTTCTTGAAGCAGGGAATATTTGGATCTCTTGGGGTTTCAAAGCATGCGTTTCTTTCTGTGGCTTTTAAGAAGGGTATTGCTCTGTTTTGAAGGAAAGTGCTTCCCACGAGGCACCTCGTTTTGTATATGTCATTTATTTTTTTTAATGTTATTTATTTTTACTCTTCGTACTTAAAAAAAAAAAAAATCATGCTATTTTGTCCAGTGGAGAGAAAAGGAGACGAAGTGTTTGTGGCCCGGGAATCATTTTGGTGACTGTGGGAGGTGTGGTGCAAGGGCTTTTGAAACCGTCTGCCCGTGAAGAGGCATTCTGTTCTTTCTTCGATTTCCTTGTCTTCGCGGTTCAACCCAGTTAGCATAGGAAGGCGGTTCTCCTGAAGCCTGTGGGCCAGTCACACCTCGTTTCTTAGGGGGAAACTATGCACATACTTGGGTTCTTGGTTGTGACCCTCAGTCTGGGCACGGGGTCCTATTTTGACCCCCCACTGACACTGAGGACCCTGGAGGAAGTCCCCAACCGTCTCAGGTCCTTGCTGTGGCTGTTGGCCAGGGGCACCAGAAGCTTGCTCTGGGCCTGTGTCTTCAGAGCAGACTCTGCCTGCAGTTGCCCCCAAACACCCCTCTTCAGGGCCTCTGGGAAGGGCCATGACAAGTGAAATCCCACCTCCCAGGAGGGCCTGGCTGTCGGACCAGACCCATCGTGAGTTGGGTCAGGGGACCAGCACGGGGAGGTCAGCCTAGAGGCCAGCAGAGCCGCACGCAGGCTGCACCAGGACTTAGGGCCAGGCCAAGGTGCTGGGAGTCCGGCCGGGAGGTAGGATGAAGAGTGTGGCCCTACCTGAGGGGCTGCTGTTCTAGCTCCAGGAAAACGGTCAGCCAGACCAAATCTTTCCTCCCCCCCACAAGAGAAGCAGGACATCTAGACTTAAAAAAAAAAAAAAAAAGTGAAATTCTTCAATGTCGCTGTGAATAGGTAGTTAATGTGTAAGAATATATTAAAAATGCTGCAGGGACCCAAGTCAGTCTGTGCCATGCTGCCTGCCAGTTTGCTATCTGCATTTCGCTGACCGGGAGCAGGGCGCCTGGATGACGAGTTCAGGGGTACCCAACAGGAAGGCACAGAAGCCACCGCCCACCTGGGTCAGGGGTCTCTGAGAGCACCCCAGACTTGAGGATTGCCTAAGAAGATTTATAGGGTTCTGTATGTGTCATGTTCACGGCTGTGACTTGTCACAGTGAAAGGACATGAAGTGAAGGACAGTCAGCAAGAGATAAAGGGTCATGGGTGCAGGCTGGGGGGCATCCAGAGGACACCTGTGCAAGCTTCCAAGCGTCCTCCCCAAGGGAGTCACAGAGGATGCCCTTCCTCCCCGAGCAGTGAGTTGTGATGACCTGTGTGCAGTGTTGTCCAGCAGCTGGTTAGAAACTCAGCGCCCGGGGTTTTCACAGGGAGCTGGCCTTGTAGACACCCTCAGCCAAGCATGCACCCAAATCCCAGACTCCGGAAGGAAAGGATGCGCTTGGCATAAACCACACGGCACAAACGATTTGGGCACAGTGAGCCTGTTACCATTTAGGGAGTGCTGGGAGCCCTCGCCAAGTTCCCAGACACCAGCCAAGGGCCAACCTTGTAAGCAGGTTCCCTTTTCAGGAGAGCAGCCCCAGGCCTGCTCTTTCGACCCATCTGATAAACAGCCCCTCCTTCACTTATTCCAGGGCCCGACTGTCACTGCTGCAGGGGACCCGTTTGTGTTTGCCGCTGGTGAGCAGCCAGTCCTGGGGGCAGGGACCAGCTAAACTCTAATGGGCTGCTGGCCGAGGGGCCGGTTTTGGTTTCTGACCCTGGCCCAGGAGCAGGTCTGATGGAGGCAGAGGCCTGGCATGTCTCTTTAGAACCAAGCCTGCTCCTTCACCAGCCGCCTGGAGCTGGGCTGTCCGGGAGAAACTGGCGCTAAGCGTGCTCCTTCTTCGTGGCCGAGTTCACCACCTCGGATTTCCCTGGGACCACGTTAAGGCTGGACTGGTCTGCATGCATGCACGCACTCATCCATTCATCACTCTCTTGCGAAGCTCTTCGTCTGTACCAGGTCCTGAGCAATCAGACAAGCTCCTCAGACCCAGGCCCCAGGCCCTTCCACCCCCAATCTGAAGTCCTGCTACGGGTGGGCTCTAATGCTACTCACCGAAGCTTCCGGACAGGACCGGCTCTTCAGGCCAGATCTTCAAGCAGCTGTTTCATTCCCCTCTTGTGGTCCCCCCCGTAGGATGGCCGTGCCCATCAGCGTCACCAACCCCGACCTGCTGAGGCACAGCACCGAGCTCTTCATGGACAGCGGCTTCTCCCCACTGTGCCAGCGGATGGGGGCCATGGTCGCTTTCAGGAGATTTGAGGACTTCAAAAGGTACCCAGAGTGGCCTAGTGTCTCAAACACCCTGAGCAGAGGAGGCCAAGCAGGCTTCCCCTGGCTCCTAGCTGTTCATTTGTGTAGCCTGCCTGACTGCGTGCCTTCCACACTATGACACTCTGAGCAAATTATTTCACCTCTCGTGCCTTAGTTTTCCCATCTCTATGATGGGGATAAGAGAAGCATCTACTATGTAGGACCACCAGGAAAATTGAATGAGATAGTATGTATTATATATTGTATTTAAAGTGTAATTTAAAAAAGGGGAGGGGTGCCTGGCTGGCTTAGTCAGTAGAGCATGTGACTCTTGACCTCGGGGTCATGAGTTCAAGCCCCACATTGGGTGTGGAGCCTACTTAAAAATAATAACAATAAAGTGTATGTAAGGTGTAAGTGACATGCTCAATAAATGTCAGTAGTTCTGTTATTACTGCCCTTCCCCCCACCTGTTCCTCCATGCTGTGTGTTGTGCTTGGATTATCTTGTTCAACTCCACAACAGCCTTAGTTGATTTGGTGAGCTGAGGGGTGAGGGTGTCCCAGCCTGTAACAGGGGGAGCTCACCTGATGCCCCAGAGTGCTGGGCTTTCTTTTATTCACAGTCTCAGATCACATAGGTTCCTTCTTCTCTTTTGGGGAAGGACCCCACCAGTGGTGCCTTGGATCTGGTCAGGACCCCAGTGAGCTCTGCACAGAGTTGGACGAGCTCATAGAGTGCTGGGTGGGGAGGAAGGAGGACCCAAGTCTCTTGTCTGCCCAGAGCGCAGTCTTGACCTTCGACGTCACAGGGCAGCAGCCCTCAGCCCTCCCTCTCCACCCTGCACCCCCAGGAACTTCGACGAGGTCATCTCCTGCTTTGCCAATGTGCCCCAGGAAGCCCCCCTCTTCAGCAAGGCCTGCACTTCCCTGTACTGTGAGGAAGACAGCAAGGTTGGTGTCCGAGCAGGGAGCATATGCTGAGGAGGGGGCAGGCTGGGGCCCCCGAGTCCTTCTACCACCAGCCTTTGTTTTGCTTTCCCAGAACCCCAGAGAAGAGCCGATCCACATCCTGAATGTGGCCCTCCAGTACGCGGACCACCTGGAAGATGAGGAGCTGGTGCCGATTTTCCGCACGTTCGTACAGTCCAAGGTGTGCTGGGCGTGACTCTGGTTCTGAGTCGCTGAGGGAGGAAGGAGGGGCTTTTGTGGCAAGCACATGGCAAGCATGTGTCCCACGTGCCTGCGTCCTGCTGTGTGCTTCAGAGTCACAGACCTGGCTTCCCAGCCTAGCTCTGCTACAGCTCGCAGCCAGTGACCTTAGGTGGCAGTGGCTGAACTCGGGAGACTTCTCCCCCAGTAACAGGGGGGCAGCATTTCTCTCTCCCTGGGGGTTGTAATGATGAAAAGACAAAGTATAGGGGTGCCTGGGTGGCTCAGTCGGTTAAGCATCCAGTTCTTGATTTCGGCTCAGGTCGTGGTCTCAGGGTTGTGGGATCAAGCTCTGCATTGGGCTCTGGGCTGGGTGTGGAGCCTGCTTAAGATTCTCTCTCTCCTCTCTTTCTGCCTCTCCCTGCCCCTGCCACTCTATCTCTTAAAAAAGAAAGACAAAGTATACACAGTGACCCTTGGACAACATGGGTTGAACTAGGCAGGTGCACTCATACCCAGATTTTTTTCTGACAAATACAGTACGGTGCTGTCAGTGTATTTTCTCTTCCTTGTAATTTTCTTAATAACATTTCTTTCTGCCGGCTTACTTTGTTGTAAGACTATATATAGTATATAATACGTATAACACGCAAAAAGCGTTGACTGTTTATGTTATCGGTAAGGTTTCTGGTCAATGGTAGGATGCTTATAGTTAAGTTCTTGGGGAGTCAAAAGTTGACACATGGATTTTTAACTGTGTAGGGGGTTGGCCCCCCTCACCCCCACAGTGTTCAAGGGTCAACTGTACCCCACTTAGCCTGTGCACTGAAGGATGAAATGAGACAGTATATATACCACTTCAAGGACACATTCATTAAATAGTTTGGGGGGAATGTTTTTGTTGAGATAACCCAGAAAACTCAAGATCTTTAAAGAGTCACTTACACTGACAGCCATCTATGCAAAGAACTTGTTCTTAGATAAAAACACGTGGCCATTGCCAGCACATATTCTCACCCTGACAGGAGGGAGGGTGTCATGTACGCTCAAGGACCTCAGCTGCAAACAGATGTGGAGTACCTTGGCAAGCGTAGGTAGTGGAAAGGTAGAGGGCAGGTGCTGTGTAACCTTGGGCAGGTTACTTTACCTCTCTGATCCTTAGTTTCCCCATCTGTAAAATGGGATGCTGACATTTCTTTCTTTTTTTTTTTTTTAATATTTTATTAATTTACTTGAGAGCGCGTGCACAAGTGTGGGATGGGGGAGAGGCAGAGGGAGAAGGAGAAGCAGATTCCCTGCTGAGCAGGGAGCCCGAGGACCCAAGGATGTGGGACTTGATCCCAGGACCCTGGGATCAGGACCTGAGTGGAAGGCAGACGCTTAACCTAACCAACTGAGCCACCCAGGCACCCCGGGATGCTGAGATTTCTAACTCCTAAATTAATCAGATCTACCAGGCACGCTGTCTGGCCGTTAGTTCTCCTGAGTTGGTCTCAACTTCAGGAACACTTGGAAATTTTCAGTTGTTGTTAGTCTATTTACCTGTACCTTTGCTGTATTCTCCTCTGCTGGGAGCCTGCTTCTTCCTCTCCCACTCCCCCTGCTTGTGTTCCCTCTCTCGCTGGCTGTCTCTCTCTGTCAAATAAATAAATAAAATCTTAAAAATAAAAAAAAAAGAATTTTCTCCTCTCTTCTTTGCCAGAGAGAACTGACCACTAGCCTGAGTTTTAATAACACAGATTAGTCTCACCTATTTGTGAATTTTGGATAAATGCAATCACATAGTGTGCACTTTTTTATTTGTCTTTTTTTTTTAAAGATTTCATTTTTAAGTAACCTCTACACCCAGTGTGGGACTTGAACTCACAACCCCAAGATCAAGAATTGCATGCTCCCCTGACTGAGCCAGCTAGGCCATCCCAGTTTGTCTTTTTTTAATATAATGGATGACCTCCCCCTTAATTTAATTTAATTTATTTATTTTTATTTTTATCTTTTTTAAAAGATTTTATTTATTTATTTGACAGAGATAGAGACAGCCAGTGAGAGAGGGAACACAAGCAGGGGGAGTGGGAGAGGAAGAAGCAGGCTCATAGCGGACGAGCCTGATGTGGGGCTCGATCCCATAATGCTGGGATCACGCCCTGAGCCGAAGGCAGATGCTTAACCGCTGTGCCACCCAGGCGCCCCATCCCTCCCTTAATTTTATTAAAGAGTTCACAAAATGTAAAAAAATGTATATATGTGTGTATGTATATACATACATATTTCAACATAACAGCTTTATTAAATATAATTCACACGTCACACTATTTCTCCATTGAAAATATACAATTCAATGCTTTTTGGTATATTCATGCACTTGTGTAATCATCATTATGATAAGTATATTTTATAACATTTTCACCAACACCACCTCCAAAAAAGAAAACCTATTAGCAGTCATTCCCCATTTTCCCTCAACCCAGTACCCTCCCCGCTGCCCTAGGCAACCATGAATCTACTTTCTGTCTCTGTGGATCTGCCCGCTCCAGATGTTTCATGTAAATGGAATCATGCGATTTGAGGTCTTTTGTGACTGGTGTCTTTGAGTCAGTCTCGTGTTTTCAAGATTCATCCATGTGGAAACTTGTATCAGTACTTCATTTCTTTTTGTGGCTAGATACTATTCCATTGTACGTTTGGTTTTTAATGCAGAAAAACATCCTTGTGGATTACGGACTCCGAAGAATCACATTCCTGATTGCCCAAGAGGTCAGTGCGATTCTCAGTGCCTCCGTGTGCGTCTTAACATTCCTCAAGACTCAGTGCCATTGATTTGGCATTTACACTGTAGATGGGGGTGGAAGAGAGCAACCGCTAAAAAAAGAGAAGGTTTTCCAAGTGATTCATTCTGGAAGCAGACACGTTATGGTTTAAAAAAAAAAATCACAAAACAAGTATATCAGTATTTAAATGAATCTTAGCTGATTTCATTGTTTTTTTGTATGGATTTCTTTTGCAGAAAGAATTTCCCAAGTTTTTCACGTTCAGAGCAAGAGACGAGGTATGACATAAAGCAGTTCTTGCCTCCCTGGCGTCTTTCATATTCAGGAAGAGTATAGTCCCCAGTCCTTAAGGTACCCCTGTATTCTAGAACATGTAACTTCTGTGTAGACTCCAGCCTTCCTCTGGGATTGTGTTTCCGTGTGGAGCTCAGACCCCATGCTTCCCATGCTTTCGGCCTTCTCTCCGGTATCTCCCTCATCTGGATCATTTTTGTCCTCAGATGGCTCTCCCAACCTCTTTTTCTTATGTTCTTGCAGGCCGGCTGCTTGTTTTTATAAACAGTTTGATTGGAGCATAGCCACGCCTGCTCGATCTCCTATTGTCTGCTGCGGCTTTCTCATGCCAGTGGCAGAGATGGTGTGGCTGTGACCGACCATGTGGCCCACCAGCCTCACAGTTCCCTCTCTGGCCCTTTAAGAAAAGCTTTGCTGATCCCTATTTTAGAACAGGTGGGCTTATTCCCAACACGGACTCTAGACTCCATCCCCTTCAGTCTCTTGTAGTTTGATTTATCCAAAGCCTTTCATTTGTAGTTCATCCTCTGTTAGGGTCTTTGCATTCTCTCTACTTCAGTCTCCAGCACTGTCTGTCACTTCCTTTTGGGGACCAGTTTCCACAGAGAAGCCAGCGCTTAGTGACTCCTTGAGAGGCACTCTGTGTTGGGACAGAGCAGAGGCTGGCTGTGCCGGCAGGTGCTGGGGACTCGGTAGGCTCACCCGGGAGCCGAGAAGCTCGTGCAGGCCTGCAGGACTGCTGGTGCTCACGGCGGTCCTCTGGGCCTTCCCAAACCCCTGATCTCTGAGCCCTGGGCTTGCTCACAGGTGACGCGGGGAAGGCTACCCCCGCCCAGTGCTAACGCCGCGAACACCAGGGGTCTGCAAGACAGGGCGTGGTCCAAGCAGGCACGCGGCCCCAGTGTCCCATTCGGTGTCTGTCTGTGTGTCTGTCTGTCTGCCTTCGCTCTCTGGCCGGCCCGCAGTTCGCGGAAGATCGCATTTACCGTCACCTGGAGCCCGCCCTGGCCTTCCAGCTGGAGCTCAGCCGCATGCGCAGCTTTGACCTGACCGCCGTGCCCTGCGCCAACCACAAGATGCACCTTTACCTGGGCGCCGCCAAAGTGAAGGAGGGCGCGGAAGTGACGGACCACCGCTTCTTCATCCGCGCCATCATCCGCCACTCAGACCTCGTTACAAAGGTAAGACGTCGCGGGGCGTTTCTTTCTCCCCCTGAGCTGCGCGCTCCTGTGCTGGCCTTCCCGTCCCTGAGCTCCTGCTCTGTGCGGGGCCGCGTGCTGGGGATCGCGGGCAGCGCTGGGCACAGACAGCTGTGCCCTCGTGGCGCTCCAGTCGGGAGTGCGGGGGAGGCGGTCAGCAAAGTGGCTTCGGTGCGCGTCCCCGCTGGCCGCACGGGGATGTGTTTCTGGTGTCACACGGATCTGTCTGCGTGAGAAGGGAGTTGAGAAGATAGGAAGATACTGGTTTATTAAAGGAGTGTCTTGGATTTGCTCATTGAGTGCAGGATCATTTTTCATTGTTTCTTGCATTCAGACAAGTTATCTAGGATTGCATTGTGAACTTTTCAAACAATATTGAAAGAGCATTGTGAACTTTTCAAACAATATTGAAAGAGCATTGTGAACTTTTCAAACAATATTGAGAGAGTGAGCATGAGCAGAGGGGAGGGGCAGAGGGAGAAGCAGACTCCCCCCTGAGCAGAGAGCCCCATGCAGGGCTCGATCCCAGAACCCCAGGATCATGACCCGAGCTGAAGGCAGACTCTTAACCGACTGAGCCACCCAGGTGCCCCATAGTGAATTCTTCTTTTTTTTTTTTTTAATTAAGATTTTATTTATTTTTTGGAGAGAGAGAGCACGAGTAGGGGGAAGGGGACAAAGGCAGAGGGAGAAGCAGGCTCCTCGCTGAGCAGGGAGAGCTCGATCCCAGGACTCTGGGATAATGACCTGAGCTGAAGGCAGACGCTTACCTGACTGAGCCACCCAGGCACCCTTCTGATCAGTTCCTTGTCGCCCTCCTCCCCCATGATAATGAAGATGATCTGTTTAATGCTCTGTCCTCGCACGGATGTACCGTGTGTGTAATTCTTTTTCTGAATCCTCTCAGTCAACTAGATGTTTTAATGGGTTTTATTACTTTCAAGTACAGTAAGACCTGTACTTACGAACGGATCAGGAAACAGTTGCCACGGAAAAGATTGTCACTCTCAGATGCCAAGAGGAGGGGCACACCATACCACGGGGAGCCATGTGGGGAAGCACCAGGGTTGGTCGGGAGGCAGGGAGGAGAGGGAAACGTGGGTAAGAGTCTTTGTTGTGGTTTCTGCAGGAAGGAACAACTGGTGAGGTGGGGGGGGGGCAGGCTTGGGATTGGCTAGTCTGAATAATTTCAGGAGGTTTGGAGCCAGGGGGCTGTCTCCAGGTGTGTGGTACCTGGGCCCTGGGTGAGTAGGGCAGGGGGATAGTGACCTGTGACCTGAGAACCCCAAAGAGGAGGTGTGTGCCCTGGATTGGCTGGTCTGCCTTTGGAAAGCACGCTCAGGGGAGAGTTGTTTCCCATCTCTAGGAATTAGCCTCCCTGGGAGGGGCAATCCCTCCAGCGTCAGTAAGGCCCCAGTTGTCAGAGCATGGCAGTACAGAAAATACAAAACTTGGTGAATATACTGGATAGCTTTGGAGGCAGGGCTCTGCTCTCCTTGCCTGGCACCCTGTTTGGAGGAGGGGATATGCTTTCCTCTCTCCTTTCGGCCTGAGGCTCCGTTTCCAGCCCTGGGCCCCTTGCGTTAGCGTCTGTCCTCCCTGACTGGCAGGAAGCCTCCTTTGAGTACCTGCAGAACGAGGGTGAGCGTCTGCTCCTGGAGGCCATGGACGAGCTGGAGGTGGCATTCAACAACACGAGCGTACGCACCGACTGCAACCACATCTTCCTGAACTTCGTGCCCACCGTCATCATGGACCCCTCCAAGGTCTCGCCTCTGGGGACACGCTGGGTTCAGCTTTCCCGGGGGCCTATGGCACTTTGCGTGCCTCGCTGCTTTGGGGTCTTGTCTCCTGGCACTCGAGACCTCTAAGTTCCGGGCCACCTGTGTGCGTGTTTGAGGCTCCGTTGCTGGCTGCGGGTGGACAGCCTTCTGTCATTTAATTCCAGGGCCATATTTTTGCCACTACCCTCGGGATCTTCCCCGTTCTGATGGTCACCCTCCATGGGCAGCATGTTTCCCTTTTAGGACGACACGAATGCCCAAAGTGTCTTGCAAAACAGAATTTCGTCCCTGGTTCCCAGTTCTTTTGGGGCCTTAGTGTGGGAGGGAAGGGGAAAGAGAACCGTTCTCCCGTGGCTGGTTCTTCATGAGCAGGCAGAGTTGATGCTGGTGATTCTGGGATGACAGAAGTCCTGGGTCATCAGCTTGGCATCCGTGGGGTGCAGAGGGCCCGCTCTGATGTCCCAACTCCACCAACCCACGTAGTTCCCAGAAGAGAAAATGCAAACGTTTGGGTTCCGTGGTGGAGATGAAGATGATGTAATATAGGTCCAGTAGCTCTGTGGCTCACCAGCCTCCGTGTCCTCATCTGTCACCGGGGTATAAAAGTGCTGGCCTCTCCAAGAAATTATAAGGATGAAACGAGATAATGCCCTTGACCTGCTTAGCACGGCGACTGTGGTTATCATTGGCTAATAGTTGTTGGACACATGCTATGTCCCAGGTATTTTGCGCTCAGGGTATGTCATCATTCCCTTATTATCAGTGCTTAAACTGTTTATTCCAAGTGTGCATGGAATGGGCCCTGAGGTTGGAATTGCTGTGATTTGGGGCAGATCGAAGAGTCCGTGCGTTCCATGGTTATGCGCTATGGCAGCCGGCTGTGGAAACTCCGGGTGCTGCAGGCTGAGGTCAAGATCAACATCCGCCAGACCGCCACTGGCAGCGCTGCTCCCATCCGCCTGTTCATCACCAATGAGTCGGGTTACTACCTGGACATCAGCCTCTACAAAGAAGTCACCGACCCCAGATCCGGAAACGTAAGGCTGGGGGGATGGGGTGCCACAGAGATCCAAGTCAAAGCAGAGGCAGGGCAAATCTGCTCCCGAGAGCGAGACACAGACTGAAATATTTGACGGCCGTCTCGCCTCGCCATGCTGGACTGGGGGAGCTCTTCCGAGTTTACAATAAACATGATAGCTTCTGAATCCCAGGTGCGCATTCCTTTTGAAAGGAGAATCAATCTCAAGTGTAATCCTTTTTAGGACCATATTTGGAAAAAGATGTGGAATACCATGCTTGATTGTAATGCAGCTCCCAGGTTGGTGCACTTAGGGAAATGGGTGTATTTTCCTCAACCATGTTTCAGAACAGATGTTGGTCAACTGAATCAAATATTCTCTTGACTTCCATTTTTAAACGTATAACTCTTTAAATGATTAAAGACTCTCAGGAAGTTAGAAAAATAGTACAGAGGAAAAAAAGATGCCGCTGAGAGTTCCCATGTGCCCTCCCCCCACCTTCCCCCAATGATAACATCTTCGCATAACCACGGGACCTTGTCAAAACAGGAAATTGACCTTGGGACAGTACCGTTAACTCAAATGTGGACTTTATTCAGATCCCACCAGTTTTTGTGCACTCACGTTTGGTTGTGTCTGTGTGTGTAAAGTACTAGGAGAGTCACATTTTTGGAGCTTTGCTCCCATACCTGCCACTGTCCCTTCTTGTTTTGGTTGGCCTGCAGCGGCAGAGAAAAGATGATTAGCTCTCTGGGGCACGCACTTTGTCACGCGCTGTGACGTGCTTTGCTCCTTCCACCACATTTTCATTGAGGAGAGTAGGAATAAATGGGGCAAGACTGTGCTTCTCTGAAAGTTCCCTCCTTCACTCTGTTTTTCTTCCGTCTGTCCAGATCATGTTTCACTCCTTTGGCAACAAGCAGGGACCCCAGCACGGGATGCTAATCAACACCCCGTATGTCACCAAGGATCTGCTGCAGGCCAAGCGGTTCCAGGCCCAGTCCCTGGGCACCACCTACGTCTACGACTTCCCGGAGATGTTCAGGCAGGCAAGTCCTGCAGCTTTGCTCTGATGCCACTCTGGGTCCCCTTAGGGAGTCCACCACCCCCCTACGCCCCCGTCCTTAGTTACTCTTCTGAAGACCCCAGTCGGAAGAATGAGGTCTTCATGGAGAAAAAGAAATCAGCACCGGGAGTGCCTTCCTAGTATGTTTTCTAAAATGATAAAAAGTAATATAGAAACTTGGGAAACTAAAGGAGCATGGAAAAAAAAAAGTGGCTCATAGTTCCATGTCCTAAAGACACATTGCTTAATATTTCGATGTGTTTCTTTTGGTCTTTTTTTTTTTTTTTTAAGATTTATTTATTTCGGGGGCGCCTGGGTGGCACAGCGGTTAAGCGTCTGCCTTCGGCTCAGGGCGTGATCCCGGCGTTATGGGATAGAGCCCCACATCGGGCTCTTCTGCTATGAGCCTGCTTCTTCCTCTCCCACTCCCCCTGCTTGTGTTCCCTCTCTCACTGGCTGTCTCTATCTCTGTCAAATAAATAAACAAAATCTTTAAAAAAAAAAAAAAAGATTTATTTATTTCGGAGAGAAAGAGTATATGAGCAGGTGGGAGGGACAGAGACAGAATCCCAAGGAGACTTTGTGCTGAGCGCAGAGCCATATGTGGGGCTCAGTCTCACGACCCTGAGATCATGACCTGAGCCAAAATCAAGTTAGACACTTCACCAACTAAGCCACCCAGGCGCCCTTTCCTCTAGTCCTTTTAATGCTCATTTAAGTTCCCACCACATGCCAGGCTCCATTCTAAGGGTAGGTAGCCTGCGAGGAAGAGAGTAGAGTTTCACTGCTTTTGAGGAATTTTTAGTCTACTTTTAAAAAATAGTGTCTTGGGTTTTCCTGAATATTAAAGTATTCATTGGAAAAATGCAAAAATATAGGAATCAGCAAATAAAATTCTACCCTTATGTAATCTATTCACCATTGATGACCACAGTAACATTTTAGTGTTTCCTTCAAGTATTGTTACTAGGCCTTTATTTTTTTATGTAATAGGTCCTTTCAGGGACACTGAACAGGCTGGCACTGGTGACATGGATATCTGTTCACATCCCTTCTATTGCCTTGCAAATGATGTTCATGAACCCATGATCATGGACCTTCCCCTGGAGGCAGGAAAGCCTCGCTTCACTTCAGGCATCGGAGAGGTAGAATGATAGCAAAAGCTGCTATTTGCAGTCACTCAGGCTTAGGATTGAATTCTGGATCTGTCCTTTGCTTTCTGTGTATCCTTGGGCAATTTCCTTCACCTC
Organism: Ailuropoda melanoleuca; assembly: GCF_002007445.2. Classification (NCBI taxonomy): domain Eukaryota; kingdom Metazoa; phylum Chordata; class Mammalia; order Carnivora; family Ursidae; genus Ailuropoda; species Ailuropoda melanoleuca. The sequence continues at coordinate 17,282,647 of NC_048229.1, forward strand.
TCTGGGCTAGTTTCCTCCTCTGTAAAGTGAGAAAAAATAACAACAACAACTGTGCGAAGATATTTGTGAGGAAGGAATATATGTAAAGTATTCCTAATTAAGTAGGTGCTTAATTAAATAGAAACTTGTATGATTAAGAATGTCATTTATCCTTTTGCCTTTGCCCTCAAGGGCCATAGAATAAGAACAAGACAAACCAGGAGCAAATCCATCCCTTTTCTTTTACATAAAGAAACAGAATACCATGGACAACCCATAAATTTGAAAACTTAAGACAAAATTTCCAAGAAAAATATATCTTAACAAAACTGACTCAGGAGGAGGGCACCTGGGTGGCACAGCGGGCATGATCCCGGCGTTATGGGATCGAGCCCCACATCAGGCTCCTCTGCTATGAGCCTGCCTCTTCCTTTCCCACTCCCCCTGCTTGTGTTCCCTCTCTCGCTGGCTGTCTCTGTCTCTGTCAAATAAATAAATAAAATCTTTAAAAAAAAAAAAAACCTGACTCAGGAAGAAATAGGAAATGTAAATAGATTATTAGCATTAATGAAATTGAATAATAGTTCAAAAAGTCTATCCACTAAAATTGGGTGCAGATGGCTTTACAATTTCTATCCAGCCTTCAAAGAACAGATAATTCCCTTTGTGTACAAATTGTTTAGAGAGTAGAAAAAAACAAAAGAAAAAAACAAAAGGAATGCTTCTTCACTTGTTTTATTAGGTTATTATTACCTAATATGAATCCCAGATTAGAAAATTAGAAGGAAGGGGCGCCTGGGTGGCTCAGTCGTTAAGCGTCTGCCTTTGGCTCAGGGCGTGATCCTGGCATTCCAGGATCGAGCCCCACATCAGGCTCCTCCGCTGGGAGCCTGCTTCTTCCTCTCCCACTCCCCCTGCTTGTGTTTCCTCTCTCGCTGGCTGTCTCTCTCTGTGTCAAATAAATAAATAAAATATTTAAAAAAAAAAAGAAAATTGGAAGGAAAATTCATTGCCTCATTTATGAATGTGGACACAAAAATTATAAATAAAATATTAGTAAATGAAATCCAGTAATGATTTTGTTAAATTGGACTAAGTAGTATTTATACTGTTTATATGACTTGATATTAGGAAGTCTATTAATGTAACTTATCATGCTAATAGATTAAGAAAAAATTTAAATTTTTCAATAGATGCAAAAAGTATTTGAGAAGATGATATCTGTTCATAGTAAAAACTTTTAATAAACTAAGAATAGAAGGGAATTTATCTTGATAAAATATAGTAATCTAAAACTAATAGCACCTAATGGTGAAATGTTAGAAAGACAGATACAGGACAGATATATCCATTATTACCATATCTATTCAACATTTTTTTACTGGAATTTCTGGCCAATGCAATAAGATAAGAAAAAGAAATAAAAGGTGTAAAGACTGAAATGCAAAAGAAAGAAGCAAAATGGTGTTTTTGCAGATGATATGTCTATATAAGAAATCCAAGAATCTATGGAACCAATGAAATAATATAGCAAGATTGCTAGATACAAGATCAGTATACAAAACTGCATTCTCCTAGATCAGCAGAAATTGTAAAATGTAGTTGGGAAAAAATATTGTTTACAACATTAAGATCAACTATGAGGTTACTTGTGAATAAATCAAAAAACATGTAAAACCTTTATGGAGGAGATTTTAAAACTTTCTTGAAACTCTTTAAGCCTAAATATAATGGAGGGGTATATAATTGCTCACAAATGATGGGAAGATTCAGTACTGGAAGGCACTTAGTTCTGCCCAAATCAATACGTTCAGTATAATTCCAAAGTTTTTTGGTGAAACTTAAGAATTCATTTGCAAAAGCAAAAGCTTGTGAATAGCAAAAACAATATGGAGAAAGAACAAAGTCAAGAGGACTCGTCTTAGCCAGTGTCACTACTTGTTTTAAAGTAGCAGTACTTACTACAGTGTATTGTCGTAATAGAGCTAGATAGTAGGCCAGTAGAACAGCACAGAGCCTGGCGCCTGCGTGGCTCAGTTGGTGAAGCGTCTGCCTTCAGCTCAGGTCCTGATCCCAGGGTCCTGGGAACGAGTCCTGCATCAGGCGCCCTGCTCAGCGGGGCGTCTGCTTCTCTCTCTCCTTCTACCCTTCCCCCTGCTCGTGCTCTCTCTCTCTCTCTCTGAAATAAATAAATAAAATCTTAAATAATAATTAAAAAAAAAAACCCAGCACAGAGCCTAAAATCAGACCCACTCATAAACAGAGCCTTGACAGAATGCAGAGGTGGGATTATGAATCAAGGGAATAAACTTCACTAAAAGGTAGGTAGTCCCTTCTTATCCATGGCTTTGCTTTCCATAGTTTCAGTTACCCACGGTCAAATGTGGGGCTAGAAGCAGATGATCTCCTGACGTCTGCTCAGAAGGTCAGTGTTAGCCTGACGCTACGTCACAACGCCTGCGTCGTGCCCCTCACTTTATCTCATCACGTAGGCATTTTATCATCTCACATCATCATAAGAAGGGTGAGTTTAGTACAGTAAGATATTTTGAGAGAGAGAGGCATAACATTTATTATAGTATATTGTTATAATCGTTCTCTTATTTTACTATGCCTAATTTATAAATTAAACTTTATCATAGGTATGTATGTATAGAAAAAAACCATAGTATATATAGGGTTCAGTACTGTCAGGCTTCAGGCATCCACTGGGTGTCTTGGAGCATTTCCCCCACGGGTAAGGGAGGACTTACCCAATTGGAAAAAGTAAGTTTTTATTTCTGCCTTATGTAGTTTACAGAAATAAATTTCAAGAGGATTAAAGTCACTTGGAGGATTAAAGTCACTTGGAGTCAGCTAAAATCTTCAGCTCTACAGGAAAAACCCCATAAACTTGGTTATGTTAAAATTTTGAAGTTATGGCAAAAAATGAAAGATGAGCCCCAGATGGGGAGAATATGTTTCAATGCCTATTACCAGCAAGGGATTACAACTGGATTATCTCAAGAGCACTAATAAATCAATTACAAAAAAAAAAAAAAGCTATAAAAAATATGGGCAGGAGTTATAAACAGGAGGAAATTGGCAAAAAAGAAACTCACGTGGTCAATAAACATATTCAAAGGCTCTCACCTTACTAATATCAGTGAAGTACAGCTTAATACCACAATACAGTTTCATACCCAGCAGATTAGGATAAACATGAAAATATTTGACAAAACTAAGTATTGGCAAGCATAGGGAGAAAAGGAGTTCTTATACTTTCTTACTGGGACTATAAAAGGTTTGTTTTTTTTTTAAAGATTTTATTTTTTATTTATTTGACAGAGACAGAGACAGCCAGCAAGAGAGGGAACACAAGCAGGGGGAGTGGGAGAGGAAGAAGCAGGCTCATAGCAGAGGAGCCTGATGTGGGGCTCAATCCCATAACGCCGGGATCACGCCCTGAGCCGAAGGCACACGCTTAACCGCTGTGCCACCCAGGCGCCCCAGAGACTATAAAAGGTTTTGAAAAATGAGAGAGCAATTTGATAATATTGAGTAAACGTGAAGCTTCACAAACCCTATGACCTAGCGATTCCACTCCTAGGTACTCACCTGATGAGACTCTCATCCATATTTATAAGAAGAGACCATCAGAAGCTCATTACAGGGGCACCTGGGTGGCTCAGTTGGTTACATGTCTGACTTAGCTCAGGTCATGAACTCTCAGGGTCCTGGGATCGAGCCCCATGTCAGGCTCCACACTAAGTGGGGAATCTGCTTCTCCCTCTGTGCCTCCCCCCACTCATGCACACACTCTCTCTCTCAAATACAAAGAAAAAAGAATCCTTGGGGCGCCTGTGTGGCTCTGATGGTTAAGCGTCTGCCATCAGCTCAGGTCACAATCTCCGAGGTCCTGGGATCCAGCATCGGGCTCCCAGCTCAGTGGGGAGTCTGCTTCTCCTTCTCCCTCTGCCACTCTCCCTACTTGTACTCTCTGTCTCTCAAATAAATAAATCTTAAAAAATAAATTTGAAAACAGAATGCTTATTACAGCCTTATTTTAATACTATAAGATTGGAAGTGCCTAAATGTTCCTTAAAAAAGGGTTATGAATAGGTAAGTTGTGATCTCTTCACGCCACAAAAACTGAATAGCAGAGAAAAGGAATGAACTAGAGTTAAATTTCTCAATATGGATAAATCTCTCAAACATATGGGGGAGCCCGAGGGGCAAGGTGCAGAAGGGTGCGTCATCGCAAGACCATTTATTTGAAGTTTATTTTATTTTATTTTATTTTTTTTTAAAGATTTTTTAATTTCTTTATTCGACAGAGATAGAGACAGCCAGCGAGAGAGGGAACACAAGCAGGGGGAGTGGGAGAGGAAGAAGCAGGCTCATAGAGGAAGAGCCTGATGTGGGGCTCGATCCCATAACGCCGGGATCACGCCCTGAGCCGAAGGCAGACGCTTAACCGCTGTGCCACCCAGGCGCCCCTATTTGAAGTTTAAGTCCTGCAGGGGCGCCTGGCTGGCTCAGGGGAAGAACCGGCGACTCGACCTCAGGGTACATGGGTACCCATGTGGGGTGTAGAGATTGCTTAGAAATAGAATCTTTAAAAAAAAATGAAGTGTAAGTCATGTCTCTGCATCCCACGTGGGGCTCGAACGCACAACCCCGAGACCAAGAGTTGCGTGTTCTTCCGACTGAGCGAGCCAGGCGCCCCCGCGTGTTTAAAATGTGTGCCTATCTAATGAAAGGCATAAAAACATGCACAGAACTAGTAGAGACTGAATTCAAGACAATGGTTATCTGGGGTTGGGGACAGGGGTACACCAGGGGCTTCAACTGCATTTTTCTTCTTCCTTTAAAAAAAATTCATAGGCAGCAACAGAAAAATTACGATTTGACAAAAACACCAGATAAGTGTGTGGGTAGTTATTATTCTGTGTGTTTTTCTGTGTGCTTTAAATAGTTCATAATTTATTTTTTAAAAAGATTTTATGTATCTATTTGAGAGAGAGAGAGTGAATGAGAGAGAGAGAGCGCACCAGCAGGGGGAGCGGCAGGCAGAGGGAGAAGCAGGCTCCCCACTGAGCCAGGGAGCCCGATGCGGGGCTCGATCCCAAGACCCTGGGATCATGACCTGAGCCGAAGGCAGGTGCTTAAGAGAGAAAGAACTAGAAAATGTGCCTCCCTAATGAGGACTTAAGGTTTTCTCTTTCTTTCCCCGTCCCCAGGCTCTCTTTAAATTGTGGGGCACCCCGGACAAGTACCCCAAAGACATCCTGACATATACGGAACTCGTGCTGGACCCTCAGGGCCAGCTCGTGGAGATGAACCGCCTTCCTGGAGGAAATGAGGTAAGAACGCAGCAGAGCCCGGCCCGTGGCTGGAATCGCCCTTCCAAAAAAACGTCTCCCTGAAGAAACAAACCGTTTTCCCTTGTGCATTTGTCTCCTCGGCAGGTGGGCATGGTGGCCTTCAAAATGAGGTTCAAGACCCCAGAATATCCGGAAGGACGGGATGTGATCGTCATCAGCAATGACATCACGTTCCGCATTGGATCCTTTGGCATGGGAGAAGACCTCTTGTACCTGCGGGCCTCTGAGATGGCCCGGGCAGAGGGTATCCCCAAAATCTACCTCGCAGCCAACAGCGGGGCCTGTATCGGCCTTGCAGAGGAGATCAAGCACATATTCCAGGTGGCTTGGGTGGACCCAGGAGACCCCCACAAAGTACGTCCCAAAGCCAGCACGGCGGTGTGATGCCCCTCAGTGGGGGTGATAGCGCCCACGAAGGGGGGGGTGTGGAAAGAATCTTTGTGCTTTTTGTGTATAAAGCATGGGTATGCACGCACAGCACATAAAAGGCATGCACTACATGAGTCTTAAAATTTCATGGGAGGGAGTGGGTTGGGAAAAAAATGTCTGGAAAGGCGCCCGAGGGGAATGATAACGAAGAGAAGTTTATACTTGCTGAGCTGATCTAGAGTGAGTGTCTCCTGAACACCGTGTACATGGAGGAGGCAAAGGTGAGTAAGACTTGGTTTCTGGCCTCAGAGAATTCTCAGAAATCATCCAGGAGATGGAGAAACACTAGCTGCAATAAAATGTGTGTTGAATGAGAGAAAAGATCACATTTTGTGATGTGGAAATGCAGGGGACAGAGGTATTTTCTGCAGTCAGAGCATGCATTCTCAAGGTGGCGTTGCCCCTGACAAAGGGGACAAAAATGGTTCTTTTCGTGTAAAAAGCAGGCATACGTGCACGTATATACAGAATGCATACATACACGTGGCACAGAAACTAATAAAATTTTGTGGAGGGAGCTGGCAATAAGGGGAAAAAGTCAGAACAGACCCCTTGGGGAGCAGGGATGAAAAGATGATGGAGGAACTGATTCGGAGCAGGAAACACGGGACGTCGTGTGTAAGGGTGAGTGGAAGGCGCTTGGCACTGATCAGACCTTCAGTCTATAGCTGTTATTGATACGGAGTTAGCATCAAACTTGTTAACTGTGCTGTTAACACATTGGTAACTCGTTATTAACATCCACCCCTACAGTGGTAACTTAAAAAAAAAAAACAGCAGCTGTCTAGTGCAGGGAACTGGATTCATAGCCTCACTGGTGTGTATTTTTTTTTAAGGGACTTAAGTACTTGTACCTGACGCCCCAAGACTACACCACAATCAGCTCCCTGAACTCTGTCCATTGTAGACACATCGAGGAAGACGGGGAATCCAGGTGAGCAGTTTACCAGGTAGCTCCTTCATTTGGCTTGTGGCCGATTTCAGCGACTAATGGGCAGTCCTTCTCTTGGCCTCTGTGCTGGTGGGTGATGTTTTCAAATGGGGTGGTGATTGGTGTTTGTACCATGGGACGCCCGCACCTTCCGGACATTGATGACTGAGACACCTGGGGCTGTCTTCAGGGTGAGCCCATCCTTGGCGTCCCAAAGTGAGTTGTGGCTTTCACAAAAATAGTACCTCACACCGGAAGGATTAGATTGGATTCCCATGACGCCCCTGGAGCTGTAAGCTCACATTTATGGCCAGATTAGCCAAGCTGACACAGCAGTGATTTGGCAAGCCGGGAAGGTGTAGGCAGGGCAGGGGTCTGCTCTGTGAGGAGGTCCAAGGCTGCCAGTTCTCTTTCCTAGGGAATGTTGTGAGTTGTGGTGGTGGTTGTTTTTATGAAGTTGCCAAAATCAGATTTTCCCAGGCTAGGTTTTCTGGAACGTTAGTTGGTGATACATTGTGGGGGATGGTGAAGAACCATTTCCATAGTCAAGTAAGTTGAGAAACCCTGGGTTTAAATGGGATCTAACAAGCATCTTTACTGCAGACCTTGTCAGAACCTTTAACTGCTCCAGTGTCTTGTGAATCTTTTTTTTTTTTTTTTAAGATTTTTTTGTTTATTTATTTGACAGAGAGAGAGACAGCCAGCGAGAGAGGGAACACAAGCATGGGGAGTGGGAGAGGAAGAAGCAGGCTCCCAGTGGAGCAGGGAGCCCGATGCAGGGCTCGATCCCAGGACCCTGGGATCACGCCCTGGGCCGAAGGCAGATGCTTAACGACTGAGCCACCGAGGCACCCCGTGTCTTGTGACTCTCTAACAGGGGTTAGGCTGTACAGTGTCTCACACTTCTATGGCCGTAGAATATTGACTGAGTGATTGTGAACTAAGCGCCTTTCCCCATCTCTCTGTAGACTGAACTTGATTCTAGATTGTTTATGGAGGCATGTAGGGTAGGGGTGACATTTCAGTAGGACAGCCTCCAAATAGGCAGACATCTTTGGTGGGAAGGGTGATAATTATGGATGCTGCGCTTGCCCTTCTAGAAACATCAGGGCCAGTTGTAAGAGTCTTAGACCCCTGCTTTCATTTCACCTCTGACTGCTTTACCACCTTCTATCCCTCACCTTGCTCCTCCATCCTGCCCTGGGTCCTGGGGAAATGCGTCAGCCTTGAATTTTTCTGGGCTAAAGCTCGGTCCTGAATTCGTGTTTGGTTCCTGAAGGTATGTCATCACGGATATCATCGGGAAGGACAGTGGTGTGGGCATAGAGAATCTCAGGGGCTCCGGCATGATCGCAGGGGAGTCCTCCCTGGCTTACGACGAGATTGTCACCATCAGCTTGGTGAGTCTCCTATTTTATTTCCTTTTCCTTTTTGAGTTTCATGGAATCTTTAAGGTGGGCACAGAAGTAAAGTGTTCCGTGTGCTCATCACAGCAAGTGATTATCAACACGTAGCCATTCCTGTCCTTGGTCTCTCGGCTCTCCTGTTTGGGGATATTAAAGATTTTATTTATTTTTTTGGCAGAGAAAGAGTGCAAAAGAGTGCAAACAGGGAGAGAGGCAGAGGGAGAGGGAGAAGCAGGCTCCCTGCCGAGCAGGAAGCCTGACATCGGTCTCCATCCCGAGATCATGACCTGACCCGACATGACCTGGCAGACACTTTTTTTTTTTTTTAAAGATTTTATTTATTTATTTGACAGAGAGAGAGACAGCCAGCAAGAGAGGGGAACACAAGCAGGGGGAGTGGGAGAGGAAGAAGCAGGCTCATAGCAGAGGAGCCTGATGTGGGGCGATCCCATAACGCCGGGATCACGCCCTGAGCCGAAGGCAGACGCTTAACCGCTGTGCCACCCAGGCGCCCCGACCTGGCAGACACTTAACTGACTGAGCCACCCAGGTGTCCCTGGGATTTTATTTTAAAGATTTATTTATTTATTTTACAGAATGAGAGAGAGAGAGCGAGAGCAGGAGGGTAGGGGTGAAGGGAGGAGGAGAGAGAACCTCAAGCAGACTCTGTGCAGAGCACCAAGCCTGACATGGGGCTCGACTGCACAACTGTGAGATCACGACCTGAGCCAAAACCAAGAGCTGGATGCCACCCAGGCACCCTGTTTGTGGATATTTTAAAGCAAGCCCCCTGTCCTGTCTTACCATCTGTGGATGCCCCAGTGTGGATCTTTACCAGATAAAGACCCACACGCACACTGCTTTTTTACAGAATCACAATATGATTATGACACCCATCAGCATCGATGGCAATTCTTTAATATCCTTGAAGCCTGGTTCACAGTCAGTTTTGACAATTACCTGAAAACGTATCATTGTATAGTTGATGTGTTTGAATCATGGTCCAATCTCCTCTTATTTAAAAGGAACTGAATATTTACACTAAGTATCAAAGCAGCAGGACAAGAAATCAAGGAATGGATCCCATTTGCAATTGCACCAAAAACAGTGAGATACCTAGGAATAAAGCTAACTAAAGAGGTTAAAGGTCTGTACTCTGAAAACTGTACAACACTTATGAAAGTAATTGAGGAAGACAGAAATGGAAAAGCATTCCGTGCTCATGGATTGGAACAACAAACATTGTTAAAATGTCTATGCTACTCAAAGCAATCTACACATTTAATGCAATCCCTATCAAAATACTGCCAGCACTTTTCACAGAACTAGAAAAAAACAGTCCTAAAATATGTATGGAACCACGAAAGACTTTGAATAGCCAAAGCAATCCTGGAAAAGAAAAACAAAACTAGAGACATCATGTTTCCACATTTCAAGCTCTATCACAAAGCTGTAGTCATAAAGACAGTGTGGTCCTGGCACAAAAACAGACACACAGATCAACAGAACAGAATAAAGAACCCAGAAATTGACCCGCAACTCTATGGTCAACTAATCTTTGACAAAGCAGGAAAGAATGTCCGATGGAAAAAAGATAGTCCCTTGAACAAATGGTGTTGGGAAAATTGGACAGCCACATGCAACAGAATGAAACTGGACCACTTTCTTACACCGGCACAAAAATAAATTCAAAATGATTGAAAGACCTACATGTGAGACAGGAAACCATCACAATCCTAGAGGAGAACACAGGCAGCAACCTCTTTGTCTTAGGCCACAGCAACTTCTTGCAAGACACGTCTCTAAAGGCAAGGGAAACAAAAGCAAAAATGAACTTTTGGGACCTCATCAAGATAAAAAGCTTCTGCACAGCAAAGGAAACAATCAACAAAACTAAAAAGCAGCCTACAGAATGGGAGAAGATATTTGCAAATGACATATTTGGTAAAGGGTATTCAAAATCTATAAAGAATTTAATCAAATTCAACACCCAAAAAACAAATAATCCAGTTAAAAAATGGGCAGAAGACATGAATAGATACTTTTCCAAAGAAGGCATCCAGATGGCCAACAGACACATGAAAAAACCACTCAGCATCGGGGAAATGCAAATCAAAACTGTGACGAGATACCACCTCACACCTGTCAGAAGGGCTAAAATTAACACAAGAAACAACAGGTGTTGGCAAGGATGTGGAGAAAGGGGAGCCCTCTTGCACTGTTGGTGGGAATGCAAGCTGGTGCAGTCACTGTGGGAAACAGTATGGAGGTTCCTCAACAAGTTAAAAATAGAGCCACCCTATGACTCAGCAATCACACTACTGGGTATTTACCCAAAGGAGACAAAAATACAGATCTGAAGGGGCACATGCACCCCATTGTTTAGAGCAGCATTATCAATAACATTCAAACAATAGAAAGAGCCTAAATGTCCATTGACTGATGACTAGATAAAGATGTGGTGTATTTATGGAATGGAATATTATTCAGCCATCAAAAATGAGATCTTGCCATTTGCAAATTCGTGGCTGGAGCTAGAGTGTATTATGCTAAGTGAAATAAGTCAGAGAAAGACAAATACCATATGCTGTCACTCATATGTGGAATTTAAGAAAGAAAACAGATGAGCATATGGGAAGGGGGAATGAAAAAAAAGAGAGAGGGAAACAAACCATGAGAGACTCTTAATGATAAGAGAACAAACTGAGTGTTGATGGAGGGAGGTGGGTGCAGGATGGGCTCGCTGGGGCATGGGGATTAAAGAGGGCACGTGTTATGATGAGCCCTGGGGGTTGTGTGTGAGTGATGAATCACTGAATTCTGCTGAAACCAGTATTGCACTGTGTTAACTACCTAGAATGTATTTGTTTTAAAAACTGTACTAAGTATTTAGGAAATTTTAATCTGATTTTAATTGGTACAAAATTACTATCTCCCTCTCCCTCCCTTGGCCTTTTCAGAAATATTCGCTGTTTCTAGTAGTGCTGCTACCCTTTCGTGGCAGACTGTCATTCGAGACCTTATCTTTACATTCAGTGTTAGCTCTTCAGTTTCCGAGGTGGAAAATGCTGGCCATGGGTGTCTTCCTTAGGCCTGTTTTCTAGATTTCATTTATGTGTATTTCAAAATAAAAAATGTGTACCTTTAGATATATATATATATATAAAATTTATATATATCTTTTTATATATTCCAAAAATCATATTTTTATTTTAGTATCTATAAAGATATGTATATTTCCATATATTCCAAAATAGATGTTTTATCTGTATTATATGTAATTCTATATATGATATGTATACATAATATTGAAATAGTTTATGATGATTATGACTTATATATGTTATAATTATATGTATCATAATATATATTATGTGTATCCTATATAATATGTATAATATACAATTATGTTATATAATAATATATAATATAATTATATGTATACAATATAATTATATGTAGCATGCATAATACATAATATATTATATAATTATATAACATATTGTATACACATGTATATATCATACATATATAATTACATGTGATATGTAATGATACATATATATGTATAATTTTGAAATGGTTTACAACCCACCAGAAGTTACAAGACAGTATAGAGAGGTCCCCTACCCCCTCACTCAGCTTCCACAATGACAGCATCCTACGTAACCACAGGACATCATCAACACCAAGGCATTGACATTGGAACAGTGCCCTTACCTTGGTACAGACTTTACTCCGACTTCACCAGTTCTGCCCCGGCGCCTAGACGTCCTTTGGCTGTGAGAGGCTACCGTGGCTCCAAGGAGCTACACAGAAGAGCTGGGCCTTGGGCGGAGCAAGAACCAGCACATTCCGTGTCTGCTGTCTGTCCTCACCACATTCCTTTGTTAACCACATTCTTTCTGGAAGCCAGGGTCAGGTGAGCCTGAAGACCTGGCTTGTGCCCGTGCTGATTGGTTACCAGTCAGGTCGCCACTGGCCAGGCCGTAGCTTCCACGTGTGCCCCGGTGGGTTCCTGGCCTGTCCCCCTGCTGTGGGGAGCGGGGCACCCCTGCCTCAGGAATTCAGAGGGGCCCCTGTCTCCACAGGTGACTTGCCGAGCCGTGGGGATCGGGGCCTACTTGGTGAGGCTGGGTCAGCGAGTGATCCAGGTGGAGAACTCTCACATCATCCTGACGGGAGTCAGCGCTCTCAACAAGGTGACCCATCGAGAAGGAGCTTGGGGGGGGGGACTCACTTTAACGTTCCCACTGTCCCCTGATGGCAGAGTTTTCTTGGTATGAAACTAGTGTCCTTCCTACTGATGTATGGCTCCTTTTCCAATTTGCACTTACCTGGGTCTCTTAGCCAAAAAATTTATTTTTTTAAAGATTTTATTTATTTGAGAGAGGGCAAGCAAGCACTAGCAGGGGGAGGGGCAGAGGGAGAGAGAAGCAGACTTCCCGCTGAGCAGGGAGCCCGAGGCAGGGCTCAATCCCAGGACCCTGGGATCGTGACCTGAGCCGAAGGCAGACATTTAACCAAGTGAGCCACCCAGGTGCCCTGAGCCAAAAAAAAAAAAAAAAAAAGGCCCTTGTGGTAGAACTCTCTTGTGTACTGACATTTAAATGTTTAAAAATTATTAACGTGGCATTACATATTGCAGAAAATTGGAAAGAGACACGCCCCCCCCCCGCAAAAGTAATTTTGCTCCTACTGAAATTTTGGTGTATTTCCTTCTTGTCCTCTTTTTGCCTGACTCCTGGTGAATGTGGAGTTTGGTATTCGACTGTTTTCACTGTATTAAAACATACCCCACGTGGCTACAAGGCCTACGTAACACAGGGTCTGATGGAATCCCACTGAAGTTCTCCAAGTCCGGTCCCCAGCAGCAGCAGCACCCGGGAGCTTGTTAGGAATGCCGATTCTCAGGCCTCGGTGCCAACCTGCCGAATCAGAAACACGGGGTAGGGTTTCGCTTTTGGAGAAGACCAGAGTCATCGGCGCAATCGCTGGTTCTCAAATTGGGCTGCACGTTGGAATTACCTAGAAGTTGAAGGGGAAAATACTGCCGCTGCATCCGAGCCCCAGGGATCCAGCCCTAATAGATAGGGGTGCAGCCTGGGCAGCAGGGTTTTTGAGAGCCCCCAGGTCATGGGCAGGTTGAGGAGCACGGAGGGAGATGATTTCCAAACGGATGGAGAGAAGGAGCCCGAGCCGGGCGGGCCCTTGCTAAGCGCGCTGTGTCAAAGCAGGTGCTGGGCAGAGAGGTCTACACGTCCAACAACCAGCTGGGCGGCGTGCAGATCATGCATTACAATGGCATCTCCCACATCACTGTGCCAGATGACTTCGAGGGCGTTTGTACCATCCTGGAGTGGCTGTCCTATATGCCAAAGGTGCAGTACCCCCTCTGCAGCTTCGAGTCGGGAAGACGTTGTGATCAGGTTCATTTGCTGGGTAACCCGGGAGTCTGGGGAGCAGAGAGCTCTGCCGCTATGGCTGAGGGTAATTTTTCTTTACTCCTCCCTCCTTCCCTCTCTGACGCCCAGCCCCGTACTAGCTGTTCTTTGCTTTGTTTTTACATTGTAAGGGTGCTATCTACTGGTCCTTTGGGAAGGGGTGATCGCCTCTCCTCAGAGGTAACACTGAACGGTAGAGAATCCTGGAGCTTTGCAGCCAGGCTGGATTTGATTCCTGGCTTCCTCCTCCCTGGCAGCGAGACCTTGGGCCAGTCTCTTAATCTTTCTGAGCCTGTTTCCTCATCTGTGAAATGGGGATCACAAGAGCACCTACCCCAGGGTGTTACCATGCTGAGTCAGTGCCACGATGTTGAGAGCCCCGCGCCTCGGTAGGTCCTCACCAAATGCTACTTGTGCTGGTGATGACAGGCCGGTTCGGGCTGGGCTCTGCTGCGGAACCATAATCGTGGTCGCAGGGGAGAAGCAGATTGCAGGCATCACTGACAAGCACGGGAGACTGAGCTGGTTTCTTTTTCTAGGATAATCACAGCCCAGTCCCCATCATCACACCCACGGACCCCATTGACAGAGAAATTGGATTCTTCCCGACCCGGGTTCCCTATGACCCCCGGTGGCTGCTGGCAGGAAGGCCTCACCCGAGTAAGTTCTAAAGTGCTTTGCCTGAGATCTGGCTCTTAGGTTTCCTTCCTGCACCTGGGACAAAGGAACACTCAGATTGAAGCACGGATCCTTGGCCACGTATCCCAGAGGGGTACGCCGGAGATCACATATGGACGGAGCGGACGGATTGGGGTTTTTTCCTCTATGCTTCTCCTGAGCTGTTAACCAAGAAGGGGTGGAAACAGCCTCTGGTTTCTGGGGCTGGTAGATGGAGGGGAAGTGCGACACAGGGCATGGCCTCGCCTCCCTCCCCAAACTGCCCCATGGTTACAGAGGTGGAAAATGCAGACACCAGAGTCTCCAAGAAAAGACTGCTCCCCTCTCTCCCTTTTTGTCTCTGTCTCACTATTTGGCTCCACTTACTAAGCTCGCCCTCCAGGGCTCCCCCCAGGACAGATGACCCAGCCTCTTCTATGCACTCGTGCACGTAGAGATGTGCACACACACGTTCTGTCTGTCTGTCCCTTTCTCTGAAAGGGGCCGGTTTGTCTCCGGGAGGTGTATGGTTACATTCTGAGTGGCCAGAGCAGAACAGGAAAGCTGAGCTACCCCCATTCCCATGATCCCCGTTCTAGAATTTCAGATGCTGCCACCTTGAGAGATCGGCCTGGCCGTCCAGCTGCATGGCGCAGGAGGCCCCCCTCCCGCCCCCCACTCCGAGAGGAGCGCACAGGAGGCCCCTCAGCTTGCTTGCCCCTCTTGTGTGTCTCTTGGGCTTTCTGGCCTGTGAGCACTGAACGGGGGTGGCTTAACCTGATTATAAAATACCCAACTTGTGTCTGACCATTTTCTCCACCTAGTCAGGCCAGCCCCCAGGCAGACGCTGGAGTGGGGCTGCTTGCGGTTCGGGCACCCCAGCTTCCCTCCCCAGCAGCTTGTGAGCTGCCTGTCCCTTGGCTCCTTTCTCCTTGTCCCACCCCCGTGATGGACACGTCACTGCTTCCTCTGTGGGAGTGGCTGCCGCTGACATCCTCACATCCCCCTCCTTCTCTTCTGTCTTTCTCCATCTCTCTCTGTCCCTGTCTCTTCTCTGTCTCTCTTGTGTCTCCGTCTCTCTTTTTCCTCTCTCTTTTGGAAGTTGACTATGCCACCCCAGTTAAGTGTTGTGAGGCTGCAGCCAGCACATTGAGGGTGACGTTTTCGGGGCAGGTGGTCCCCTCCCCACAGCCCATCTTTTGAAGATGTCCCGTCAGCTCCCTTTGCTTCTTGGGCTGACCCTTGGGATTAGGATCTCCGTGTGTTTGGCGTCGACAGGAGCAGATGTACTTAGATGTTCCAAGTGGACTGAACTCCTGACTTAGCCTATTTTCTGCAGCCCTGTTTTTTTTTTGGGGGGGGGGTTGTTGTTGTTTTGTGTTTCAATGGGGTTGGGATCTGTATGGTTTTCTGGAGAAACAGGTGTTTGGGCTGTCGAGGCCAGGTTATCTGTCCCACCAGACAGACCCTGGGGACCGTCATCAACCCAACCCCTTGGCCTGGGCTTCTGTCCCCCTGTCCACAGCTCTGAAGGGATCCTGGCAGAGTGGATTCTTTGACCATGGCAGTTTCAAGGAAATCATGGCGCCCTGGGCCCAGACCGTGGTGACAGGACGAGCAAGGTAACCTTGAGGACGGGGCAGGCTGCCCTCACCTGGCCTCCCCAGGCATCAGGATTCCCAGGCACTAGGCCAGGGGTCCTTTCCTCTCAGGTGACCCCCCAAGAGCACTTTCCTTTTGGCCTCGGGATTTTCTGAAAGAAAAACCAGTCTGGGGGATCGTGTTCTGGATGATGAACTTCTTCATAAAGTCTGGATTTTTCTGTGGCCTTCGTAGGCATCTCAGCCAACTTGTTGCTGGAAGCCAGCACCCTGGCCCCTAGTGTCTGCCCCTGGGGCAGGGCTCCCTAGCCACGGGGGCCATAGGCCCCTTCGGGAATCACAGAAGACAGCTCCGGGTGCTCCCACCACAAAGCTGCATAGACGTTCCAAACGTCAGGAGTGCCACGGTCAGAAACCCCCTTGTCTACACAACTGGTGGATGGCTTAAATGCTTGAATGCTCCCAGAGCTGAGCTGCTCACTCCTCAGCAATGTGGTCCTCATGTTTTCAGACACGCCCCGCTCCCTGCAAGGTCCTTCCTACGTGGATCCCAAAGCAGTGTCCTTGGAATTTACCGTTCAGATTCCTGGCACCATGTCACTGCTGCAGGAGTCGGCTCTGGAGTCGGGTCTGAGGTCCAGCCCGGCACTGTCACTCACCCTCCTGGGCCTTCATGTCCTCATCTGCAAGATGGGTTTGACAGTCCTACCCCCAGAGGCCTGTTGTGATGACGTATGTTAAACACTTACAATATCATAAATACAGCGGCCTGGGTGACTCAGTCAGTGAAGCCTCCAGCTTTTGATCTCAGCTCAGGTCTTGATCTCAGGGTCACCAGTTCAAGCCCCGTGTTGGGCTCCACACTGGGCGTGCAGACTACTTAAAAAAAATTCATAAATGCTCCGTAAGTGGGAGCAGCTGCTAGTAGTCTCTTCGTTGGTGCTATTATTTCTCTCCTGGGCCATAAATAAGTATTAAAATACTAAATATTAAGCCTAGTATTAACAGCTGGTCACTTTTCCGTAAGTGTTTTGTTTTTAAAATTATTTCTTTTTAAACCTGAAATGAGATCGGCTCCCCCTTCCACATGGAAGTCCTGCCTTTATTTAAAGGCTTTCCCTTCAGCTGCCTTGTAGGGTCCATGAGAGCAAGAATAAGAGTAGCGCAGGGACACACCCAGCACAGGGCGGCCCGTAGCAAGGTAGCAAGCGGTGACAGTTACTGAGGTCATAGGATCCCCCTGAGCAGAAGCTCCTTCGGCCTCAACATCCCTCAACCCTTCCCAAACCTGCCTCGGTGCCTTGACCCGCCCCACCCCCTGTGGTAGCTGCTGGCTCTGTGGGACCATTCAGACCTAAATGAGCTGGAAGAGATCCCGTTCCTCTGTTGCACTTGCCACGTTTCAAGTGCTCAGAATCCACAGGAAGTAGCTCATCTCAGCTGCTGTTCTGAGTGGCGCGAGACAGAGAACGTGCCAGCATCACAGAAAGTTCTAGTGGACAGCGCTGCTCCCGTCCCTGCACTGGCTTGACCGTCCCCGTCACCACCCAAGAGGGGCACCCGTGGCACCTTTCCAGCCCACCAGCTTGTGAGGAGGCTTAATGCTTGGAGCGATTCCTTTGCCTTCCAAGAAAATGACCCACCAGAGTAAAAACCGTGCTGTCTTCTGCATGCCCCCCTCCCCACCATGAGTGCCCATGTACCCAGCATGCCTGCAGAATGTCAGCCGGGGCCGGGTGGACCCATCTAACCCCTGAATCCACAGGGGGGTGGTGCCTGGCTGACCCAGCCTGGCTTACCTGTGCCCGGCCTCGCAGGCTAGGGGGGATCCCTGTTGGCGTGATTGCCGTGGAGACGCGGACCGTGGAGGTGGTGGTGCCTGCGGACCCTGCCAACCTGGACTCAGAGGCCAAGGTGAGGGGGCTGGGAATTTGGGACTGCTGTTTCAGCTGGCTTAGCCAACAAGAGTGGGTCCTGGGTGGTCGCACGCCAGAGCCTGGGGCGAGTCCTTGGACCTGGGGGTGCATTTCTCCAGCACGGTTTCTGTGGGATGTATAAATGTCCCCCACGGTTTTTTCTTCTTCTTCAGAGGTTGACAAGTCCCTGGGAATCCTTCCTGCTTTCCGTCTCCGTCCCTGTCACTGTGTCAGTGTGGGCTGTGGCACATACGGGGAGGAGCTCAGAAGGCAGGGGGCGGGTCCTAGGACTCTGTGTGGCCGGGACTAGCTTGGCACCCCTTCGAGCCTGAAAATGGGCAGAAGGAACCTGTAGCCCACGGAGGCAGGCAGGGCCCCTGGCAGACGAGCTTCGGGCCCTCCCTCTGAGCCCTGGCTCTGGGGTGGAGGCCAACACAGATCAGATCACCTGCCCTCAAGGGTGTGGCTTGGGTGGCTGTCCCCATGTCCCCTTGCCAGAGCAGTCTGATCCGGGCCACTCTGTGTCTCAGATAATCCAGCAGGCCGGCCAGGTGTGGCTCCCAGACTCCGCCTACAAGACGGCCCAGGCCATCAAGGATTTCAACCGAGAGAGGTTGCCCCTGATGATCTTTGCCAACTGGAGGGGGTTCTCCGGTGGCATGAAAGGTAAGCCTGCAGGCTGCCTCTCCTCTGGGTGTCCTGAATCTGTGGGGTCAGCACCCAGGTCAGGGAAGCCCCCTCAGGTGGGGCTAACTTTCTACTCTCTATGGCTCCATCGTTCTCTTAGCTGAGACTCCCCACGGCCCTGAGGACGGGAGCAGTTCAGGTCAAATCGTCCCATTTTAGAGAGGAGGAACTGAGGGTTCTCGGTGTGACTTGCCAGAGGTCACACTGTGAGGGGCAGGGCCGGGAGGGCAGTCCTGGGAACTTCCCCTCCTGTGAAGGGGCTGAGAGTAAGACCAACCCGAGAGGTTCGAGGTGAGGGTTTGATGAGCTGATCACTGGTACATGGTGTTAGCTCTCGGTGTGATGATGGCTGATTTTATTGTTCCATTGTAACCATGTATGGTGCCTGGTCCTTGGAGGGCCCCGTCTTGGCGGAAAATAAGAGCCAGACTGTGTGTGGGCAGGAGGCAAGGACCTGTGTTATTGCTGGCTAGGGCATCTGTGTGCTAGAAATGGCAGGACAGGCTGGGGGGTCATCCGCCGGCGAGGGCATCCCAGAGTCAAAGCTGGAAGGAATCCTTGGGATGGCCCTACACCTCCTTTTACAGATGGGGACAGTGAGGCCCAGGCAGGGAGAGTGACACATCCGAGGTCACATGGCCAGTCGGGGTGCCTTCTGTACCTGGGCCCACTCCTGACTCCCAGCCTGAAACTCTCTCCATGGTGCCGCCAAGCATCCCGGCTGAACACACTTTCTTAGCATCCCCAGGACGATGAGGGCTTGGTGTGTGGTCAGGTGCTGGGGTCTGAGGCCTCTTCACCAGGTGACTGCTTTGCTCTGCAGACATGTACGACCAGATGCTGAAGTTCGGAGCCTACATCGTGGACAGTCTCAGGCAGTACAAACAGCCTGTCCTCATCTACATCCCACCCTCCGCGGAGCTCCGGGGGGGCTCCTGGGTGGTCGTGGACTCCTCCATCAACCCCCTGTGCATAGAAATGTACGCGGACAAGGAGAGCAGGTGGGTGTGTCCCCCTCAACCTGGCTGATCGTTCGCTTGTTCTCACCCCCAGTGAGACCCAGGGACCTGGCATTCTGAGTTTCTGAAGGATGGGGAGCCTCCAGTTTTACCAAGTGCACAAGCAGATTTTCTCAGTAGAGGGGCGCCTGGGTGGCTCAGTCAGTTAAACATCTGCCTTCAGCTCAGGTCGTGATTCGGGGTCCTGGGATTGAGTCCCACGTCGGGCTCCCTGCTCAGTGGGGAGTCTGTTTCTCCCTCTGCCCCTTTGTCCACTTATGCTGTCTCTTTCAAATAAATAAATAAAATCTTAAAAAAAAAAAAGATTTTCTCGGGGCGCCTGGGTGGCACAGCGGTTAAGCGTCTGCCTTTGGCTCAGGGCGTGATCCCGGCGTTATGGGATCGAGCCCCCACGTCAGGCTCCTCCTCTATGAGCCGGCTTCTCCCTCTCCCACTCCCCCTGCTTGTGTTCCCTCTCTCGCTGGCTGTCTCTATCTCTGTCAAATAAATAAATAAAAAATCTTTAAA